>NC_041218.1:44894347-44931469 GCF_002837175.3 Physeter macrocephalus
TATAAGACACTGATGAAAGAAATTAAAGATGACACAAACAGATGGAGAGACATACCATGTTCTTGGATTTGAAGAATCAACATTGTGAAAATGACTATAGTACCCAAAGCAATCTACAGATTCAATGCAATCCCTGTCAAACTACCAATGCCATTAGTCACAGAACTAGAACAAAAACTTTCACAATTTGTATGGAAACACAAAAGACCCCAAATAACCAAAGCAATCTTAAGAATGAAAAACGGAGCTGGAGGAATCAGGCTCCCTGACTTCAGACTATACCATAAAGCTACAGTAATTAAGACAGTACAGTACTGCACAAAAACAGAAATACAGATCAATGGACAGAATAGAGAGCCCAGAGATAAATCCACGCACATATAGTCACCTTATTTTTGATAAAGGAGGCAAGAATATACAATGGAGAAAAGACAGCCTCTTCAATAAGTGGTGCTGGGAAAACTGGACGGATACATTTAAAAGAATGAAATTAGGACACTCCCAAACACCATATGCAAACATAAACTCAAAATGGATTAAAGACCCAAATGTAAGGCCAGACGCTATAAAACTCTTAGAGGAAATCATAGGCAGAACACTCTATGACATAAATCACAGCAAGATCCTTTTTGACCCACCTCCTACAGAAATGGAAATAAAAACAAAAATAAACAAATGGGACCTACTGAAAGTTAAAAGCTTTCCCACAGCAAAGGAAACCATAAACAGGATGAAAAGACAACTGAGGTATCACCTCACACCGGTCAGAATGGCCATCACCAAAAAGTCTACAAACAATAAATGCTGGAGAGCGTGTAGAGAAAAGGGAATCATCTTGCACTGTTGGTGGGAATGTAAATGGATACAGCCACTATGGAGAGCAGTATGGGGTTTCCTTAAAAAACTAAAAATAGAAGTACCATACCACCCAGCAATCCCACTCCTGGGCATATACCCTGAGAAAAACATAATTCAAAAAGAGTCATGTACCACAATGTTCACTGCAGCTCTATATACAATAGCCAGGACATGGAAGCAACCTAAGTGTCCATCAACAGATGAATGGATAAAGAACATGTGGCACATATATACAATGGAATATTACTCAGCCATAAAAAGAAATTAAATTGAGTTATTTGTAGTGAGGTGAATGGATGTAGAGTCTGTCGTACAGGATTAAGTAAGTCAGAAAGAGAAAAACTAATACCATATGCTAACACACATATATGGAATCTAAAAAAAAAATAAAGGTTCTGAAGAACCTAGGGGCAGGACAGGAATAAAGACGCAGATGTAGAGAATGGACTTCAGGACACGGGGAGGAGGAAGGGTAAGCTGGGATGAAGTGAGAGAGTGTGATGGACTTATATATACTACCAAATGTGAAACAGATAGCTAGTGGGAAGCTGTTTGTATGTTGAGGCATTATACTATCACCTGAAGATAGACTGTGATAAGTTAAAGATGTATACAGTATTATGCATCTGTGCATTTTTGACAGGGAAATATTGCTTCCAAAGGGGCAAAAATCAATTTATAGGGTTCATCCATTGTAAAGCAGTTACACTCCAATAAAGATGTTAAAAAAAAAATTTTATAGGGTTCAGAAAAATCTTACTCATTTTATCTATAAAAACAGATATTCATATAGAATATGAACAGATATACAGGATTATCTGTGGTACTAAAACTGTGTGGAGGGGCTGATTAAGTAAAAGATTCTAAAAAGTATTGTGGAGAAAATAATAAAAGAAAGGTTGAGAAACACTGCCATAAACTTCAAAGAAGCAACTAAATTAACACTAGGTGGTATAGTGAATAAGACAACAAAGGAGATAAAATGGAATCATAAAACATACTCAATTCAAAAGAATGCAGGAGGGGACTTCCCTGGAGGTCCAGTGGTTAAGACTTAGCCTTCCTAGGGGCAAGACGGGAATAAAGATGCAGACCTACTAGAGAATGGACCGGAGGATATGGGGAGGGGGAAGGGTATGCTGGGATAAAGTGAGAGAGTGGCATGGACATATATACACTACCAAACGTAAAATAGATAGCTACTGGGAAGCAGCCGCATAGCACAGGGAAATCAGCTCAGTGCTTTGTGACCACCTAGAGGGGTGGGACAGGGAGGGTGAGAAGGAGGGAGATGAAAGAGGGAAGAAATATGGGGACATATGTATATGTATAACTGATTCACTTTGTTATAAAGCAGAAACTAACACACCATTGTAAAGCAATTATACTCCAATAAAGATGTTAAAAAAAAAAAAAAAGACTTCACCTTCCAATGAAGGGGGTGCGGGTTTGATCCCTGGTCGGGGAGGTAAGATCCCACATGCCTCGTGACCAAAAAACTAAAACATTAAAAAAAAAAAACAGAAGCAATATTGTAACAAATTCAATAAAGACTTTTTAAATGGTCCACATCACCAAAAAAAATCTTAAAAAAAAAAGAATGCAGAAAAAAAAAACAGATGAGGCAAACAGAAAACAAAGAGCAAGATGGTAGATTTAAAACCAACCATATCAATAATCACATTAAAAATAAATGGTCTAGGGACTTCCCTGGTGGTGCAGTGGTTAAGAGTCCGCCTGCCAAGGCAGGGGACACGGTTTCGAGCCCTGGTCCAGGAAGATCGCCCATGCCGTGGAGCAACTAAGCCCATGAGCCACAACTACTGAGCCTGTGCTCTAGAGCCCGAGAGCCACAACTACTGAGCTCACGTGCCACAGCTACTGAAGCCCGTGTTCCTAGAGCCCATGCTCCACAACAAGAGATGCCACCACAATGAGAAGCCCACACACTGCAACGAAGAGTAGCCCCCGCTTGCCACAACTAGAGAAAGCCCGTGCACAGCAATGAAGACCCAACGCAGCCAAAAATAAGTAAATAAATTTATATTTTAAAAAATGGTCTAAACACCCCAATTAAAAGACAGATAATATTGTATTGCATTAAAAAAGCCAAGACTCAACTGTATGCTACCTATAAGAAACCTACTTTAAATATAAAGATGTAAACATCTTAAAAGTAAAAAAAGGAAATATACATATATATCACTGTAACACTAGGCAAAAGAAAGTTGGAATAACTATATTATATCATAAAAGTAGATTTTAGAGCAAAGAATATTAACAAAGCCAGAGGCTATTTCATAATAATCATGAGAACATTACACACCTAAACTTTCATGTGCCTAAAATGGAGCTTTAAAATGTATGAAGCAAAAACTTCAGATCTGCAAAAAAAAAAAAAAAAAAAAGAAAAAGAAATAGACAAATTATAGTTGAAGACTTCAACAAACTACTCTCAATAATTGACACATGTAGACAGAAAATCAGTAAGGATATAGAAGATTAAAAACATTATCAGAAAACTTGCCTTAACTGACATTTCGTAAGATCCCACCCGACAACAGCAGAAAATCCATTATTTTCAAATGCATGTGGAACATTTATAAAAACAGTCCTATCTTGGGGCCATTAAATAAGTTTCAATAAATTTAAGAGGATTCGAGGCATACAAAGTATGTTTTCCTACCACAGTGAAACTGAATTCCAAATCAATAACAAAAGTTGTACGGAAAATCCCCAAGAATTTGGAAACTACATACCATACTTCTAAATAACACTAGGGTCAAAAAAGAAATCAAAAGGGGAATTTAAAACTGTTTTATACTGAGTGAAAATTAAAAACACATTTCATAATTTGTAGGATGCAGCTAAAGCAATAGTTAGAGGAAATTTTATAGCATTAACCAACTAACCAAGAAAAGAAAATTAAACCCAAAGTAAGCAGAAGAAAGGAATATGAAAGAAATTAAAAGGAATAGAAAACAAAAAATAAAAAGAGGAAATGAATGAAACGAAAAACTGGTTTTTCAAAATGAGATAAAATGGATAAACCTCTAGTCAATAGATCAGAAACAAAAAAGACAGAAAACACAAATTAGCAGTATCAGCAGTAATGAGTGAATTGTCATCACTGCAGATTCTACAGGTATTAAAAGGATCAGAAAATATTATGAACAACCTTATGCCAATAAATTCAACAACTCAGATGAAATGTACATATTCCTTGAAAGACAGAAACTAACAAAGTTCACTCAATAAGAAATAGATAACCTCAAGAGGCCTATATCTTTTGAAGAAATTGAATTTGTAGTTTAAAAGCTATCCCATACAGAAAACTCTATGTCTGGAAAACTTCCCTAGTGAATTCTTCCAACTATTTAAGCAAAAAATAATACCAATTCTGCACACTGTCCAAAAAAATTGAAGGGAGGTAAATATTTCCCAATTCATTCCATAAACTCCACATTAATGACACATAATTATAAGGAAGCAAAATTACAGATCAATATCCCTTATAAACACAGATGTGAAAATTATAAACTAAAGTTTAACAAATTAAATCCCACAGTCTATTGAAAGGAAAATACATCATGATAAAGTATGATTTATCTCAAGAATGCACAATAGGGCTAACATTAAAAAATTAATCAATGTAATCCACCTATTAACAGACTAAAGAAGAAAATGATATAAAATATCTCAATTGATGTAGAAAAAGCATTGAAAAAATTAAATATCTATTCCTAATAAAACTCATAGCAAACCTGGTATAAAAGGGAACTTCCCCAAGCTGGTAAAGGACACCTACAAAATACTTACATCTAAAACATATTTAATGCTGAAAGACTGAATGTCTGCTCTCACCATTACTATTCAACATCATCCCAGAGGTTCTAGCCAAGGTTAAAAAGCAAGCAAAAAATAAACAAACTGAATCTCCAGATTGGCAAGGAAGAGGTAAAACTGTTTTCACTTACAGATGACATGATCATCTACGTAGAAAACCTGATTAAATCTACAAAAAAAAAAGCTAGTAGAAAAAATGTTGTGTGATACAAGATCAATATACAAAAACCAATTGTATTTCTATGTACTAGGAAAGAACAATTTGAAATTGAAATAAAACACTACAATTTGCAATCACATCAAAATATATTTTACGGATAAATCTGACAGAGATTTGTAAGACCTGTACATTGAAAACTACAAACTCTTAGTGAGAAAAATAAAATATGCCCTAAATAAAGGAAGGTCTCTACTTTCATCTTAAGAAACTAGGATAAGTGGAGCAAATTTTACCATGTTCAATATTGTTAAGATGTTGTTTCTTTCCAAATTGATCTATAGAATTAGATCAGTCGCAATCCCAATTCCAATCAAAATCTCAGGCATTTTTTAAATTGATAAGCTGATTCTAAGATTCATGTGAAAATGCAAATGATCTAGAACATCCAAGACAGCTTTGAAAATAAAAGAATAAAGTTGGAGAAATTACGCTACCTGACTTCTAGACTTATATATAGTAATTAAGACACTATGCTATTGGTATATAGCAATATTGATGGGCAAAGACAAATAGATCAATGGAACAAACTAAGCAGAAATATATACATTCTGAGGATTTATATAGTCCTATGATATACACTCAGATGATTTTCAACAACTTTGCAAAGGTGATTCAGTGGAAAAAAATAGTCTTTTCAAAAGTAGTTTGGGGGAATTCCCTGGCAGTCCAGTGGTTAGGACTCCACACTTCCACTGCACGGGGCACGGGTTCAGTCCCTGGCTGGGGAACTAAGATCCCTCAAGCCGCGTGGTGAAGCCAAAAAAAAAAAAAAGTAGTGCTGGAACATTAGATACTCATATGCAAAAATATGAATTTTATCCATATCTCACACCATACATAAATATCAACTCAAAATGGATAAGAGCCCTAAATATAAAACATAAAACTAGAAAACTTCTAGAAAAACACGTACGAGAAAAACCTTGTAACCTTGAGTTAGGTAAAAATTTCTTAGATATAACATTAAAATCATGATCCATAAAAGAAAAAACCAGATAAATTGGGCTTTATCAAAATTAAGAACTTCTTCTCTTCCAAAGCGACTGTTAAAAGAATGAAAAGACATGCCAGGGTGGAAAGAACAATTTGAAATTGAAATAAAACACTACAATTTGCAATCACATCAAAATATATTTTACGGATAAATCTGACAGAGATTTGTAAGACCTGTACATTGAAAACTACAAACTCTTAGTGAGAAAAATAAAATATGCCCTAAATAAAGGAAGGTCTCTACTTTCATCTTAAGAAACTAGGATAAGTGGAGCAAATTTTACCATGTTCAATATTGTTAAGATGTTGTTTCTTTCCAAATTGATCTATAGAATTAGATCAGTCGCAATCCCAATTCCAATCAAAATCTCAGGCATTTTTTAAATTGATAAGCTGATTCTAAGATTCATGTGAAAATGCAAATGATCTAGAACATCCAAGACAGCTTTGAAAATAAAAGAATAAAGTTGGAGAAATTACGCTACCTGACTTCTAGACTTATATATAGTAATTAAGACACTATGCTATTGGTATATAGCAATATTGATGAGCAAAGACAAATAGATCAATGGAACAAACTAAGCAGAAATATATACATTCTGAGGATTTATATAGTCCTATGATATACACTCAGATGATTTTCAACAACTTTGCAAAGGTGATTCAGTGGAAAAAAATAGTCTTTTCAAAAGTAGTTTGGGGGAATTCCCTGGCAGTCCAGTGGTTAGGACTCCACACTTCCACTGCACGGGGCACGGGTTCAGTCCCTGGCTGGGGAACTAAGATCCCTCAAGCCGCGTGGTGAAGCCAAAAAAAAAAAAAAGTAGTGCTGGAACATTAGATACTCATATGCAAAAATATGAATTTTATCCATATCTCACACCATACATAAATATCAACTCAAAATGGATAAGAGCCCTAAATATAAAACATAAAACTAGAAAACTTCTAGAAAAACACGTACGAGAAAAACCTTGTAACCTTGAGTTAGGTAAAAATTTCTTAGATATAACATTAAAATCATGATCCATAAAAGAAAAAACCAGATAAATTGGGCTTTATCAAAATTAAGAACTTCTTCTCTTCCAAAGCCACTGTTAAAAGAATGAAAAGACATGCCAGGGTTTCCCTGGTGGCGCAGTGGTTGAGAGTCTGCCTGCCGATGCAGGGGACACGGGTTCGTGCCCCGGTCCGGAAAGATCCCACATGCCACGGAGCGGCTGGGCCCGTGAGCCATGGCCGCTGAGCCTGTGCGTCCGAAAAAAAAAAAAAAAAAAAAAAAAGACATGCTATAGACTGGGAGAAAATATGTGCAAGTCATATAATCTGATAAGGGAATGAAAGAAGGCAGACAAAAAAGAGCACATACTGAGTAATTCCATTTTATAAAACTTTAGAAAGTGTAAACTAATCTATAGTGACAGAAAGGAAACCAATGGTTGCCTGGGGATCGGGGAAAAACGGATCACAAAGGGGCACAAGGAAGCTCTTTGGGGTGATGGGTATTTTCAGCATCATGACTGCAGGGATGGTTTCAAAGGTATATACAAACACCAAAACTTACCAAATTGTATACTTTATACATGTGTACATAAGTTATACTTCAATAAAGTTGTTTTTTATAAAAACAAAAAAATATACTGAAGCTGTGTTGCAGAATTAAAGAGTATTAAAATGTACCAGAAGAAAATATAATTCATATTTTATAATCTTAAAATAGAGATCATTCTAAGCACAACATGAAAATTTGAAACTAAATAAAGCAGTTATAAAATTAAATTTTAAAATAAATTTTACTACCTAAAAATATAAACCTTATATGGTAAAAGAATACAAGTAGTTAATAACAATTACAAAATTTCTTTGCTAACAAATAATTTAGAAATGCAAATTTTAAAAGGAGATGTCATATTTCACCTAACCATGTCAAAAATTTTAAAAGCTTTAAATCCAGCTGCTATCCTGGGTACAAACCCTGATGTTGGGCTTGTAACCTGATACAATTATTCTGGAAGTAACTTTGGCATTTGAATAAAGTTTTCAAATGTGCATATCCTTTAACTCAGTCATTTATCTTCAAGGAATTTCTCCAAAGAGAAACAGAGAAGTACAAAAAAACTATGTACATGGCACCCCTAAACAATAGAATATTATGTAAACATTAAAATACAAATTCATTGACAAGGAAAGATAGCCATATATCTGAGTACCATAAAAGGCTGCTACAATAGCATGCTATTTGTTATTACATTTATGTAAAATTTTTGTGTAAAATTACTGGTATCATGGCATACACTGAATGTCAGCTACTTTAACATCTATTCCCAGCCTCCTTTTCCCCAGCCCATCTACATTAGTTCTCAGCCCCTTTTACTGCTAGAAGAGGCCATGTGACAGTATTTTGGCTATTGAGGCCTAAGTAGAAATCTCCTAAGAATTTTATGGAAACACGCCTTTCTGATAAAAGTTACAGTCATTGCTATAGCTATCTCTTTCCCCTACCTCCTGCCCTGTAGTCAGTTATGATGACTTAAGCCAAAGCAGCTATCTTATTGCCATGGAACAAGCCAACACACTAGAGAATGCACATTGCAAAGAAAGAAAAAAGCTGGGTCTTTGATAACATTCACAAACCACTATACCAGCTTCCATTGCCCACTTGTGGACCTCTCTTTATTTGAGACAAAAAACACATATTATCTTGCTTAAGTCACATTTAGCCAAAATCACTCCAGATAATTATTTATATATATATGTAAATAAATATTTTCTATATAGCCATTAAGCATATTAAAGCTTTTTATAATTATAATATTCTCTACTGCCCAGTATTTGGGGCACTAGACACCTCCATTCAAACATTGTTGATACCGTTAACTAGTATGGCCCTTCAGGAAGTCAATTTTACATTATATTTCAAAAGCTTTAAAAATATTATTATCCTTTGCTTGACTCAGTAATTCCACTTTTACATATTCATCAAAGAAGTAATAATAAATTTAGAGAAATATTGCTATAATATATTTACAATGTTAATAAACTGAAAACAACATATAGAAAAATATAATGCTGGCTAAATGATTTGTGATAGAATAGTATGTAAACATTAAAATCATAAAATAAAAAATCTAATTATATAGAAAGGTGTCTCACAACAATATGCAAAGTAATATTCTTTGGGGGGATGAAATGCTTAGAAAAAGTATTTTTTAAAAGAGTAGGAAAATGTAATGAAATATAAGTAGATATTGCTGGGTGTAAGAAATACCAGTAACTTTCATTTTCTTCTTTTTGGTTATCCATTCCTAAATTTCACATTTCTTTTGTAATAAGAAAAATTAATTTTAAATATACAAAAAAACCCTGAAATAAACAAATAGGAAAAGATGTAGATTAAAAGTAGTTTTATTTCTTCTCTATGAAGATCATTAATTTTATTTCTGTTAAAAAATAACTTGTAATAGCAACTTTAACATCAACATATAAAAGTCACATATAGCAAGAGTGAAACATCATGAAAAGTGGAAAAGTAGCAAGAGTACTTCTTTTAAACAATTACAGGATTCCAACATGTTTAATATGAACACAAATCTGGAAACTCAAAAAGAGAACACACTATATTACATAAATTGACTCTTAGGGGAAATTTTTAAAATTTGTCATTGAGTCCCATTTCTAAAGTGAATAAGAAGCAAATATATGCTGATGAGCCTAAGATACCTGTGACATCAAAATTGAGTCCAAAATCAGGACAGATGAGTTATCTAAGCTTTCCTTAGTACTTCTTACCCAATCCATAGCTTACAGAGATTCCCTCTCTGGTCAAAAGCATACATTCTTATTCAATCTCTATCGGTTTCAGTCATCTACAGTAAAGATTGACCACTCAGAAGCCAGAGTCTTAAACATTTTTCAAAGGCATCAATAAATTTGGCGCGCAACATACAATTTCCAACTATGTTGTCAGGATAGAATAGGAGACCAAGGAACTAGTATGTTTGCATAAGATGTTATAAAGGTAGTGACTCTCTGCCTTTTTTAAAATCCAAATTTGTTATAAGAAAATTGACGAAGAAGAAAGGGAACAAAAGGGAATAAGAAACCAAAAGGTACAAAACTATTTGCTAACTACACACACACACACACACACACACACACACACACACTCATTCACTCGAACTCATTCAAACTAAAGAATAGATTAATTGTAATAAAGAGCATCTTGGAGATTTTTCATAGAGTTATATATAAATAAAGCTTTTAAAAATACTTCAAATTAATGAAAAATAAATTTTAATCACTTTAAGTAGGTAATAACACAAAAGTTGACTTACCATAAATTTCTAAACCTTGTGGGAAATACTTGTATTCTAAATCCTAACCACTAATGCGAGGGTGAAGATGCATCTTACAGTCAACAGTGCTGATTTTTAATGATGGATTTAAAAGGGTCGATTTAATTCCCAGATTATTTTTTTTTAATTCCACCTCATCACCAAGAGAGTTAATAGATGCGACACATTAGAAACCCTGGCAACTAAAGATGTTTTATCCAATCAATGCCTCTCTCTTTTCTAAGCTACCCAAAAGGAAAAACCAACACCTGGAGAAAGTCACACCTTCACAAATTACCAATAATGTTCACTGTGATATTCTAGCTTTATACATGTAGCCCCTTCTAAAGCACTGGAGGCAAAGAATGAACATTGCCCCCTCCAGCTGCTGAAGACAGCAGAACCACATAGAGCACCTACTTATGAGGTTACTTTTCAGGGGCATAAGAATATGCTTTTAAAAGGTACATTTCCAAAAACCTACAATGAAGACGAATAATAAATATTTACATGCTTAGAAAAGGGATATATTCGAAAACCTACAATAAAGATGAATAATAAATATTTACATTCCAAGCCAAAAAATTCCACAGTCTAAAAAGAAACATTTGATGTTTTCATTTCTGAATACTGAAGCAAAATAATGATTATAATAATTTTAATCGGGCTTCCCTGGTGGCGCAGTGGTTGCGCGTCCGCCTGCCGATGCAGGGGAACCGGCTTCGCGCCCCGGTCTGGGAGGATCCCACATGCCGCGGAGCGGCTGGGCCCGTGAGCCATGGCCGCTGGGCCTTCGCGTCCGGAGCCTGTGCTCCGCAACGGGAGCGGCTGCAGCAGAGGGAGGCCCGCATACCACAAAAAAAAAATAATAATAATAATAATAATAATAATTTAATCAAACTTAAAAGGTACGCTTTATTACCTTGTTGATATAAGCTATTTGCCTTTGAACCCGCAAACAAGACGAAAAAATCCTTGAGGCACTTTTATATTCTGACTTAACAATTATCTGATAATTACCCCATCATTACCTGCTGATGAAGGATTCCATTCTAAATTCTTAACATTTCTGATGTTACAGGCATGTTACTTCAAGAGTCCTACCTGGAAAGAGACTGAGAAGACTGACTGGAGATTTGTTGGTATCAATAGTTAGTTTGTGGCTTGCAGTTTTTGAAGGCTGGCCTGGTAAGCAGATTAATTTCAGGGGAAGTCTAAACTTACATTGGCTAACTCGAGGAATGCCTGAAATAAAGAGAAACATACATTCATAAATTTGACAAATAAGAAAAATATTGTACTACTAATAGTGGTACATAGTAGCAACATATCTTAGTTTAAATGTTTGCTACCTGACCATTTCATTTAGCGTAACTGAAATAACTGGAAAGCATTATCATAATTTATGTTTTTACTTTATTGTCAAAAAGTGCAAGGCAAAAATAAAATCTTAAAAACAAGCATAGGGGTAAGCTCTGCCTTTAATAGTAATATTATATTTAAAAAATCATCACAGTTGAATGCTATATAAAACATTATATGTAGTTATATTCAATTATTGAACTGTCTTTAAGACCTTCAAAGCTCTAGCCCTAATCCAAGACTATCCGCTAAAATGAGCAAAGAATATGAAATTTATATCAGGAAGACTCTATATGACCATATCTAATCATTTCTCTACCCCCGAATTTTTTAATTTTAGTTTTTTTACTTATTGAAGATTCTAAGTACAATTAACAATTTGCAATAAATTATGAGCATGAAAGCAGAATTTGCCCTACTGAAGTTCTAATGAAGTTCATTCTAATGATGTCATTTTACACATCAATATGAAGAATATTACTTTCATACAAATTGAATTTTTCTCAATCCATTTAACTTTACATATCACTGTTAAGCAACATTTTGAAAGGCTTACACAGTCATTCAATTCTCAAATTTTTTCAGAAAGTATACAGGTATATTGAAATAAGTAACTGCATAAATAAATAACAACGAAGAGTTTTATATCAGAATTTAAAATTTTTAAAAATCATTCCTTTTAATATTTTTACAAAGAATGAAACTGAAACCAAAGCAAATTAGGCTCTCTACTTATAAATCAAGTAAAGCAATTCTACAACTTTAGTTCTCTCTCCTTTTATACTAGGATTCTATTTTTGACTGGATAAGACAAAAGATAATATACAGAAACCTATATCTTAGTAAACTACTGTAGAAAAAAGGAAAACTTAAACTGTTCTACTCTACTGGATAGATCCACACATTAATTCCTTTATTTCTTTACAGTGGAGTCAGAGAGCAGCTTAAAAATAGCAAAAGCGGAAGCAGTAAAGTTTGGAGACATGATCCCAAATAGGATTCCTAGAATTAGCAATATATTTTGTTAATGCCAATTGGAGTTGTGTGGTTTACTCTATAACCAAGCTGGGAGTACACTTTTCAGAACTACTTCTTCACCAGGATAGTAAGAGATCATCAACAATGGCAAGCATATTGATATATGAGGCCAATTAAATACTTTTTCAGAGCATGTGGAGCATATTTGTCATTCTCTTCAACATAATCTATTATCCATCAAATTTTACATAGCTCATTTTTTGCTCATAACCAACAGATGTTAAATTCACTTCTCCTGGAATCCTAGATGCAAATTATAACTGGTGTCTCTTCAGAGAAGTCCCAGGGTATTATTTCCTGACATTTTGTGAGGTTTTAGAGGCATGTGTATTTGTACTTTAAAATGATGAAATGTTTTGACTCAAAATATTATGGTAACATGATCTAAGCTACTGCTCAGACCAAAACTGTCAATATCACCACAAAAAATATTACAAAGCATTATTTTTTTCCAACTTCATATATTCCATATATCCCCAAATTATGGAAATATACCTACTAATGTTTTTCCTCTACAATATATAAATTACAGCCTCAATTAATAGATGCAGTCTGGAAAGCACAAGGAAACTGAAACCTAGCTCCATTTCCTTCATTTTCAATGAATAGAATAACGGGGGAAAAATGCTTCATCTTCTGACAATTCTGTACATGCACAAAGAGAAGCTATCTTCTGTGTACTTTCAACCAAAGTCTGAGCTAATAGTTCAAATAAAATTTGGCTGTAAATGCTCTTCTAAAACTACACTGCTGAAACTGTGGCCCTACTTCACTTGGACCAGGTACTGACTGAATTTGTGGTAAAACAAAATTAATCATGATCAACAACGCTAGCCTTATGTTACTTAGATTATTACCCTAAAACACCAAGAACCCAGAGCTAAAGAAACTGATGGTGTATAAATGTTTCAGAAATTGAAACAAATGGATTGCAAGCACTAACAAACCCAAGAAGGGAAATACATTGTAACTCAATTCACAGCTCAGTTAAGTCAGTTAATGACAATATCACACACTAGGGCAATGGTCTGCAGTTGCTAAAATTTGAAGAACCCCTCCAGAATTTCTTTTCTCTCCAGGAATTGTAAACCTGTTTCACAGGACATTTGGAAAACATTACTTTGAAAAATGATGACACTCATACTTAATAAAATGATTATGGCTATTTTTTAAATGATGGCAGCTTGAAAAGTTTTACCATTGGGGGGAAAAAAGAGTATGAAATCCTTTAGAAACCAGTTTAAGGAAACCATACCTTTAAAAAGAAAAATTATACTGCCAATATTTTATATTACTTCCCATCAAATTAAAACCCAAACGTTTCAAAATATAACGTCTAGTATTTAGACATGGAGTTTTTCCGAAGCACATTTCTATTGAGATTTACATTTTCTTAAGAAACTTGAAATGCAGATTTGGCTACCAGTTACTCTTCAGGCTATAACTGTAGCTAAGAACCTGAAGCCAGAGACACGTAGAGGTATGTGTGAGTGTATGCATATGTGTATCTGTAATAAGGAAGGAAAGAATTACATGCATTTAAAGACTTTCCAAAGTTGCTAGTAGGATAGCTTTCAACTCAGTTGAAAGAGCCTAACTGATCCTAACAGCCTACCATCAGCGATATTTAGTTGGCAAAACAGTCTCTATTTGGCTTATTCAACTCTCTGAATATAATGCTGAGAGAAAAGAAGAATTTGGTCATTTGTAATACTCAAATATTGGCCTACTCACTCATCAGACTGACTTTTTTCTACAGTTTTTTAACAAATATAATCACCTCTCCTTCAAACACTTCCCCTTCTAGCCTACTAGAGGAAATGGATAGTCGCAACTACCATGGTGCAATTAATCACAAAATTATTTAACACTTAGAGAGAAAATTCAGATCAAAATCACTTCTGACAGAACAATTTTTCCAGGAAGAGAATTCTAATAACCCCTGGCACACCCAAGAGACCAGTATCACTGTCAAGAGGGATGCCAAAATGTGCTTTAAAAAAAAGAAAAAAGAACTTATATACCAGAGTAGAATAACTATATCTATATATTACACATCTACATAATGCCTTTAGAACTCTTTCCAGGGGCCTGCTAGAGTCATTTCTTATTGAAAACAAGGAACCCCAAAGCAGTAGCAATGTCTGGTAGCCAGAACTTCCTTGATCCCTTCCTGTTTTGTCTGGCTACGTACTGTGCTCCATCTGCAGTCATGTTTTACACTGCCCATGTCATGTAACTTTAATGCAGAAATAATGGAGACAAACTCTTATGGGACAACATAAAACCTCGTTTGCTTCTCTTTTTCCATATGTAAAAGCAGGACTGCTTATCTGCAATACAGCCTGAACAGATCAGGCCAATAAAATGGAAGTCTTTGAAATTTGAAGCCTTATGTAAGTAAGATATAAGTGGCAACATTATTTTCTTGCATACTAGGTAAAGCTGAATATACTTATACTCCCTGAAGCTTAATTATAATTTTTAAATATATCATAAGAGATTATTAAAACCAGCTTTAGGTTTGCATTGAAATACTAAAATTTCCATGTATTGTGATTTTTTTTCTCATGGTTTGATCTGAATTTTTAGTAAGAGGAAATAAATTCCTTTCAATAATAACCTTTACTGATTTTTTTAAAACTCAAAACAAATAATTTAAATAATATTGTATTTTATAAAAGTTATTGCAAAATCTTATCAGTTACATGAAATCTTGCAAAGTAAAATGTAAATATTCATTATTAAAATTATTTTTAATAACCCAAATTCTAATTTGACAAGTATACTTTATACTATTAAGCTAAAAGCTTACTTCTATTAAAATATTTCTCATATAACTATATATTCACCTCCCAGACACTAGGCAACTCAGGTTGTTGGCACCACCAAAACTACATGAGTAAATAATGCCATTATTTTTAAGTATTTTATTTATCTAATTATTACTAATTAATATTATCTAATACTAATCTTAAAATGGCTAATAAACTAAGACAAACCATCACATTAAGTCTGTGTCTAGGAGGAAAAATAATCAAAGTAGAAGATCCTTATAGAGTACCTGTCATGTGACCAGATACTGCACAATCCTAAGATAAGTACTTGAACCCTGCTCTTAAAGAGCTCAAAAATCTACTAGGGGAACCTAAGGAACAAACTTAATGAAATTCATATTATGATAAGTATTATAGCAGAGTAATAAACAAAGGATTTGGGGAAAACAAAATGGTGACAACACTGACCCAGGCAAGTTCAAGGGGTCAGTCCCTTGATGATATTCCCCCACAAATTCTAAACAAGACAAGGAATAGGCCCATAGAATGAGTACACATGGCATTCTGATCAAAGAGGTGACTATTTTGGGGTATACAGAATCATACAATTTAGAATTCAGAATTTTTTTCCTTACTCTTTTTAAGTAAACTGAGATAACTGAGCATACAGGTAAATCACCAATGACTTACAAAAATAAGTTGTCACTGGCGCCTTTGATTTTGTTCATAAAAGTCATGGAGTTTCATTGTTTCTCATGACTCTGAAACAACTAATAATGAATAACAAGTATCTATAAGTGGAAACATCTACTAGCTTCTCCATAGCCAGATCAAGGCACTGAAACACCCTAAAGAGGTTGCTATAGTTAAAACAGCAGTCCATAAAAAGGATTCATTCATGGTATAATACCAATTCAATTAAATGACCAAATTTCAGTTCTGAAATTCATTTTGTTCTAAATTATCTTTTCACTTACCCTCAGGATTTCGATCTATCCATCAGAGGCAATTCAAAAAGGGATAGGGGAGAAAATGTAACAAATTATCTGTTATAAAATTACAACACAAACTTAACACATATCTGCTTAAAATATAATTTAAAATTTTCAAGATTCTTACAGATGATTTAAATGGCCCTCCAATAAAGATAAGCCAATTCACAATTGAAGAATATAACATGAATAAATGAAATCTAACAATATATTTCATTCATTCTCAGAAGTCCATGAGAAGGTGTTAGTCCAGTATAAATGTGGCAAAAAGAGGTAAAGATATATGATCTAGCCAAAAGCAAACCAGACTCAATATGTAAATGACATCAAGAGCATTAAATGAATTTTTTCGAAAAACTTTGAGTGAAAGACAAATTTATAATATTAATATTTCAAGTTAGTCTTGCTTATATTATAACTTTAGTTAATAGATACTACTATGGAACAATGTCTTTTTTTTTCGGCTTGTCTTGGTATTCTTTTACTTTTATAGACTTGTTTTTACTTTAACTTCTAATTAACTTTCAACCAATTAATGCCTATGCTCTTTGGTTTAGTAATAATTTATAGTTTTTCAAATTCTGTCTTTAGAAAAGCATAATAGCTAAAAATGGTATGTGCAACCATAAGCTCACTGAATGATTTTATAACTTTATAATGTATTTTTAAGCCTTTTGTCCACTTGCTAGGTAATCCATTTCTTTATTTTAAATTTATTTTCAACCAGTATCACTACTTTTCCTTGAAAGCAAATGAAATAATTAGTTGAATTAAGGCATCAACAATCTCTATAACTACATACACAAGGTGTAACAAAGATAAAAAATATAATCATGCCTATGATAATTGAGATGCTCAATTAAAGATAAATGATCTAGAGATTTTAGCCAACATTTCCTGTTGTTTATTTCACAACTCAAAATTAAAATAACACTGAACATTTCAATGTTCTTTTCAGAAACATCCAACTAAAAAGTCCATCATTCTTTGATCCCTTACAGAAGATTTGTATTTCTCTCCAAAGCCAGCTTTTGCAAAGCCATTTAACCATAAAATATTTATGTTAACCCAAATTTTGAAAATATAGGTAAATGGGTAAAGTGGTCACTTCCGGCCAGAAATTATTTTTTTATAATTTAAAGCAAAATAACTTACAAAGAAGGAGAAACAGATTTTGAAACATGTACTAAAGTTATAAAATCACCTCCAAGCATAGAGTTGTCAATGCATAAACCAGAAAATTCACTTAGACAAAATAAGAACTACTATTATTAAAAACATTGCCAAGGTGCCTTGTTAGCACAGTAGGTAGTTGAATCAGTCTCATAAAAACATTGCTAAGTAAGCAAAGTAGGTATCAACAGAGAGAAAAAAATATGAATAAGGCATCTCTAAACTTTTTAAATTAAGAAAACTGTACAGAAATGCTTAAAAAACACAAATGCAACATCGTTGAAATACCCTATCAGTTACACTACATTTAAACTTTTTTAAAAAAGCAATAACTAATTATTCTTATTCTATCAATCAACTAATTGTCAAACTGTTACTATGAAAAATTCACTACACACACACACACACACACACACACACACACACACGCACAAAACTATAAAATTAAGCCCAAGTTGAAATTTATAATAATTAGATCTCAACTGGACTAAAGATAACTTTTTCGATCTATTAAGAGTTTCTTGAAATAATACAGATCCTGTTCTTAAATATTTTAACATGTAAGATAATAAAGAGTTTTATTTAATCACTAAAGCAGTGTCTGAAACTCTGAAGACTGACTTAATATTACAGCAACCCATAATAGTCTTTTTTTACTAATTCAGACTAGGCTTTTCTCTTTAGTTCAAATACATGAAGTCTGACTAGATAATATTCTTCTAGTGGGATAAAAATACATCATATGTGCTATTAATTGAAAAGATAGAATCAAACATTACATATGGAAATCAGCTAAATAGACTATCACTAATTATTCATAACACATCAAAGTAATTTGAACATACATTTTTATTTAACACTAGAAAAGAATATTTTTTCATTTAATAATATTTTACAATGTGTTTTCCCATTTTAAACACTTAAACATTTAACTCATAACTCCAATAACTTAAAAGAAGTGATTAGGCTTGTAAATTCATGAACAACTATATGCTTACCTGTAGGTCTGGAATAAGAAACAACAGCATTTCCTTCCAATTCAGGTGGTAAATAACTTCCTTTCAGATAAACGGAAAAGCCTACTGTTCTAGTCATCTCGGGTGCTATAAGCAATGTAAAAATAATATGTTACATAATTTTGGACAATTATTATTAACAAACAGTTAAAATTAGACATATGCTGCCTGCCAGCTACCGTCTTAAGCACTTCACATAACAATTACATAGATTAACTCATTTAATCCTCACAACAACCCTACATGGTGGGTATTATTATTATCCCCATTTTTTGGTGCATGAGGAAAATGGCTACAAAGAGATTAAAAAGCTTGCCCAAGGTCATATAGCTAATACAGAGCTGGTAATTGACTCCAGAACAAGGGTACCTAACATTCTACACCACTGCTTCTCTTTACTCAGATGAACAGGCAGCATGAACAAAGCAAAAGGTACGCAAAGGGCAAGAGAATTTGGGAGTGGGAAATAGTACCTTATCATGGCTAGAACACAGACTGCAGGAGAAAATGGAAGGGGGAACTGGATATGGATGTAACTAAAACTGTAGCAACTTGGCAGATTGTGCATAGCCTTCCATATTCATGTATTTGACCTCCAACCTGCATTAGAGAGCTATAAGAGGTTTTTAACTTGAAATATTAATTGTCCAGAATGTGTTTTAGAAAGACAAATTGGAAGTATTGTGAAAAATTTAAAAATAAAGTGAGATATCACCTACAAGTTTACCTCAACCATTCAATCACTCATTCACTGATTCAATGAATACTTACTGAGTTTCTACTATCTGTCGGGCACCTAAGGTAGGGGTTGGTTATAAAAAGGAAAAAAGAGAGATATGTTCTTGCTTTTTGTGAATAAGACATAGGGTTCCCAGCTGAACAGTAGCAGTGAAGAAAGACAGAAAACTACTTGAAAGATAATTCAGAAATCATTTTAACAGGACTAATGACAACTGGATGTAAGTGGTAAGAGAGACCCTATGCAAAGAAATCTTAGGCATTATTACAGTTATCTTACATAGATTCATTTTCTAATTAAGTCCAATTAATTTTCTGATTAAATTCTAATTAAAACAGTTCTGTAACACAGATATCATTATCCCCTTTCTGCAGATTAAAACAAAACAAAACTTAGGCTCCAAGTAATTACTAAAGTAGCTTGCCCATGGTTACACATTGACTGTCAGAGCCAGGATTCAAATTCAGGCCAGACTCCAAAGCCAATATTCTTTCTTCAAACATTACAGATTCAATAAATAGCTCACTAGAGAAACACCAATAAAAAGCCTTCCAAAATATAGTATTTAAGTACAATTATTAAGAAAAGCGCTTGAAAATCTGTAATTACTTCAACTCAACAGCCATTCACTGAATGTCCATGCTTGATGTTTGGAGGGAAAATATAAGCAAAACAACACAATCATTGATTTCAGTAAGATACCAGTCTCACTATTCAGACAAGAAAAATAGCCAGGAAATAAACCCACTGATAAAAAAAATTTTAATTAAAAAAAACCTCACACCATGATAGACTTTAAGCCAAAACAAAACACTTACTCATAAATTCAAAGGTGAACTGATCACAAGTCAATACTAAAGGTGGTTGTACATAGACCGATAATCTGATCTTTTGCAATGTCACTCGATTCTGCAGTGTGACCTGAGAAAATAGAAATTGTTATTAATTAAAAAATTACATTTTTTCCAAATTGACAGAATATCACAACTACTTTAAAAATCATTAGCAAATAATTAGGAAATACCATCTGAGAAAAAATAATGAGCTGTCACAAAACATAACCTGTAACATAGGTAGTAGATTAAAAAGTTCTACCCAGTTAGAAACTGGGCAAGGGAGTTGAACAGACTTTTCTCCAAGAAGATGTACAAATAGCCAATAAGCACGTGAAAAAATGCTCAAAATCTCTGTATGAAATACACAGTAAAACCACAATGAGATACTACTACACATCTACTTAAATTCTATAATCAAAAGGACAAAAACAGGTGTTAGCAAGAATGTAGAGAAACTAGAACCTGCATAAATTGCTGATGGAAATGTAAAATGGTATAGCCATTCAAGAAAAAAGTTTGACAGTTTCTTTAAAAATTAAACATAACATTACCATGTGACCTCACAATTCCATGCCAAGAGAAATGAAACATACATCCACCCCAAAACTTGTACACATGTTCATAGCAGTACTATTCATAATAGCTAAAACTAGAAACAACCCAAGTGTCCATCAACTGAAGAATGGACAAACAAAATATGGTATATCTCTACAATGAAATGTTATTCAGAATATTTAATAATATTAATAATAATAAAAAGAAATGAAGTACTGACACATGCTACAACATGGGTACATTATACTATGCTAAGCGAAAGACGCCAGTCACAAAGACCGCATATTATATGATTCAATTTATATGAGATATCTAGAGTGGGCAAATCTATAAATCTACAGAGACAGAAAATAGATTAGTAGTTGCTTTGGGATGGTAGTGGGATTGGGGGTGGGGGAATGGAGAGAACAGCAAGTGACAGCTAATGAATATGGCGTTTCCCTTGGAGGGACAAAAATGTTCAAATATTAAATTGTGGTCATCATTCTACAACTCTGCAAATATACTAAGAATCATTGAATTGTACACTTTAAAAGAGTAAATTGTATGGTATGTGAATTATATCTCAATAAAGCTATTAAAAAATGTTCTATCAAAAGCAGACCAAAAAAATCTGCCCTCATGTCTGGTGAATAATTACATCATGAAATATTATATGTGCTCATTCTTCTTTACATGTATAGATGTGGCATCATGAATTATTTATTTTATCTAGTATCAGTATATTACCTTTTACACAAGTTACTCTCTAAAGATTTCCTTTCTAGGTAGGTATTTACTATCAATTTACTATCAATTTACCCTCAATTTTTACTTTATAAGCCCTGGGAATACATGGGGGGAAATCTGCATACCACAAAGAAAGATTCCGTAATGATATCTGACCATTATAAAAATCATAATACCTTTTTAATAAAACACTGATGGTAATTATGGGAAGAAGAAAGTATGCATGTGCTGTAGACAACATTCCTTCTGATAGCTATTCTACTAAATAAACAGAACACAATTTCAATATTTTACTGTTAATAATATGCTGGTCTGTACATATATTTTTAAATAAAATTAATGATAATAACCATTAGCAGCTTTCTATATTCATGAAACCATGCTAATAAATTATTTATGAGTATTATCTCATTTAATCCTTACAACATTGTGAAACAGGTACTATCACAATATACCATTTTACATAAGAGAAAAATGTGGCTCAGAGAAGCTAGATAATTTGACTAAGCCTACTCTGATTATAAGTGGAAGAAGCACAATTTAACTTCTGTCTGTCAGAATCCAGAGCCCACACTCTTAATCAATTGTGGTAAAGTCCCAAAATAACTCGGCAAATGAACAAGTACCCTCATTTTACAGTTTAAAAATAGAGGTTCAGAGAAGCTCAATAACACACCTAAGACCATCCAGCCAATATGTGCAAGAGAGCTGAAAACTATGACCAGGAACATCTCGTAAGAGGTTAGTTTTTAAAATGAAAATGAAAAATCCTTAAGGTAGTAATAAGCCATTTTTAAGACAGCAGACATTCTGACTCTGCCTGCAATAACAACATGTACTTAGACAACAATCGTACAATTTTACATTGTTACAAGCGCTTGCATTTAGTTTAGATGCAAGATCAATAGTGATAACTCTCATACATAGATCTATTGAATCCCAACAATGGACTAGGCACTTTCAAAAGTGAATCAAGAAGATGTGTGACAAAAATAACTACAGTAACAAAGAAGAGTTGTGTTTGAGCCAAAAAAAAGAGTTAAAGACTTGGCTAGACCATAAACCTCATATTTTAAGAGAAAAATAATTATAGATTAAAGGGGAAATATGAAAGTTAATATCAGAATTTTCCATGCTATTTTTCATTTCTAACAAAATAAAATATGATCCTCAGGAAACATAATACTAAATTTTTATCCTAGATATATAAACATGACTCCAAAGACCAGGTATTAACAACCACTCTGCCTTAGTTGCCTGCAATAGATGGTCATGCATCACACACAAACACTCAAGGTAGCCACATCTTCATTCACTTGGAACGGATGGAAAAATTTTCTCAATTAACAGGATTTATTATGATGGAAACTTCCATGGTTATATACCTTGGCTGCCGTTGTTATAAAAGGCTATAAGGAGAGATTTATAACAGAAATTTGTATAGGAACTGTCAGGCAGAATCAGGAAGTCATGGTGTCTGCTGCTTAAGTCCAGCTGATTTTGTGCAACTCTTGTGTGTCGCATTCTTTCCCATTCTTTTATAATGGCAATAAGGAAGAGAGTTGTGACTTAGCCATTCTCAAACATAGTTAAATGTTATTCTCCTAATGAAGGAGAATCTTCCAATAGTGTCATGCCACCATTTTAAGGTGGCTATTACACATGAAAGCCTAAGAATGGCATGGGAGGGAAATGTGTATTTATTTATAGCAATAACTAGTAGTGAGGGAAAAAACTAGCATGAGCAAACTTATCTGGTTTAAGTACAAGATTTCTTTTTGCAGTTTGCAGTGTGCTCCTGAATTATTATGTTATGTGTCAGAACAATATCAGTAGATAGATATAAAAGAGATTTCCCTACACAAAAGTCTAAGATCATTCCTGGAACGCTATAGGGTTGTTGGTTTTTTTTTCTTAAATGTTTCATTTCTTGCCACTAATGCTTTTCCAGACTCAGAAGTATTAATGGGATAGAGCCTTTGATTGGACAGGGGGAAGGGAGACTGGGAAAAGACCACCCTTGCTACCAGTGGCAAGAATCCAAAAAAATTAGCTTAGGAAACTGTTTTAAGATTGGGCTCCCTTCAACTTCTACCAAAGATCCCCACACTTGGGCCACCCGCTGGGTCTAGTATAAGCGAACACAATTGGTAAAGCCTGGTGCCCTGTCAAGCTCCTCCAAGGACAGCAACCCATAATCTAAGAAAATATAAAGCCCTGTCCAAGTTTTGACTTAGCAAATCGCCAAGATACACAACTTTCCCTGGCTCCAAAGTCTGGGCAGTGATAAATATTTTCAGCTTAATAATGTGCTGACTTATTACCTCACTTTAATCTAAATGCCTTAAGAGGGTTCTACATTTGAGTCCTAGTTCTAAAATTCTACAATGGCAGGACTAAAAATCTTAACCAAAACCACATCCTTCATATTCTATTTTTTGGGGACTATCAATTTGTCACTACTCTATTTTGTGGCTTCTTCATTTAATATTTTCTTGCTATAAATACATCCATTTAAAGCTAATACTATGGCAGATAGATGGCTAGAAATTCTTTTCAAATACACACACAATCATACATAGAAGAAAGATATTATTAACATTCATATGATTCCCCAATATATATATGATACTGCAATCAACTGCTTGGTCTACTATGAATGTGACACAATTCCTTTAGTATATTTAAATACTAATTTTGTTTCTAGAAAAAAGACCCTTAATCACGCTACATATTTAATTAATGGTAGGAATAAGTCATAAGAATTTTTTATTATATACATATTGCTATAAATGCAATTACTAGTTTTATATTTGTAGTAAACAATAAAGGCTATCTATTTACTACTCAAGGCTGAGGAAAACTTACAAATGTCAAGTGTTTGGGTTTTTCTTTTTCTTAACTTTTTAACCAAGAAATCTTTTGTTTAATTGAATAAATTTAATGTGTAACATTGTGTACATTTAACGTGTACAGCATGTTACTTTGATACATTTATATATTGCAATATGATTGCCAAGGCAGTGATAATTATCACATTATATAATTAAAGTACAATATTATTATCTATATTCATTATACTGTGCATTAGATCTCTATGGCTTATTTACTACTCATTACAAGTTTGTGCCCTTAAACATCATCACTCTTAACCGCCCCCAATCCCCTGGTAAGCACCATTTTACCCTCTGTTTTTTACAGGCTTAACTTTTTTAGATTCCCACATATAAGTGATATCATACAGGACATGTCTTTCTCTGTCTGACTTATCTTACTTAGCATAATGTGCTCAAGATCCATCCATGTTGTTGCAAATGGAAGGATATCCTCCCTTCTCATCGTTGAATAATATTCCATTGTGTATATGTACCATATCTTTTTTTATCCATTCATCCATCGATAGGCATTTGGGTTGTTTCCATATCTTGGCTATTTTGTGAATAATACTGTGATAAACATGAGAGTGTATATCTCTCGTGGGAAATACTATTTTCATTTCCTTTGGTTTATAGCCAGAAGTGGAGTTGCAGGGTCATACAGTAGATTTTTTTTAAATTTTTTGAGGAACCTCCAATTGATCTCCAAAGTGGTTGGATCAACTTACATCCCCACCAACAATATTTAAGGGCTCCCTTTGCAACACATCCTCACCAACACCTGTTGTCTCTTGTCTTCTTGATGATAGCCATTCTAAGGTGTGAGGTGATATCTCATGTGGTTTTGATGCGCATGTCCCTGACGATCAGTGATGTTGAGCATATTTTCATGTGTCTGTTGGCCATTTTGATGTTCTCTCTGGTAAATGTCTATTAGTTCTTCTGTCCACCAAGTGTTTGTTTTACATTTCCATAAGCTACTTATAGGGTGACAAGTGACAGATGTGATGAAATGTGTGATATTGTTTGCACATTACAGTCTAGAACTATGTACAATACCTTCACTGTGACTGAAGGGACAAGGTCAGCTCCCACTTCAACATCAGTAGATTGCTGTAAACACAGAATTGAGAAGAGAAGGAAGGAAAGAATAGTTTCAATACTGCACATCAATGAGTAAACACAGTAGGTGTGATACATACTTCTCACCACCAAAAAAACTATAAAGGATTTATCACTCTGATGGCAGAATAAAAGAGTCAGTGTGGCTTTCTGGATGGCTTCATTGGGAAAGTCACAAGCCAATATTAAAAAAACCACGACTCCAAAAAGGGAAGAAGAGTTCACATATTTTACTATCAAACTACTCTATTGCCAAATTTCCTTAAAAACTGAAACTAATTCTATTAACTCATTCTTTATATTATATAAAAGAAGACTTCTGTATAATTTCTATATAAACAGTACGCCATTCTTTTAGGTCCTTGTATTTTTAGCTTGCCAAAGGTATGCTTTATTCTGATTAATAATATGTATTGATATCTAAGACATGTAACTAATGATATAAAGATTGAGTGGCCTTACACCTAGAAAATAAAACAAAAGTAGGAGTGTATTTTTTTTTACTAGCACATATCATAAACTCTTTTACTCTTTGAGCGTCAACCTTGGTTACCTGGTCCTATCTCTTAAAGAATTCAGAATATAATATAATAGAGCAAACATTTCCTTAGAATTTATAACTTGTTTTTTAGAGTGGTAGCTTGAGAGGAAAATATGCTCACTCTATAATAGAATAAGATCAAAGCGTAACATATTTTCTAATAATACCCACATGAATTCCTGAGGGAACAATTAAGATCATGAAGTCTGTCCAACAATGAATAAATCCATTGTACTTTGTTAACCTATTCGGAATTATTTTACTAAGAAAAATTAAATCACTTCTAAGCAGTGGGGATCACTATGATGTAATGGCCATCAGCATAATTAAGAGTTGGGAGATTCATATTCTATTTATGATTCCATAGGAAACTATATATGAACTTTGATCCAACTTCTCAATCAAGAAGAGAGGATAGCGATGTTTATCTCTTCTATAAAAGCCCCCATTCTAACACTAATTATATTATTTTTTGGATGTGTGCTTTCATAACAATGACTGAAAATAAAATATTAAGCCAGGCTTTTTGCTCTAGTATTACCTAAAATCCAGGAAATGTTTTACATTTAGCTGTCGGCAGTTCTGGAAGAGAAACCAACATCTCCTGTTTCCTGCTCTTTTCAATCCATATCTAAACACCTAGATATTTCAGGGACAAAAGTTCTTTGGAAACATGAAATTACAGCCAGAGAGAAGTAGCTCTACAAAGACAGTATAGCATCGCAGCCACCTAAATCGTTGGACTGATATTTTCCAATGGGATGAAAATGATACTCTCAAGAATCTCTTAAGAAGGAAAAAAATAGTAAGAAGGGGAAATGAAGCTGAAAAGGGACATCTAGTTAAGAGGAAAAAGCACTCCAGGTTACTGATAGGGAAATATATATTACAATACAGTGCTATTACATAAGGCCTTTTCTCACAAAGATCAAAAGTTGTTAAAGAACAGAAAGGGAATTTCAATCCAAATAGCCTATGTTTGGGCTTCCCTGGTGGCGCAGTGGTTGAGAGTCCGCCTGCCGATGTAGGGGACACGGGTTCGTGCCCTGTCCGGGAGGATCCCACATGCCGCGGAGTGGCTGGGCCCGTGAGCCATGGCCGCTGAGCCTGCGTGTCCGGAGCCTGTGCTCCGCAACAGGAGAGGCCAGAACAGTGAGAGGCCCGAGTACCGCAAAAAAAAAAAAAAAAAGGCTGAGTGCAAATAGCCTATGTTTAAGAGAACCTAGAAAAAATTATATAAGTTGCCCAAAGGAAAAACAGAATCATTTCCAAGGCAAGAAAATGTGTGTACATTTGTCAGCTAACTAAGCAAAAATGTTCCACTCAGACTACACCCTTCAGGTAGAATGAGAAATGGTGTGTGCTGAATATCCAATGTTTAAACAGTACCTCTACTATATGACTCAGCTGGGTGAATGTTTCTTTCATATATAGTCCTACTTTTTTTAAGTATACCCAACCTACTATACTATGGCCATGTTAATGTGATTTTTATCACAACTTGGGTTGGCTGTTTATACTAAGATTAATCTTTGAAAAGTTTATGGAACTACTTACTATATTATGCTGTGATACCTAAATATCAAAGTCATTTCCTAAGCAAAATTATATGACATAAATTCCATACAGAGTAAAAAACAGTGAATTCAATCACTTTCCTAAATTGACCAACTTTGGTACAGATATGGATAAACTTAATATATTTTGCCCAAACTGCAGGCAGTGAGAGAAAACCAACCATAATCTAACAAGTGCTTACAGAAGACTAAACAAAGAGATGGGGTAACATAACCAAGGACAGTCCCCCTTTCTTGTTTCTCAGCTTTATTAATTCATTTATAGAGCGAATATATACCGAACACCCATTATGTGACTGGCACTAAAGATATGGCACTGAAGGAGACAAGTAGAATGCAGGTGGTGGTGGTGGTGGTGATGATCATAATGATAGTTTTAAAATAATTAAAATGTAATTTTATTATTATAATGATTTGTTAATTATCATAATTCAACAAAGTGGATTCTATTACTATTCCCATTTTACAGATGAGAACATTGAGACTAAGAAAATTGAATACCTTGCCCTGGGTCACACAGATAGAAATGAGAGAAAAAATAATTCCTGGCCCAACTACTTCCCCACCACAACCACCATAATGTATTAAAGACTATAAATTACCAAACCCTGAGCTATGCCTTTCATAAACATTATCTCATTGAACCTTCAATAAAAATCTAGTGGGGTCAGTATTATTCATCTGGATTAGGATTAACTCAATACTCAGTACTGAAAAAGTTTTTTTAAAAAAAGTAGGTAGATTCAGAGTAATGGTGAGAACCTCTTTGACCATTTCCCTTCCCTCCCCCTTTTTTAAGACAGAAATCCTGCCTAAGGAACTTCTTATTACACAAAGAGCTTAGAAATGTTTTTTTCTAGAAGTAACAAAGCCTAAAACTTATCTTCCCTAAAATTTCTATTTGGAGGCCCAGAATTTAAACCAATACATTTTGATCCCAATTTATCAGAGTCTACCACTATCACAAACCCTTTGAAAGTCTGCAAATACACCTACAGATACTGAATCAAAATTAGGAGAAACCATGGCAGAGACTTTCAGGTCATCTTCTCTCTCGGTCATAGGCCAAACACCTGTAATTTTAAGAGAGAAAAGAGTATTTACTCATAAAGTAAAACTTGCTGTATATAGTTGTTTTAAGGTTTATCTATACCATATATCAAAAATATACTCACGAGTTGTAAAAAAAAAAAACTGAGGCATTACAGAATGAGAAGCTTTATGCTAATTCTTTCCCCTCTACATTACTAGAAAGAAAAACTGTCTCTTTTTCCAAAGATATTAGCTAAGATGTGACCCACTGACTGACCAGTGTCAGGAATTTCAATTCCCTATCCTTAGCTACTGGTAGAAGCCCAAAAGAGTACAACACTTTTGAAGGTAAACTGGCTATAATTATCAAAATGTAAAATTCACCAAAAAAATGTAAAATTCACATACCCTGTGACTTAACAATTCTACTCCCAAACATTTACCCAATACTCATAGACATGCCCAAGGAGTTTCTCTGTTGCTAGTAATTATTAAAAACAAAAACAGCCTAAATCTAAATTACATTTCTATTAATAGAGAAATAGTTAATTAAATTATGGAATATCAAGACTGTGCAATGGTCCAAAACCCAAAACTCTAAATAAGAGTGCTGTCCATCTTTATATACTGACATGAAAAGAACTCCAAGATATGTTATTGATTAAAAAAAAGCACGATGTAGTACAATGTCTCTAATACACACGTATTTGTGTAAAAACAATTATATAAACAGGAAAATTTTCTCAAAGAATACACAAAAACTCTTAATAAAGGTTACCTTTAAATAATCTAGTGGAACTAAGACCTGGGGTTTATGCTTTCAGTACTGTTTGAATTATTTTGACCATATTCATTTTCTCTTTACAACTTAAAATTTCACAATTTAAAAAATGTTTATAGTGCATAATGAGATATTATGAACAAGTTATAGAGATCGTAAATAAACAAGAAACATAAATAATACATATGCACATACATATGTGTGTATATATACATATATATATGACAGATTATTGGCTGTCCTCCTAACATCCATTCTTCCCTCTTCCTTCTTTGTGGTAGAACACTAATTCTGTTGAGGCATTCACCTCATCTCAAAGTTATTGAATTGGTCAAATCCCATCATGATGATTTCATTCCCCTGAACTTTTGTTGTTTTAGTCGTGAGCATGAAGCCTAATCCTGGCAGATGTGAGGTGAGGAAAGGTGGGAGTCGGCATGCTGGTACATGCTTCTGGGAAAGCTAGTCCTCCCTAATAAATGGGGACACTTGGGAGAAATATCTCTCTTCTTCCCTGGAAATCATACTTGCACATAATGCCTGGAACTGCTAAAATCACCCTGTGACCCTGAGAGGAAACATCCCCCCACACTGAGGATGGCTGACTGAAAATATAGAAAGCACCTGGATGATGTCACATGAATCAGCTGTCTCACAAAGAGAAGAACGACCTACAATTGCCACCAGGCATTCCCACCAATATTACACTGTTTGGAATAAGAATTTCCACAACTTAGTAAGAGTACAAAAGGTTGCTTGTTGCCCACCCAGTAAAGATTCTTCAGTTCTTCTTTACTAAAAAAGAGTCCAATTTTATCCTAAGTAACAAAGTACTCAACCAAAATGCTAAATTGCCCAGGCTCTTTTGCAGCTTGGAGTGGCCAGTGAGATGTAAGTGGAAGCTGTTCAGCGTGTGGCTTCCAGGAAAGATCGTTAAGTGGGCTGACTCAGCTGCAGATGTGAGGGCAGGAGTTCCAGAAGCCATCCTAGACCAACAGAAGACCCTGGATGAGAAGGAATCAGAGTCCCTGATGACTTTGGAACTGCCAAATCAACCCTGGACTGCCCATTACTGGACTTCTTTTCCATGAGAAAGAAATAAACCTGTGCCTTATTTAAGCCACCCTATTTAGGCATTCTGTTATATGCAGCCAGACATAAACCTGAATAGCACATCTTCCAACAAGGTTACCAAGTACAAATGTTTCTACTACTCAATGGTAGAAGCAACTTAGTTATCCTAGACATATTTCAAATGGGTGAAGACTTTCATTTATACGCCCATGTCTTACTGCTCTCTTTCCCTTCCTGAAGACACAACTATGCTGTGTGGGAGTCTATCTCAGTATTGTACCCTTTCCTTCATATCCATTCCAAGTAAAGAACATATCAACTGTCTAAATAAATCATAAGGAAACTCTGTTTTTGAAAGTGCCTACTGATAGATGTTGTTGACTACTAGTAACAGAAATGCAATGCAAGGCAGGATTCTCACTAATGAGTTGAGTATGAAAAGCTTCAAAATCCATAAGCCATACAGAAATTATTACTGTAATTTCATGGTTACAACATACATCCCTCATATAACTTACACACATAAAATCAGCTTCAAAAATACTTTTATTACAGTAGATAATATATACCATGTGTACAACAAAATATACTCTTTAAATTGGCTTTACATTTTGCTGCAATTCTTGCTTTGAAGAAATAAAAAAAGCTTTTAAGTGCTGAACATAACCCACAAGACTGTGAACTTCTTTTTTGCAAGTTAAAGTCACTGTACTAAAATAGGTGGCATTTAAATGAATAATGAGGTCATCAAAAAGTCCAGAGTTTTAACTTCTCATAATCTTCTGTAATGAAATGATTTGGTGCTTTTATATAATTACAGGTATTTTAATGAACAAATATACCACAATTTTATAAGGGTAGAGAATACTAAATTTTTTCCATATCTAGAAATAAAATATGTTAAAAGTCTCTCTTTTTTAAAAGAGTCTGGGTTTCTTTTGTAGGAATAAAACCAAATGATGGTGGCAAACAAGGGGCAGAGAACTTCAAATATTAACTTTGAGGTTATATAAATAATAAACTTTGCACTCAAGTCTGTGGGTACATCCCTAGCTTAATTAGCACTTATTTCAAGATACACAGAAGAATCAGGGTAATGACAAGTAAAACAGCCTAACCCTTCTCACCCAAGGGCATCACTATGGCCACCAAAAAATAACTTTTAGCTGTAAGGGATTTACCTGAGAAATGTTTTACATAATCAAGTGTTAATCAAAATATCGTTAGCACATTGTTTATGGAAAGGTCAAAATCTCAAGACACAAAATTTGTAGTGAAAAGCCACATTAAATTTATTTAACCAACTCTGGAAATTTCATGTTTCATATGTATGCCACTCTTCTCCAATTACATTTTTAAATGACAAAATGAAACTTATATTTCATTAATCCCAAAACACTAGTATCAAAAATGGAAAAAAATATGCAATATGACACATCCAGTTTTAACTATTCTCTATTTGACATGAGGATCCTGACAACAAATGGGTTTTTAAATAATTGGAGGTACTTAAAAGACCTAAGTTTCACTTGTTTACTTTCAAAATTTTCTAAGAGAATGTGTAAAACCAAAGCATAATAATTTTATTTTAATATTAATATTTTTAATATATTATCTAAATTCCTGTGACTGTCTCTTGGTAATATGGACTCAAAAATACATAAATCTAGGAAAGTGATTGGACCAGGATTAAGATTGGCTCTGTTGTTTTGGTTGGCTTTTGATGCTCTGCTTCTTTTATTATTCCTGCTTGTTTTAACATTTCTTTTAAGTGAAAATAGTCCATATTTTTTCCTCATTAAAAAAATACTTTTACCTGACCCTGAGAAGGGAACTTAAAGTAATGCTTTTCACATGTCCAACTCAAACTGCAGGATTGCTGTTTTGTTTCTCCTTTTAATTTACAGTAAAATTATACCCTTGTGAATCCCAAAGTAAGATAATATTGAGTTATACAAAACTCAAGAACTGAAAATATCATCAGCCTCTGAGTCATTAGAAATCAGCATACCACAGGCTACACTCCATTTGGATGGCTAATTAACTACAAACATAAATTATATCACTAGGCTGCAAATGACTACATTTTTAGTAACAAAGTAGTAATTCACATACTGCTTTGGTTTCTTTTAAAAGAAGCAACTAAAATTTTTTCAGGGATATTAGAAGTTAATAAATGATCACTCTAAACCTTAATGTAATTCTAAAGGTCTAAAACCACTATCCAAAGAAATACATGTTCCTTTCTTAGAGTTTAAAGAAAAAAACTCAGCACTGTCCCTGAAACACACTAACAAAAGTATTACCTTAAATAGGACATATTTTTCAGAAGCTATAAAATACAAATTAAGCACAAAGACTAGTGTGTTAAAGAGCAATGCTGTTTTTACAAAAATGACTTTAATTAAGCCTGGGGGAGAAAATCAACTAATATGTACAAAACATTATCCATATACAAAATAATATAAATTTTACAATGAATACTAAAATCAAATAATAAAAAGCTGCAAATGAGATACCTTGTGATTTGTTAACATCTTTGATGATTTTCTGAAGTTCTTTCAATTCTACATCAAGTTCATCATAATTTAGTTCTCTAGATTCAACTTTCGGAGCTTGGAACAAAGAAGGGTCTGTCCCCAGGTATGAACACTGCAAGTGACCATCATCACTCAGAGTGACTATCACTCCCTTTAAATCACTACAAAAAGGAAGAGAAAATGAGACATAACTAAAATTTTTGGTGGATTTAGATTTAATCTAGACCAACTAGATTTTTATTCGATTCAGCTTCAACACACCATTAAGAAAATGACTATATAATGTATCTATTTCTAAAGTTTTACATCAAGGACTCAATTTAAACGTTTCAAACATGATTTATATTTACAGAAATATAACAATTATTATTAAAGCTTCCACTTTTGGGGACATAACTATGTGGCAACTCCTGCTCTAAGAGCTTTTCAAGGTCTTACTTGTATCATTCAATCCTCACTGCACCTCCCACTTGGCAGATTCATAAGAAGCAGTGAACAACATGTAGGAGCTACAATGGATCAAGAGCTAGGCTACTGGCAGGCTGAAGACTAGGGGTGAGGCACAGGAGGGAAGATGGGACAATCCAGGGGAATGGGAAGGTTAGTGGAGGAAGCCCTACGAGGCCTTGAAGACAAATGTGCCCACTGCTCTTTTCCTTTTCCTTCTCTCTACCCTTGGGACATGCTTCCCCTCCCTCCCCAGGTCCACTCACCACGGCTTCCTTCACACGCACTCTTATTCAAGTAGCTCTCTGGTCTGTTCTCTCTTTCCCTTCACACTTAGATAGAAGTATCCCATTTTCTAATTTAGTAGCTCTTTCTCCATCATTCTTCTCATCCTGATTATCTCTTTTCCTCCCTATCCTTTCACTCTTCCTTCCCTCTTAGGCTCCCTCATCTCTGTTATTCTCTAGAAATAGCCATAATATATAAATTATAGATAACTTTAGCATAAATGCTTAAAAATAAAAGTTGTACATTTCCCTGAACTTGCTATAAAAAGTAGTTGAGATGAACACTATTGGCTTCCTCCCTACCTTGCCCAGAGGGGAAAAAAATCAATATTGCCATAAGACATTTTGAACTGATAGAAAATGAATTTGTTTTAGATTTGTTTGTTGTGTTTTCTATTGGTCTGTGATTTAAAAAAAACAAAAAACAAGTTTTCCAACACTTTTCTAAAGGTTAAATATTAGTCAAAAACAACAGAAAACTTGAGAGAGAAAAGAACTTGAAAAGAAGTGTTGCTATTTATCTGAAGAAAAGTAGTTAAGGTATATAAGGGTCTAGGACTCATTCAGAACAAATAAGAATTTTTAAAACTCCCCAACTTTGGGTCACGGCAAGTGGTCAGCTCATTAATCTAAAAGCTCAACTTGATTGACAGTAAATACTACCATTGCTCAATCCTTCCCATAAGGTGGCCACCAGCAACCACTTCACCACCTGCCTTCAACACAATATTCCTGTACATACTTTCTCCAGGATATATATATATAATTCTGTAATGTGACTTCAGAAAAATTAAAAATAGATTGGTATCATTGATTTGATAGCTAAAAAACTAGCTAAAAACTAAAAAGGGGACTTGGGTTCTAGCTCTGACTCTGCTCTATGTAGCTGAGTCAACTTGGAGAAGTCTTCCTAAATGCTTTATGTCTAAAATGAGAGGGTGAAACGAGATGATCCTCAAAGGTCTTTAAGTTTAACAAACTGGTTCCGTCAAAATAGCTCAGAAAATAAATACTCCCAAATAAAATTATTTTCCTAAAATAAAATGTTTTCACCCCTGTAGTATCTCTGGGCCTGACCCTTTCCTTGCAGGCAACTGAAGCCAATAAGTGGCAATGAAATGTCAACTTCCAGCTCTGACAAGCCCATTTCAAGAGGGCAAACCTCTGTCCCTATTGAGTTAGTTGTGACTGTAGTCTGTTCCCCATTCCACCCAGACCTACTAAAGTCTGAGAACACAGTAAGTCCTAAGGAAATGCTAGGAAACTAAAAGGCAGAGCTTCTGAGACAATGTGGTGATCATGAGTTCTTTGAATCCAAAAGAGTATTTCCACTTTATCTTCGCCCTTTGAGTGATCCATTATAAAGGAAACCTAGCATGAGGCATTACAAATATACCTCACTATCCAAATTTATTTGGTCTTTGAATTGGATAGTTTATTACGGAATCAGTTTCATCCCACTGTTTTAGATGGCAAATAGCAACAATTTAGATACAGTGATTTATCTAAAAATTTATCTGAACCTATTAAGTTGTTGAGTTTAGATAGAGAGAGTTTGAATAGTAGTGTATACACATATTTCTTCAGCGTCTCAAAAAGAAAAAATTCTTTACTGGTGTTTTGAGGTGTCCAAACAAAAAAGGGAGAAGCCAGGGTCTTTACCCACTCAAAGAGCTTAACAAGCGTCACCAGACTGTCTTAACACTAAATTACAAAGCTTAAGCAATTTACTTTTTTCTTATCAATGGTATTAGAGCCATTACATACAATTTAGATCAAATAACAGAAATTTAGAATAGCTGAATTCATTTAACATTGCATGTTATATTCCACAGGAACACTAACACAAGCTCTAAAAATTTTAGAATAAATCAGTGAAATTTCTGTCTAAAACATCTATGATGGAAAAAGTACTTTGACACAGGCCTATACCACTACTTAATACATAAGTAATGTCACCACTCGGTATCTTAAATGCAAAGGAAAATTTTAAAAAATATATATATAAATATATATATATATGTATATCTCCTTCCTAAAGTTAAGCCCAACTTAAGTATAAAGTCCAATTTAAGTATAAAAGAAGAACACAATCAAGATTTTTTTAATCTTCTTACTTAAATAACATTTTTAAAACAATATTGTCCATGTGAGTTAATGTGTAAAATTTTCTGAGTGATAGAATTTTATGTTAGAAGAAGCCATCAAGTAAATCAAGTATTGTGTACCTTATTACTTACATCCTTAGAGTTAATACTTTCAAAATGAAGGTCTCTAGATTACTATGGTCCTTGAAATACATCAGCTAAACCAAGGAACCAGAATAATGTATTTTATGAGGACTCAAGGTCAAAGATGTTATATTGCTAGGACACACAACAATAATAATTTTGTGATTTTAGCAATGGGGCATGAAATTAAACAATAGAGTTAGCTCAGGAATCTGAGGGTAATTGTTTCTTCACTCAGTAAACAGATCCTGGCCTTAACAACACATTCAAACAAAATTCCAGATGGATTTTAAAAGTTAAATTAAAAAATATATACCACAAAAAAAAAAAAAATTAAAAAATATGAAACTACAAAAATATTTATCTGCCCTTGGGATGGAAAGAACTTTTGCTGCAAGAAAGCAATAGAGGACAAAGCAAAGGATCTCTAAATTAAACCACAAAAAAATTTTAAACTTGTTCTATGCTTTAAAAATACATCACCGTAAAAAGAACAAAAGACAAACAAACTGGGAAAACCTTGGCAACCAACATAAATATATGATTTAAGTTGAATCATATGAAATTGTGGATATTCAACTGTTTTTGACCTATAAAAACAATTTTGTATGTTTCATCTACTATGTAAAGAACTCTTACAAGTCAATGAAAATGAGTACATCCCAAAAGAAAAAGGTCAAAGAAAATGTACAATTCACTTGAATCAGCAACTTAAAGGTTAAATAATCTATGGAATTAAAACTTTTATGTAGTTCTCTTTTTCTGACGAGGCCAATCTATAAAATGAGTAACTTGAAAGTATTTGAAATACAGCTCAAAAGATAAAAAATGAACAGTTTCTTTTGCTAATACAATAAAACAAATGAATAATAGCTTTAAAAACAAATGAAAAGAACATGCACTGAATCTAATGGTTCTTGTCCAGCTGCACTTTATGCAAAATAGAAATATTTTAAATTATCAAATCATCAAAGTCTGGTTTTTTTTTTGTTTTGTTTTTTTTGTTTTTTTTTGGTGGTATGCAGGCCTCCCTCTGTTGTGGCCTCTCCCGTCGCGGAGCACAGGCTCCGGACGCGCAGGCTCAGCGGCCATGGCCCACGGGCTTAGCTGCTCTGCAGCATGTGGGATCTTTCCGGACCAGGGTTC
>NC_041218.1:44931716-44944393 GCF_002837175.3 Physeter macrocephalus
GGGGCGCGAACCCGGTTCCCCTGCATCGGCAGGCGGACGCGCAACCACTGCGCCACCAGGGAAGCCCCAAAGTCTGGTTTTTATTATGATATACAGATATCAAAGAAATCTTAAAAACTTAAATTATGGATTCTTTCATGCCTTTACCAAAATAATACTGAAACAGAAAACAAAAAGTAGGAAGGTGCATGATTTTCATCTAGTCTCTTTTTTATTTACTATCTGCCTCTCATTTCTCTACTATATTTCATTTGCTCATCATTCATTCACTCATTCATTCATTCATCAAATATTTTCAAACACCTGTTATATGCAGGATGCCATTTGAAGTACTACAGAGCATACATAGATAAAATCAGAAATTAGCTGAAAAAGATTGCAACCCTGTAAAAGAATAAGACATGCACCTCGATAAGTATGCATGGGGTAGAAAACATAAGAGCTATAAGACAAGTATAAAGTACTTTAGTGTTCAGAAGTAGGAATGTCATTTCTAGCCAAGGGGATCAGGGAAATTTTGATGGAGGAAATAAAAGCTTAAGCTGGACACTGAAATTCAGTCTATTCTTCAGATTATTTCTGAAATCTGAATTAACTCACATGTGATTTGTAAGCAAGGAAATGATGTCAACAGAACTTTGAAGTTGGTTCATACTGTTTTACCCATCACCTGAATGTTTTGAACCTCCAAGTAGTAGCAGAAAAATATAGTACATGGCTATATACAAAGCACCATTATTCCACTGTTCTTTTTGGCTCAGTTTGCAAATATGTCCTGGATTGAAAGTGCTTCTTACATGGTTCTCATGTTCAGTTTGTCTTTTGCTCTTTTTTCCTCAATGCTTCCTTCACACTACCATCATCTTTCTATTTAAAAGTAAAGCCCTATTTTAATATGACTGTTATTTGGGTTTGGTTTGTTTGTTTGATTGATTGGTTTCTTGGTTGGTTGGTTTGTTTTGCTTTGCTTTTTTGGTGCTCCAATCACAGTTGTATAAATTTTAAGTGATCTGTCCCACAACAATTTATTTTGTTTGTTTGTTTGTTTTTTACTTGACATATAGTTGATTTACAATGCTGTGCCAATCTCTGCTGTGTAGCAAAGTGACTCAGTTTTACACGTATAAACATTCTTTTTTAAAATATTCTTTTCCATATGGTTTATCCCAGAAGATTGGATATAGTTCCCTGTGCTATACCATAGGACCTTGTTGTTTATACATTCTAAGTGTGGCAATTTATTTTTAAAGCCTTCTTACTGTTAACTTGTAATTTATGACATTATAACATAAATATCTGTAGTATTTGAGCCTTTGGGATTTGGAGAACAGGTGTGAAGAACATTCAGCATGGAGAACATGAGAGAAGAAGAGGGAGAAAAGTTTAGACTATGTATAAGAAAGAACAAGCAACCTGGATACAACATTCATTGAATAAAAAAAAATTTAAAAAAAAAAGAGGAAAGAGACTCTTGGGAATAAAGCCATCTAAAGATCTTAAGCTTTAATCTGTGTAATTGTGGAACCAGTAAAGGCTTTTGAGCTAGTGAGTGACATGAGCAAAATATGCTTTAAAAAGATGTACCCTAGGGGCTTCCCTGGTGGTGCAGTGGTTGAGAGTCCACCTGCCGATGCAGGGGACGTGGGTTCGTGCCCCGGTCCGGGAAGATCCCACATGCCACGGAGCGGCTAGGCCCGTGAGCCATGGCCGCTGAGCCAGAGCGTCCAGAGCCTGTGCTCCACAACGGGAGAGGCCACAACAGTGAGAGGCCCGCTTACCGCAAAAAAAAAAAAAAAAAAAAAATGTACCCTAAAAGAATCAATATAGTTTAACTGGGCAAGACTTGCATAGATATTTCACAGAGTAAAGTATAAAAACTGTCAACAAGTTAAGAAAAAATGCTCAATATTATTAGTCATTAGGGAAATGCAAATTAAAATCACAATTCGCTACCACCACACATACATAAGAATGTCTGAATTTAAAAGATTGACTGCATTAAATGCTGGAGAGGATGTGGAGCAACCAAAACTCTTATGTATCACTGGTGGGAGTGTAAAATGGTTTAACTAATGTGCAAAAAATTTTGGCAGTTTCTCATTAGACTAAACATATACCAACCCTCTAACCCAGCAATTTTACTCCTAGTTATTTATCTAAAATAAATGAAAACATATGTCCACAAAAAGGCTCATACATAAAATGAGATAAACAAGTTATGATACATTCATTGAATGGAACATTACTCAGCAGCAAAAAATAAACCAACAGTGGTACATGCAACAACAAAAATGAATGTTGAAAAATATTATGCTGAAAAAAATGACAGACATAAAAATTACATACTGTGCGATACCATTTATATGAAGTTTTAGAACAGGCAACACAAATCTATTATGAAAAAAATATGAACAGTTGTTACCTGGAAGCAGGGGAGAAGGGGATTATTAACTGGAAAGGGACACAGGGAAAATTTCTGTGATGGAAATGTTCTATAACTTGAGAGAACTATGGGTTACACAGGTGTATATCTATTTGTCAAAACTGTACAGTTAAGGTTTGTGATTCCCAATGTATATAAATTTTACCTTTAAAAAAGGAATTAAAAAATAGGGTAGGCAGAGGGGTAGAAAAAGCCAGCATGCCAGAACACTGATAAGTGCTGAAGCTGAGCACTGGCTACAAGGGAGTTCATGATGCCATCCACTTACTTTGTATATATTTAAACTTTTCCATAATACAAAAATTGGGGGTTTAAAAAGAAGCAAATAAAGTGTATACATACTACACAAATACATATAAAGTGATACCACCAACACAAAATACTTTTAGTGATAACGTATAAAATCTACCTTGACATGAACTAGGACCTGCCTCACATTTTAGCACCCATTCCCACCCACCCTTATTCACACATGCGTAAACAGACACACAGAACTTTTAAGTGTGTGTGTGTGTGTGTGTGTGTGTGTGTGTGTGTGTGTGAAATAGAGAGAGAGATGATTTATGTGAATACTTGGTATTTTTAAGTACCTTGTTGACATATAGCTACTTAAATGAAGCAACAATTCCACAGCAACTGATTCACTGGTAAAAAAAAAAACTAACAAGCCAACGTGTGGGCCTATCAATGTGACCCTTTCCCCCCAAAATAATTAAAGGCATCATTATTTTTTGATGCTAACACTGACTCCTCTTTTAAAAAGTATCTCTTCCACAGCCAATCTTACTACCTTCAAATAAAACAGACCGCTTTACTATACCCACTAAATAATACTTATATAATAGCACCTACAAAATGTTATAGCATTTCTTTAAATTTTTGCATGTTAGTCACCTTTAACCAGGCTGTTAAATTCCCTCAGGGCAGAAATTATGTGACACTGAATCTGTGTCCCTCAATGCCAGACACAATGACTTCATCTATATGAAATTTTCCAAAAGAATTCAAAATTCACCTCTAATACTAAGTCATAAGCAAATACAAAAATACCACAACATTCCATATACCAATCAATAATTATAGACTAACAAGTAAATCTAGAAGACCTCTGTAATTGTCCATAGTACTTTAAATGGAACCCTTTAGATCAATATAAGATAAACCCAACTTTATTTACAGTTATCTAATGTCCCTTCCTTATTCCTTCTAATCATCAAATAATAAGACAATGCCAAAAGAAGTGGGAAGATAAGAATATGCAGGTGGTAGCTCTAACTTGGCACTGAGCCTTGAACGTATGAATGCCAAGAAAGCTAGTATGCAAATATAGTCTCTCCCAAGGAAAATAAGAACATTTTCTAAAGTAAAAGTTCAAAGCAATGAATCTTTCCATCAATAAAACTAGATGTTGGAGTCCTTCCCTGATGCATGAAAGAAGACATGATTTGGTGCCATAATTTTCTAATGTATTAAGCCCTTACCAGAATTAAGTCAAGCATTAAGGAAACCACCTGTGTATTTTTAGCTCTTATGTGTTGAGGAGTTACTTTTGCAATTTTTAAAAATAATTAGGCCTTGTTTGTCCTTCTCTGTATGACCATCTCTCAGGCAGAGCTTCATATCAATACCTTCTGACATACATAGTTCGTACTGAATACAAAATCTGGGAGCCAGGAAGAATCAAGCGTAGAATCTAAGTTTCCTGATTCACAGTGAAGTATATTTTTGCCCACCATTCCATGCTGACTTCCCAAGAATGGAAAATTTAAAACAATTTTTAAGGTGTAATTTGAGGTTTGTGTAAATGGTTTTTAGTTATTATTGCTATCCACAATTAGTCTCGATAATCAAGAGCTGGATTATTTAATACGAGCGACATGGTAATTAGAATGCCCAAGAAAAGGACAAGTAAAATGGGGGGAGCCAAGGCCAGAGTCCAAACATATCATAGTAAAAATAGCTCTGCCAAAAGAAGTTGTCCCAGCAAATTGCAGAAATTACAGAGGCTGTAGTTGGGTAGACTGAACAAAATACCGTTTGTAGTAAAGAAATTTCTAAGCATCAAAAACTCAGACGTGAGCTTGCTCTTTCAAACCTATCTCTTATTAGACTTACTAGAAAGTCACACAAGTCTGCTAAATCTGGCTAATTATGTTCACAAGAATGAACAGGTAAACTGCTAACCAGAAAAAAAAGAAAAGAGATAACTTCTATAAGTGCCTATTTTGCACTGGGGAAGCCAAATACATTTATAAGGACTTCACTCTAACCTCTTTCATTATTGAAAATTATGTGTTTATTTAGAACTTACTGTATCCAGGCATCATTCTAGATGTTATAGATAGATAGGCAGGTTACACTGGTCATTTTCCTCAAAGAACTTAAAGTACAGTGGCCATTACAGATATGTAAATCAAACAAGAATGTATGAGATGCATGAAGCATGCTCTGATGAATGATGGATGTAAGCAAGGGAACCAATAAAAACAAAGTGAAAGAATATCAAAATCAGGCAGTGAGCAGAGAGAATGCTTTCTAGAGGAGATAACACAAGCAGGAATTGGATAAGAGAAGGAGCAGGGTATTCCAGCAAAGCATTTTCCTTAAAGGGGACAAACACACACACACACACACACACACACACACACTCTGCATAGAGTACAGGGCATTCAGGAGGTGTTTTACCAAAGCCAGAACCAAATAGATATTCAACAAATATCTATGTGAGTATCAAAGATGTGTCAGAAATAGTTCTCAAATTGAGTACCAGTGAAGAAACGACACAAAAATCTCTGTCCTCCAGGAGATCACATTCTGGTAAGGAGAGGAAAAACAATGAACAAAAGAAATAAATATATAGTAAGTTCAAAGGTGACAGGCGCTATGAAGGAAAAGTAAGCAGGTAAAGTAAGACTCAAATTGGACCTAGAAGGAAAGACATGAGTTGCATAGGCTGGGGAGGGCATTCCAGAACAGTGGAACAGCACTAAGTATTAAGATACACCTGTTTCCATCAGCCAGAAAGTCTATTTCTCCCCAAGGGGATTCATATGAAAAAGTGGGGGTGATAAAAATTAAAGATGATAAAAATACAAAGGTTTTGAAGGCCCTGCAAAGAATTGTAGACCTTACGCCACAAGCAATAGGAAACCACTGAAAGATCCCAATGGAGGAGAAACAATAAATTTTCTCAGTACTCCTCAATTTCATGTAGTATTTGACAGAACTGATCATGTCCCTCCCATTCACTCAATCCATAGGCACTCACTGTGCAGCTACATGATACTGTGTTAAAAATAATATTTTTAAATTAATACTATATTGTATGTCATAAAAGGTTACAGAGGTGTGGTTCATCTCTGGTCACTAAGGAAGATAGGTGCTTATATTCCATTCTAGATAACACAAGACCCTATGTGCTAAGTAATATAATGAATGAACAAAGTTCAATAGTAACATAGAAAAGGACACTATAAAATGTTAATATTATGAAACCAAGAAAGGTTTCATGCAGGATTTGAAAAACAAATAGGATGTAAACAAAAGGAGATGGACAGAAAAAAGGTATTTCAGGTGGAGAATTTTAGAGGGACACAATCATATGTCATCTCAAGTGCAGTATGGCAAGAAATCATAAAAGCTTTTCTGCATCAGAGTTAATTCACAAAAAATGTAAATCTTTATGGGCCACATTACTTTTCTTCCAAAATTAAAATAGCTTTTATCATAATATACCCTGTGGGGAAAAGTGTATTTCTTACTATTTAGATTAACATTATTTTTTTTGTTGTTTTGTTTTTCTGGGTTTTTTTGGGTTTTTTTTTTTTAGATTAACATTCTATTGAAGAATGTCAGTGGGAAAAAATAATGACCACTATTTTAAGCAATTCAAATGTTAACATCAATATACAGATATTTTTAGGAGAAAAATCAAGGCAGCTTTCGAACACATCATACAGTAAACAAGGCAGGTAAGTGAAAAGTCTCTGTACATGCAAATGGGCCAGACTATGACAGATCTTGAAGGCTGTGAGCATTCTCTTTTAAGTAAGGCAATAACAGAATTAGACAACATTTTAGAAATGGGGCCTTTTTTTAAATGCAAGTCTAATCACACCATTCCCTGGATCAGAAACCTCCAGTGATTTCCCATTTAAAAATCAAAATCCTGGGACTTCCCTGGTGGTCCAGCGAGTAAGACTCTGTGCTCCCGATGCAGGGGGCCCGGGTTTGTTCTCTGGTCAGGGAACTAGATCCCACATGCTGCAACGAAGATCTCGCACGTGGCAGCGAAGATCTGCGTGCCACAACTAAGATCGGGTGCAGCCAAATAAATAAATAAATATTAAAAGTAAAATAAAATAAAAATCCTTTCAATTAAGCTATGACCCCTGCTTATTTGACCTGTAGTCACTTCCCTCCCCCACGCATGCTCCCCAGCCCTCCATTCCCTATCCTTCTACTGACTTCCCACTTCCACTTCGTTGGAATTGTCATTCTCCATTCCCATTTAGTACCTGGTATGCTCTTCCTCCCCTCCCTTTAAAAAGGATCTTTGTCAAGCTCAAGTCTACTCATCCTTCAGATTTCAACTCAGAAAATTTTCCTAGGACCTCACATTCTAGGTGACGTCCCTTGTTTACATGCTCCCAAAGAACAAGGTACTACTATTCCTTCAGGATTTTTCACTATTGAAATAATATCTTTATCTGTGTAATTATGTATTTAATATCATTCTTCCTCACTACAAGTTCCATAAATTCAGTGACTATGATTGCTTTGCTCATAAATGTATCTCCAGAACCTAGCACAGTACCTGGCACAGAGAGGGAGGCTAAATAAACATTCACTGAATTAATTAAATGAAGAAAGCGAAATAATTCTTTGTTGTGGGGGAATATCCCATGCATTCTAGGATGTTTACCACCATCCCTGCCCTGAACCCACTAAATACTAATAAAAACTCTCCCTCCTCCTTGTGTTATGACAACCAAAAATGTCTCCAGGCATTGCCAAACGTCCCCTGAGTAGCAAAATCTCTCCCAGGTGAGAACCACTGAGCTAGGAGATAATACATCCTGGTTTGCAAAGGTCAGTCCCAGTTTATGAGTGTTGTCCTGGTACAGTTATTAACACCACCCCCTTTCACTCTCAGAAGTACCCCAGTTAATAAATTACATCGTCATCCTACCTGGATGTATGTATATGGGTTCTCTTGCCCAGACCAAGTGAACTATTATGTACATAATGACCATGCTATTTCTTCTAACCTAGCAGAAATTATAGCATTATTTCCCAGAACTATGGTTTAAAACAAAACAAAACAAAAACTACCTTTGTATTAGGCTTTGGAATTAATGGAAATAGTACAATGACAGTGGACAGAAGAAACACAGCAGAGATACAAAGAATAATAAATAGTACATGATGATCAATTAAATGTGGGAAAAAGAAGTCAAAGAAAATCCCTAAGGTTTAGCCTGAGAGAGCTGAATATAAAGACATCTATCAACAATAGATATACAATAGAAGGTGGGTTGTATTTTGTGGAGTGAATGGGGAGATGATGAAGATGGTAAGCTTGCATTTTGAAGCACCCCCCCCAATACTCAGGTGATACCCACCAGACATGCGGAAGCACAGGACTTGCAGGGACACAGAGCTTTGTTGTGATGTGCTCTACTCCTTTGGCTCCAGTGCCATTGGACTTCTCCCACTTGTCTACTCCTTGTTTTCTTCAAGGGCTCTTCTTCCTGCTTCCTAATTTCGAGAATCCCTAAACACTACTCAAACTTCTCTGCTTCCCACTCTCTGTTAACTCTAAGAATTCATTCTATTAGCTATTACCTCTGTGATAACAATTGCCAGTCTCACTCACAGCCTGTAATCTCAAATATCATGTGACCAGATCACCTCTGAGTACTTCCACTTGAATTATATTAACTTTCATGTGTATGAGTCTTTTCAGTTTAAAAACAACTTTCACAGTGGGGGGACCTTCAAGATGATGGAGGAGTAAGACGTGGAGATCATCTTCCTCCACACAAATACATCAAAAATACACCTACATGTGGAACAGCTCCTACAGAACACCTACTGAATGCTGGCAGAAGACCTCAGACTTCCCAAAAGGCAAGAACTCCTCACACATACCTGGGTAGGTCAAAAGAAAAAAAGAAAAACAGAGACAAAAGATTAGGGACTGGACCTGCAGCTCTGGGAGGGAGCTGTAAAGGAGGAAAACTTTCCACACACTAGGAAGCCCCTTCACTGGAGGAGATGGTGGGGTGGGCAGGGGGGAAGCTTTGGAGCCAGGGAGGAGACCGCAGCAACAGGGGTGCAGACGGTAAAGCGGAGAGATTCCCGCACAGCGGATCGGTGCCAACCAGCACTCACCAGCCTGAGAGGATTGTCTGCTTACCAACCAGGGCAGGCGGAGGTTGGGAGCTGAAGCTTGGGCTTCAGAGGTCAAATCCCAGGGAGAGGACTGGGGTTGGCTGCTTGAACACAGCCTAAATGGGGCTAGTGCGCCACAGCTAGCTGGGAGGGAGTCCGGGAAAAAGTCTAGAACTGCCTAAGAGGCAAGAGACCATTGTTTCATGGTGTGCGAGGAGAGGGGATTCAGAGGATAGCCTAAACAAGCTCCAGAGACTGGTGCAAGCTGTGGCTACCAGCGTGGACACCAGAGACGGGCATGATATGTGAAGGCTGCTGCTGCAGCCACCAAAAATCCTGTGTGCAAGCACAGATCACTATCCACACCTCCCCTCATGGGAGCCTGTGCAGCCCACCACTGCCAGGGTCCCATGATCCAGGGACAACTTCCCCGGGAGAACACACAGCGCGCCTCAGGCTGTTGAAGCATCAGGCCAGCCTCTGCCACCACAGGCTTGCCCCAAATTCCAAATATAACTACCGTACTCCTCCCTGCCCCAGGCCTGAGTGAGCCAGAGCCCCCTAATCAGCCGCACCTTTAACCCTGTCCTGTCTGAGCAGGGAACAGACGCCCTCAGGCGACCTACACACAGAGGCGGGGCCAAATCCAAAGCTGAACCCCAGGAGCTGTGTGAATAAAGAAGAGAAAGTGAAACCTCTCCCAGCAGCCTCAGGAGCAGCGGATTAAATCTCCACAGTCAACTTGATGTACCCTGCATCTGGGGAATACCTGAATAGACAACGAATCATCCCAAATTGAGGAGGTGGACTTTGGGAGCAACTGTAGACTTGGGATTTGCTTTCTGCAAGTAATTTGTTTCCAGTTTTATGTTTATTTTAGTTTAGTATTTAGAGCTTAATAATTGGTAGATTTCTTCATTGATTTGGTTCCTATCTTCCTTTTATATATATATATATTTTTTTTCCTTTTTCTCTTTGTGTGTGTGTGTGTGTGTATGCTTCTTTGTGTGATTTTGTCTGTATAGCTTTGCTTTTACCATTTGTCCTACGGTTCTGTCTGTCCGGTATTTTGGGGTTTTCTTTTGTATAGGTTTTAGTACTTGCTGTCATTGGTGGATTTCTTTTTTGGATTGGTTGCTCTCTTCTTTTTTTCTTTTTTTAAAATTACATTTATTATTTTTTACTTTTAATAATTTTCTTTATTTTAATAACTTTTTTGTTTGTTTCTTTCTTTCTTTCTTTTCTCCCTTTTCTTCTGAGCCGAGTGGCTGACAAGGTCTTAGTGCTCCGGCCGGGGATCAGGCCTGAGCCTCTGAGGTGGGAGAGCCGAGTTCAGGACATTGGTCCACCAGAGACCTCCCAGTCCCACGTGATATCAAATGGTGAAAAGTCTCCCAGAGATCTCCATCTCAATGCTAAGACCCAGCGCCACACAACAACGAGCAAGGTCTAGTGCAGGACACCCTATGCCAAACAACTAGCAAGACAGGAACACAATGCCACCCATTAGCAGAGAGGCTGCCTAAAATCATAACAAGTTCACAGACAGCCCAAAACACAACTGGACATGGTCCTGCCCACCAGAAAGACAAGATCCAGCCTCATCCCCCAGAACACAGGCACCAGTACCCTCCACCAGGAGGCCTACACAACCCACTGAACCAACCTTATACACTGGAGGCAGACACCAAAAACAATGGGAACTACAAACCTGCAGCCTGCGAAAAGTGGACCCCAAACACGGTAAGTTAAGCAAAATGACAAGACAGAGAAATACACAGCAGATGAAGGAGCAAGGTAAATACCCACCAAACCAAACAAATGAAGAGGAAATAGGCAGTCTACCTGAAAAAGAATTCAGAGTAATGATAGTAAAGATGATCCAAAATCTTGGAAATAGAACGGAGAAGATAAAAAAAGTTTAACAAGGACCTAGAAGAACTAAAGAGCAAACAAAGAATGATGAATAACACAATAAATGAAATTTAAAATTCTCTAGAAGGAATCAATTGCAGAATAACTGAGGCAGAAGAACGGATAAGTGACCTGGAAGGTAAAATAGTGGAAATAACTACCACAGACAGAATAAAGAAAAAGAATGAAAAGAATTGAGGACAGGCTCAGAGACGGCTGGGACAACACTAAATGCACCAACATTCAAATTATAGGGGTCCCAGACAAAGAAGAGAAAAAGAAAGGGACTGAGAAAAAATTTGAAGAGATCATAGTTGAAAACTTCCCTAATATAGGAAAGAAAATAGGCAATCAAGTCCAGGAAGCACACAGAGTCCCATATAGGATAAATCCAAGGAGAAACACACCAAGACACATATTAATCAAACTATCAAAAATTAAGTACAAAGAAAAAATATTAATAGCAGCAAGGGAAAAGCAACAAATAACATAAAATGGAATCCCCATAAGGCTAACAGCTGATGTTTCAGCAGAAACTCTGCAAGCCAGAAGGGAGTAAAAAATAAAGTAATGAAAGGGAAAAACCTGAAATGAAGATTACTCCACCCAGCAAGGATCTCATTCAGATTCAACAGAGAAATTAAAACCTTTACAGACAAGCAAAAGCTAAGAAAATTCAGCACCACCAAACCAGCTTTACAACAAATGCTAAAGGAAATTCTCTAGGCAGGAAACACAAGAGAAGGGAAAGACTGACAATAACAAACCCAAAACAATTAAGGAAAAGGTAATATGAACATACATATCAATAACTACCTTAAATGTAAATGGATTAAATGCTCCAACCAAAAGACGTAGACTGGCTGAATGGATACAAAAACAAAACCCATATCTATGCTTATGCTGTATACAAGAGACCCACTTCAGACCCAGGGACTCATACAGACTGAAAGTGAGGGGATGGAAAAAGATATTCCATGCAAATGGAAATCAAAAGAAAGCTGGAGGAGCAATACTCATATCAGACAAAAGAGACTTTAAAATAAAGACTATTACAAGAGACAAAGAAGGACAATACATAATGATCAAGTGATCAATCCAAGATGAAGATATAACGAGTCTAAATATTTATGCACCCAACATAGGACCACCTCAATACATAATGCAAATGATAACAGCTATAAAAGGGGAAATCGACAGTAACAGAATAACAGTAGGCGACTTTAACACCGCACTTTCACCAATGGACAGATCATCCAAAATGAAAATAAATAAGGAAACACAGCTTTAATTGACACATTAAACAAGATGAACTTAATTGATATTTGTTGGACATTCCATTCAAAAACAACAGAATACACTTTCTCCTCACAGCTCGTGGAACATTCTCCAGGATAGATCATATCTTGGGTCACAAATCAAGCCTTGGTAAATTTAAGTAAATTGAACTTGTATCAAGTATCTTTTCCAATCACAATGTCATGAGACTAGGTATCAGTTACATGAAAAAAAACTGTAAAAAATACAAACACAAGGAGGCTAAACAATACGCTACTAAATAACCAAGAGATCACTGAAGAAATCAAACAATACCTAGAAACAAATGACAATGAAAACACGACGACCCAAAACCTATGGGATGCAGCAAAAGCAGTTCTAAGAGGGAAGTTTACAGCAACAATCTTAGCTAAAGATACAAGAAACATCTAAAATAAACAACCTAACCTTACACATAAAGCAATTAGTGAAAGAAGAACAAAAAAACTCCAAAGTTAGCAGAAGGAAAGAAATCATAAAGATCAGATCAGAAATAAATGAAAAAGAAATGAAGGAAACAATGGCAAAGATCAATAAAACTAAAAGCTGATTCTTTAAGAAGATAAACAAAATTGATAAACCATTAGCCAGACTCATCAAGAAAAAA
>NC_041218.1:44944596-44958276 GCF_002837175.3 Physeter macrocephalus
CAGAAAACATAAACAGACCAATCACAAGCACTGAAATTGAAACTGTGATTAAAAATCTTCCAACAAACAAAAGTCCAGGACCAGAGGGCTTCACAGGTGAATTCTATCAAACATTAAAGAAGAGCTAACACCCATCCTTCTCAAACTCTTCCAAGATCTAGCAGAGGGAGGAACACTCCCAAACTCATTCTATGAGGCCACCATCACTCTGTTACCAAAACCAGACAAAGATACTACAAAAAAGAAAACTACAGACCAATATCACTGATGAGCATAGATGCAAAAATCCTCCACAAAATACTAGCAAACAGACTCCAACAGCACATTAAAGGGATCATACACCATGATCAAGTGGGGTTTATCCCAGGAATGCAAGGATTCTTCAATATAAGAAAATCAATCAATGTGATACACCATATTAACAAATTAAAGGATAAAAACTATATGATCATCTCAATAGATGCAGAAAAAGATTTTGACAAAATTCAACAGCAATTTATGTTAAAAACACTCCAGAAAGTAGGCATAGAAGGAACTTACCTCAACATAATGCAGGCCATATATGACAAACCCACAGCCAATGTTCTCAAAGGTGAAAAACGGAAACCATTTCCCCTAAGATCAGGAAGAAGACAAGATTGCCCACTCTCACCACTATTATTGAACATAGTTTTGGAAGTTTTAGCCACAGAAATCAGAGAAGAAAAAGAAATAAAAGGAATACAAACTGGAAAAGAAGAAGTAAAACTATCACTGTTTGCAGATGACACAATACTATATGTAGAGAATCCCAAAGATGTTACCAGAAAACTACTAGAGCTAATCAATGAATTTGGTAAAGTAGCAGGATATAAAATTAATGCACAGAAATCTCTTGCATTCCTATACACTAATGATGAAAATTCTGAGGGAGAAATTAAGGAAACACTCCCATTTACCACTGCAACAAAAAGAATAAAATACCTAGGAATAAACCTACCTAAAGAGACAAAAGACCTGTATGCAGAAAACTATAAGACACTGATGAAAGAAATTAAAGATGATAGAAACAGATGGAAAGATATACCATGCTCTTGGAATGGAAGAATCAACATTGTGAAAATGACTATACTACCCAAAGCAATCTACAAATTCAAGGCAATCCCTATCAAAATACCAATAGCATTTTTCACAGAACTAAAACAATAAAGTTCACAATTTGTATGGAAACACAAAAGACCCCGAATAGCCAAAGCAATCTTGAGAAACAAAAATGCAGCTGGAGGAATCAGGCTCCCTTACTTCAGACTATAGTACAAAACTACAGTAATCAAGACAGTATGATACTGGCACAGAAACAGAAATACAGATCAATGGAACAAGATAGAAAGCCCAGAGATAAACCCACACACATATGGTCACCTTATCTTTGGTAAAGGAGACAAGAAAATACAGTGGAGAATAGAGAGCCCCTTCAATAAGTGGTGCTGGGAAAACTGGACAGCTACATGTAAACGAATGAAATGAGAACACTCCCTAACACCACACACAAAAAGAAGATATACAGATTGCCAACAAACACATGAAAGGATGCTCAACATCACTAATCATTAGAGAAATGCAAATCAAAACTACAATGAGGTATCACCTCACACCAGTCAGAATGGTCATCATCAGAAAATCTACAAACAATAAATGCTTGAGAGGGTGTGGAGAAAGGGAACCCTTTTGCACTGTTGGGTGGAATGTAAATTGATACAGCCACTATGGAGAACAGTATGGAGGTTCCTTAAAAAACTAAAAATAGAATTACCATACCATCCAGCAATTCCACTACTGGGCATATACCCTGAGAAAACCATAATTCAAAAAGAGTCATGTACCACAATGTTTATTGCAGCCCTATTTACAATATCCAGGACATGGAAGCAACCTAAGTGTCCATCGACAGATGAATGGATTAAGCAGATGTGGCACATATATACAATGGAGTATTACTCAGCTTTAAAAAGAAATGAAACTGAGTTATTTGCAGTGAGGTGGATGGAATTAGTGTCTGTCATACAGAGTGAAAAGTAAGTCGGAAAGAGAAAAACAAATACTGTATGCTAACACATATATATGGAATCTAAAAAAAAAAAAATGTTCTGAAGAATCTAGGGGCAGGACAGGAATAAAGACACAGACCTAGAGAACAGACTTGAGGACACAGGGAGGGGGAAGGGTAAGCTGGGATGAAGTGAGAGAGTGGCATGGACATATATACACTACCAAATGTAAAATAGATAGCTAGTGGGTGGCAGCCACATAGCACAGGGAGACAGCTCATTGCTTTGTGTCCACCTAGAGGAGTGGGATAGGCTGGGTGGGAGGGGGGAAGACACAAGAGGGAGGAGAAATGGGAATATATATGTATAGCTGATTTACTTTGTTGTACAGCAGAAACTAACACACCATTGTGGAGCAATTATACTCCAATAAAGATGTTAAAAAAAAAAACTTTCACACACATTTATTTCCATATATGTACATCAGTTGCCTTAAATTCAATATACTGAAAACTAAACTTTTCTTTCTCATAAACCTGGTCCCTTTTCCAACCTTTCCATCTCTTTCAATATCAGTACAATTAACCTCATCACCATGTTACAGAAATGACCATAATTCTTTTTCTACTTCACACCTCTACATAAAAAGTCACCGAATCAGATGACTTACTTGCTTCTCAGTGTCCTCATTTGCAAAATGAAGCAGTTAAACCAGTTGCTCTAATGCCCCTTCTAGCTCAACTCTGTTACGATTTTAAGTCCTCCAAATTCTTTAATTCATTTGTCCCTACCTTACTCTAGGCCAATGATTCTCAATCCTAGCAGTACATTAGAATCACCTGGGGGAATCTTCTAAAAAATCACCTACACCTAGTCCTTCTGGGGTCCAAAAATGAGTGTTATTTAAAGACCCCATGCTCCAGTGATTCTAAAGCTGCAAAAACTAAAAGCCACAAGTCTAAGCCCTCAATATTGTCACTTCCATTTTGCAGATAAGGAAATTCAGTCTCAGAGAAGTGACAAGATTAGCTCAAGGTTTCTTAACTAGTAAATGGACCAAGCTCTCTCTGATTCCAAAGCTCACATTCTTTTCATTGTGCCAAAGAACAACTACTACTTATATACAATCTACACCAACTGATATAATGATTGTTTTTATGTTGCTTTAAAAATGCTTTCTTTTTTTCCCCCATATGTGTATGGTTGGTGTCTCTTAAAAGGTTACAGGTCAGAGATGTAGTCTTCTGATTTCCCCTATAGAAACTATGTCAGGATTGAGGACATAATAAGTATTAAGTCTATTTTTAAAAAATCCCTCATAAAGTAGTGATTGGGGCTTGCATTTTCAAAATACCAAGAAGAGATCTATTTATCTCTTGAAAACTGCTGCCGTAATTTAGAAATACTGTCAACTGATTGAGATGGAGAATCAGTGTGACACAAAGTTCAGGAGATAAGGACAATTCCTAACTTCAGAATTGTGGTGAATGGTCTTTTCCTATAGCTCTATAAACTCAAGCTACCAAACATCAGACCGTTAGCGAACAACCAAATCTTATGATTAGACACCTTAGCAATGATAATTCTGCAGAACAATCCAGTTAAAACAAAGAATTTCAGAAACTCACTGATGTCTATTTTCTGACCTACTTTACTCCTCCCTGAAAGTTTAGGCTAATCTTGACAAATCAACCTCTAAATATCCTTTCACCATTCCCTTTAGGCAGCTTAACCTTATTTCTGGCCTTAACTTTCTTCTCTAGGGAGAACAGAGGGTTCTGTGATGAGCGGCATCCTCCAACTCCAGTCCTTCCTAACTTGATTCCATGTTTCCCCACAGATGCTGCATGTGGTCCTTGTGGTCTTTGTGGTCAATGTGGTCTTTGTGAAGCATACAGTCAGCTAGCTGCCTGAACTGCTGAGAGCACCCAACCAACAATATCCTGCCAACTTGCCTTTTACCACTCAGAAGATGACATTTATTCACTTGTACATCTTCAGTTTGCACCCCTCTACACACATCATTTACTCCAATGAACACATGTACTTCATGACCACCTAGCTTTTGACTTTTTCTTCCTTCAATGATTGAGGCCATTTTGCAGACCTGCTAACAATATCTAGCAATTGGATTGTTTTACAACTTCATTTTGGTAGAGTATAAAGTGACGCTATTGCAACAAAATACAGCATAATTTGAATAATATCAACTGGTTTCATTACAGCACAGATCTGTCTCCTTTTTGTAGGCCTACAGAACTAACTTATTTGCAATGATACTTAATGATAAACAAATAATCCAAATTTATTAGAACTTAGTCCAAGTTAGTAACACCTTTAACTTATAAAAGCAAAATACTCCTCAGTGTCTATCAGCCCCTACAACCGAGTAATCACTAGTAACAAATATACCAAAAATGCAGTATGTAAGGCAAAGACTGTACTTCTAAACTGACAGCCAACTTTTAAACACATTTCAGTACTAATACGGAATTTTTTAAATTTATTGATTTTATTTTATTTATTTTTGGCTGCGTTGGTTCTTCATTGCTGCGTGCGGGATTTCTCCAGTTGCGGTGAGCAGGGGCTACTCTTCGTTGCAATGTGTAGGCTTCTCAGTGAGGTGGCTTCTCTTGTTGCGAAGCACAGGCTCTAGGTGCACAGGCTTCAGTAGTTGTGGCACGCAGGCTCAGTAGTTGTGGCTCACGGGCTCTAGAGCAAAGGCTCAGTAGTTGTAGCACACGGGCTTAGTTGATCTGCGGCATGTAGGATCTTCCCGGACCAGGGATCAAACCCGTGTCCAGGAGGATTCTTAACCACTGTGCTACCAGGGAAGACCCAAGCAATTTTTTGAAAATTCTAGATGGCCTATGATAAGCCATCAATTGTAAGAGATCACACAAGGCATATGACCTCTAAGTGGGAAATGAGAATGGCCTTCTTTATGGTTACTAATACTTCTGCTACTACTATGATTGCAGACTGTAAATTCCCTTAGGGCTCAAATGACTTCACAATTTTGCCATAACTTTAAAATTCAGTAAATACAGACCACAAGAAGAAAAAAATCCTAATTTTGTGGCTGCATGTGCACAGCTAAGTGATACTTTAAAAGCAAATACAGGTTGCAAGTTAAAAGTTGAAAATTATACTATATTGCAGTCACCAATGAATTGCTGGTCATTCTTTGCTTTGTCAATTGCTTTATATTCTTCTTTTTTTTTTTTTTTGGCGGTACAAGGGCCTCTCACTGTTGTGGCCTCTCCCATTGCGGAGCGCAGGCTCCGGACGCGCAGGCTCAGTGGCCATGGCTCACGGGCCCAGCCGCTCCGCGGCATATGGGATCTTCCTGGACCGGGGCACGAACCCGTGTCCCCTGCATCGGCAGGCGGATTCTCAACCACTGCGCCACCAGGGAAGCCCTATATTCTTCTTTTTAATTATATGATTTAAGGACATAAGTCTTGAATTTAGTAGCTTTGGGAGAAGACTTCTCACAGATACTGCACTCATACAATGCCCCTGCAAATATCATTATTTCATTCAATAGACTACCCATAGAATTTGCTATTTCAATTACTTGCCAAAATATTTTATTCTGTGCTATTGCTATTATATATCATGCTGGAGTCACAGGAATACAGAACTTAAAGGGGCATTTCAATGCTTAAAATGTAAAACAAATTATTCTGCTATCTAAAATAACCTAACTGGACATCCCTGGTGGTGTGATGGTTAAGAATCTGCCTGCCAATGCAGGGGGCACAGGTTTGAGCCCTTGCCCGGGAAGATCCCACATGCCGTGGAGCAACTAAGCCCATGTGCCACAACTATTGAGCCTGCACTCTAGAGCCTGTGAGCCACAACTACTGAGTCCACGTGCCACAACTACTGAAGCCCACGTGCCTAGAGCCCATGCTCCACAACACAAGAAGCCACTGCAATGAGAAGTGTAGCCCTTCCTTCCGTGCACTGCAAGGAAACATAGCCCCCGCTCACTGCAACTAGAGAAAGCCCACACACAGCAACGAAGACCCAATGCAGCCAAAAAATAAAATTATTTAATTAATTAACTTAAAAAAAAACCTTAACTGTGAAAGCAACTCCTACACACATGTGGTAATAATTTGCAAAAGCTATCTTTTATTGGATTCTAGGTAATAACAACGACATATGCTTTTTGTACATCTACTTTTACAAAACAAATTTTTCACAACATAACCTTTCAAGAAATCAGAATGCTTCAGATACTTTCCATTGTATAATATCAATCCAATAATTCAAATATCTGGTTTACAGGACTTAGTATACAAACTTTTTAAGATTACTATAAAAAGAAAAGCATTTCATCATTTTTACTCCAATACAATTTAATGATTGTAAAAAGACTCTTACATTTTACATCATAAAATTTCTTGTTTTCCTTTTTCTACATTTTCTTGTCCTGAGTAACAGAATTGACTATGGGAGATTTTGTTGATGCTAATATGATATGAATTTGGTGTATATAAGGAAAAATGTTTCACTAGCATGACAGCCTTCACTATAGACTGACAATTCATTGGGCAAAATAATTTGTCTTTTGCAATAAACAATCTTATACTATTTTCAAGATCCTTCACTTTGTATAATACTTCTGAATTGACATTAAGTCTATCCTTTCCTTCTCTTCTTCTACATTCCTGGCATTAGATAAGGGAAAGAGGGAACCTTGTCAGATTCTCTTTGACCTTACCTGACTTCCTGCACTACCATCATTCTTCTGTTAAGAAGCAATGTTGGGCTTCCCTGGTGGCACAGTGGTTAAGAATCCGCCTGCCAGTTCAGGGGACACAGGCTTGAGCCCTGGTCCGGGAAGATACCACATGCCACGGAGCAACTAAGCCCATGCACCACAACTACTGAGCCTGTGCTCTAGAGCCCACGTGCCACAACTACTGAAGCCCATGTGCCTAGAGCCCATGCTCCACAACAAGAGAAGCCACTGCAATGAGAAGCCCGCACACCGCAACAAAGAGTAGCCCCCACTCACTGCAACTAAAGAAAGCCCGCGTACAGCAGCGAGGACCCAATGCAGCCAAAAATTAATTAATTAATTAATTAATTTTTTTAAAAAGGAAGCAATGTTAACACACACACTCACAAATGGTACCTATGTGAGATAATGAATGTGTTAATTAGCTTATGGTAATCATTTCAAAATGTAAACATATATCAAACCATCACATGGTACACCTTAAATATATAGAGTTTTATTTGTCAATTATACCTCAATAAAGCTGGAAAAAAGAAGCAATGTTAAGAAGGATGTAAAAGTACTTAAAAGAGGAACCTGTTAACTTATCTACATCAACCCTCATTAGCTACCAGTTTTTTTATTAATTTTATTTTTAAAAAATAACAATTACTTAACACTCCAACCTTTTGGATCCTCTTGAAATAAGTGTTTTGGAAAGAAGCAAGTTGTGAATAAATTAATAACCTTAAGTCTATTATAGTAAAATTTCTGGAAATCAAAGTGAGAAAAATCTTAAAAGCAACTAGAAAAGGACAGACTACCTTCAAAGAGGTAATAGTTAAAACAACACAGCTAGATTCTCAATAGTAACTACAGAAACCAGAGGACAAATGGACTGATATTTTCAAAGTGTTGAAAGAAAATAACTGCTAATCTAAAATTCTATACCCAGCAAAAATACCCTTCAAAAATGAACATAGATAAAGAAATCATTTCATTTCAGATAAAAAAAAATTGAAAAACTTACCAGCAGACCCATACTCAAAGAAACAGTAAAGAGTGTTTTTTAGGGAGAAGAAAAATCATCTCAGATAAACACTTAAGGATTTAGAAAGGAAGAAGACTAGTAAAAAAGGTAAAAATGTAGACATATGTATATGTTATTAAATGTCCAAATTTTATAACTATTTCATGAATGTTTATTGTATCTACCTAGAACAGTACTGATATTGTTATTTATATTTTAAAGAAGAAGAAAAAAGTTGAGACATATCCAAAGTTAATTTGTTCAAAATCCTAAACATAACCTTGGCAATTTCAAGGAAAGAATCTTGGTATACATTCTCCCTACCAATGCATGGTGTTTCTGAAATCTACAATTAAGAAGTCAAAATAAAAAATTAAAATTAAGAATAAGCAGGTCAAATGATTAGAGACCTAAGTAGAAAATCCTGGCCTCACTAATGCTTTGATATTGAGAAACTATTTTCTTGGTAGTGCATCTGTGAACTGGATATTTTCTGTTTGCCCTGCAACCTTTTTATCTGTTTCCAACCTGCTGTGTGCCAGAAGAAGCTCATCACTGCATCAAAGGATCTCTTTTCCTCTGGCTTCCAGTTGAGTTCGGCCAATGAGGATCACTGGCAAGAGACTGGAGAGAGGGAGGAAAATGCGGTCAGGGTATTTATTTCCTCGGCTCCTTCCCTACTAGGTCACCAAGCTTGGTTATGTCCCTCAACCTAAGACAACAGGGGCTGTCAGATGGCCCTCTCTTTGAGATCCAGTAGCCAATCCCTTCTTTTGTCCCTTCATATATAGGGGTGATAATATTTCCCACTGTTGCTAGCCTCACCATCTCTTCATCATCCTTTGTTATTATCTCTTACTCTTGTTCATAACTCCCCTATCAATTACCCCATTTGAGTGTGCAATCTATTTGCCGCCAAGACCCTGATCTATATAACTGCATGCCAATATATAACATGGAAGGTAGTAAAAATAGAACAGACACTAAGAGCTCAGACTCTAAAGTCAGAAACAACTGGAACTGGATCCCTGCTTCAAAACTGTGTGGCATTGGAGAGTATGCTAACATCTCTAAGCCTCTGTTATCTCATCTGTAAAATTAAAAAGTAATACTAGTACTTGCTTCAAAAATTGTTGTTTGGTGTGAATTATTTAATGTAAAGAGCTTAACCCAAGTGCCTGGTACAAAGTAAGGGCTTAATAAGTATTAAATAATTATTATTTTTATCATTATTATTATTGATTACCACTATCTGCTTCACAGGTATGGTATAAAATTGACCACATGACTATAATTCTGGAATAAATATATCCATCTCACTCCAGCTTTTTATTTTGATTAATATTTAATACATCAAGTTTCATACCAGAAAACCATGTCAAAGAGGCAAACTATACCTTTTACAATATGCTACTTTGCCTACCACTAGATTAAAATGCAACTAGTATGGATACTTTTTTCAGGCTATGTAAATAAGCCTGTACATTTTAGAAGTGAGCATTAGCACAATAAGTGGCTCTGCTCCAGTCAACATTACTGGAAAAAAAATAGTGGCATAAATCAGCTGAATCTTATTTCAGCTGGCTCAAGACTTAAAGTAAACTCTAATTGGGTCAAGTCAAAGCAAATCATTTCAGTACATCATATACTTACATAACTGCCCTGAACCAAAAAAAAGGATATATTAGATAGAAATTGATTGTATGCTTGTGATCAGAAATGCCCAAGAATAACAGCAGTAATTAAGAACTTAAAACCAAGAACAGATGAAAGAGAAGATAAGGACCATCAAAATATAGTACCCATCCTTCAATTTTAACATTGGGACTAAAAGTGTTAGTTAGTATGCATGCATCTGTGAGTAAAAAGACCAAATACAGCCAGCGATACTAAAGCTGGGTGCACGATAGCTAGATTGGTTGCATGTCCTTTGGAAAACAACTGCAGCTGCTGCCTGCAGGGTCTGCATAATAACAATATATTTGGCAGCACTATACAGATAACCATCTTCCAAATTTTCTCTATGTATCAACAACAATAAAAATATGCTGACTGTTATTTAAACCATGAAGCAAAATATTTTTTTCCAGTTTGATTATGGTACTGGTTCAATAGGTAGAAAAAGAAAAGTATAACTTGTTCCTTTGTACTGTGTCAAGGTACCAGTTCAACATGGATTCCATGTGGACTCCAGTTCAAGTCCTTGATCTTAGAAACCATAACGAGCTGCCTTCCTGAATCAAATTCCTCTAAGAAACACAATTTCCAAATCCCTGTGATTTGAACTGTTTGAACTTGATGCAATCCAGCAAACAGAAGAGGCTAAAACAAAACTCTGCACACATGTGGGCACTAAATGATGTTGCTGACTCAGTGACCCATTACATAATATTTACCAGGAAATATCTGTTTTGCCTAGCTTTCCTATCTTGGGCCCAATCTTCTAAGAGAGATATAATTCACAGACAACTGTATTCCTACAAGGAATTTAATTCAATAACTAGAGAGTTATAGGCTCTCTAAGGAAAACAATCGTCAAAGTAAGCAAATTGGCAAATGCACCAAATCTAATAATAGTGTTGGCTAAAACATATATAGTAGTGCTATTAGTACTTGTATTAACTTATTCAATCCTCATAACAACCCCATGTGGTAGATATTTAAATTCTCTGCACCCCATTTTACAGAAAGGAGGTCTGAGGCACAGAGAATTTAAATACCTTGCCCAAGGTCTAATAGTTAGTAAGCTAGTGAGCATGTCGTCCAGGGTCCTCTGCTTTAACCATCATGATATCGTAACAGTAAAAATATGGCTTTTAAAAATATTCCTGAACCGTGACATTACTGAACTGATTAAGGTTCTTCTAAAGTTCTAGTCTCTCCTATCTCTTCTATTTATTTTCATATTAACAATTCAAAGCCTAGATTTTCAAACAAATAAGAGAACTGAGCATATCTCTCCTAAAAAAAGAAGGCTATCTTAAGATTTCTAAACAATGAAATTTCAGAAGGTTCTCTATGGTAAAAATGTAGAAGATTGAAAAACTGACTTTGATAACTATTTATAAGGTACCCAATTATTCAATAAGTTTTCAATAACATGATGGTGTTTGGATATAACAAAATTGATTCTGCCCTATGCTTGATGCTTAAAGAGAAGCATCCTAGATGTAGAGAACAGACACATGGATACCAAGGAGGGAAGGGAGGGTGGGATGAACTGGAAGATAGGAATTGACATATATTCACTACTATGTATAAAATAGATAACTAATGAGAACCTACTGTATAGCACAGGGAACTCTACTCAATGCTCTGTGGTGACCTAAATGGGAAGGAAACCCAAAAAAAGGGGATATATGTATACGTATAGCTGACTCACTTTGCTGTACAGCAGAAATTAACAAAACATTGTAAAGCAACAATACTCCAATAAAAATTAATTTTAAAAATATTTTTTTAAAAATAAATTAAAAGGGCTTCCCTCGTGGCGCAGTGGTTGAGAATCCACCTGCCGATGCAGGGGACGCGGGTTCGTGCCCCAGTCCGCGAAGATCCCACGTGCCACGGAGTGGCTGGGCTCGTGAGCCATGGCTACTGACCCTGTGCGTCCGGAGCCTGTGCTCCGCAACGGGAGAGGCCACAGCAGTGACAGGCCCGCATACCACAAAAAATAAATAAATAAATAAATAAATAAATAAATAATAAAGAGAAGCATCCTTTCATGATTTTGAATGTACTATTTTGCCAACCCAACTAGAACTTAACAAATATATTATCAAATGCCTGTTTTTAACTGCTTCTGTTCCTAAATAGAACATAATCAACTGAATTCCAGGATCAGCTGCATCGGTAGTATTGTAAAACACATATTTTGTTGCACACTTTATTTTACAAAGAGGTAGAAAGCATATGCTTAAGAAAGGATCTATTCCTTCTTGCTTCTCTGCTTCTTAATTCCTCTGTCACTTCCAGATTACTATATCTGTTGCCAGAATCACCTAAGTGTAATTGGCAAAATGCATCTAATAGTTTTAGATTCTGAAATCTGTAAGCCAAGTCACCTATGACTAAAGACCGATCAATAGTTACAATTTCTTAGAGAAATATTTCTTTACATTCTTTAGTCATATAGACACATTTTGCCCTTTACAAGTACATACTTTACAGTATGATCTAAAACTGGTTTATGTATTCAGAACAGTGATATTCGTTGCAATGATTGTTTCACTCTAAAACAGAGCTGATGCCTACTCAGTACGTTCATAGGAGCAAGGATTCATAGGAGAAAAATCAACCAACTGAAATATCCACTGAATTCTGAAATAATTCACAACAGGTCATCTCCTGGAGTCATAAGTTTTTCATTTCTACATGTTCTTTTACTCTGGCTTGTTTTCTAAGGCTTACAGCCCAGAAAATCAGTATGTTTTCCCTTTCATGTCAACAATGACTCTTTTTAAAGGTCTTTTCTATATCAGAGGCTGAAGTATACTTCCACTGAAATTTTCTTTTTTATTCTGGAACTCTTGAAGATAACCAGACACAGAAAGACAAAAACTTTCCTTTGAAGAGTAAATGTTACTGGCACTTGGTCTTTTTCTCTTTTTTTTTTCCTGTTGTTTGTAACAAAAGTACTAAGTTCTAAGATTCAAGCTGAATTCTATCTGGTTTCCCATCCTTAAAAAAACACAATTGGAGGTAAAAAATTAATTCTTAACAAATTTGCTTCAGGGTACCTGCAGGGTCCATGGACCTTTAATCTTCACATACCAAGAGTGTTTATTCACCCCTGTTGGAAAGAAATGCAGGTTTGGGAAGTCAAAGGTTAGTCAATGGAGGAGAAAAATGGGGTAGAATCTCTCAAGATGATGGAAGAAAGTAGTGAAACCATCAAGTGTTTTCCCTGGCAAGCTGAGAGAACTGCTAAGTTTGGGTCAGATGACTAAATTAAGCAGGAATCCCATCTTGCTCTTTTTAGATTACCATAATCTTAACAAAGCAAGTGATCATTCCAACTTAAAGATTTACGAAATTACAAACCCAAAATGAAAGCATGCCAAATAATACAATTTCTGAATAATAATTGCTTTAAATTAATTGGGTGTCACGTTTGTTTATAATATCAATAAAATTTTATCAAATGTCATCTAGTCGCAAATTAAATTCTGATGATATAGTATTTTTTATATATGTCATATAATATTTTCCACAGTTCTATAACATATAAGCACCAATCAGTTCCAAGGTACGTTCAGAAAGCTACTATCAAGAGTCACTAATTATAATATTTTCTGGGCTATTTTGTCAACAGTATGGTTTAAACATTTATTGGTGTGGTGATTAAATCACATTGCAATGTATTTCCAGAAATTTTTTTCTTGATTTCTCTGCCTACTACATGTTTAAAATACTCACATATTTTCTTCAAAGTCAGTGTCTTCTGATATAGAAAGTCTAGACTTCCTTTTTTAACTTGGAAGTGGCTGGAGGAAAATGTAGACATTCAAAAAGACAAGGAAATATTAGAAATGTAATTAAGAAGTAAAAGCAGAAACTTGCTCAAGCCTCTTAGATAGCCTCATCCACCAGAGGGCAGACAGCAGAAGCAAGAAGAACTGCAGCCTGTGGAACAAAAACCACATTCACAGATAGACAAGATGAAAAGGCAGAGGGCTATGTACCAGAAGAAGGAACAAGATAAAACCCCAGAAAAACAACTAAATGAGGTGGAAATAGGCAACCTTCCAGAAAAAGAATTCAGAATAATGACAGTGAAGATGATCCAGGACCTCGGACAAAGAATGGAGGCAAAGATCAAGAAGATGCAAGAAATGTTTAACGAAGACCTAGAAGAATTAAAGAACAAACAAACAGGGATGAACAAT
>NC_041218.1:44958681-44959303 GCF_002837175.3 Physeter macrocephalus
AAAACTTATTGAAAGCAGCAAGGGAAAAATGACAAATAACATACAAGGGAACTCCCATAAGGTTAACAGCTGATTTCTCAGCAGAAACTCTACAAGCCAGAGGGAGTGGCATGATATACATAAAGTGATGAAAGACAAGAACCTACAACCAAGATTACCTGACTAGGATCTCATTCAGATTCGACGGAGAAATCAAAAGCTTTACAGACAAAAAAAAGCTAAGAGGATTCAGCACCACCAAACCAGCTCTACAACAAATGGTAAAGGAACTTCTCTAAGTGGGAAACACAAGGGAAGAAAAGGACCTACAAAAACAAACCCATAAAAATTAAGAAAATGGTCATAGGAACATACATATCGATAATTACCTTAAACGTGAATGGATTAAATGCTTCAACCAAATGACACAGACTCACTGAATGGATACAAAAACAAAACCTGTATATATGCTGTCTGCAAGTAGAGAACCATTTCAGACCTAGAGACACATACAGACTGAAAGTGAGGGGACGGAAAAAGATATTCCATGCAAATGGAAATCAAAAGAAAGCTGGAGTAGCAATACTCATATCAAATAAAATAGACTTTAAAATAAAGAATGTTACAAGAGACAAGGAAGGAC
>NC_041218.1:44959507-44962236 GCF_002837175.3 Physeter macrocephalus
GCATCCAACATAGGAGCACCTCAATACATAAGGCAACAGCTAACAGCTATAAAAGAGGAAATTGACAGTAACACAATAATAATGGGGGACTTTAACACCTCACTTACACCAATGGACAGATCACCCAAAATGAAAATAAATAAGGAAACAGAAGCTTTAAATGACACAATATACCAGAGAGATTTAATTGATATTTATAGGACATTCCATCCCAAAACAGCAGATTACACTTTCTTCTCAAGTGCGCACGGAACACTCTCTAGGATCGATCACATCTTGGGTCACAAATCAAGCCTCAGTAAATTTAAGAAAATTGAAATCATATCAAGCATCTTTTCTGACCACAACGCTAGGAGATTAGAAATGAATTACAGGGAAGAAAACGTACAAAACACAAACATATGGAGGCTAAACAATACGTTACTAAATAACAAAGAGATCACTTAAGAAATCAAAAAATACCTGGAGACAAATGACAATAAAAACACGATGATCCAAAACCTATGGGATGCAGCAAAATTAGAAATGAAAAATAAGAAGTTACAACAGACATCGCAGAAATACAAATCATCCTAAGAAACTACTACAAGCAACTCTATGCCAATAAAATGGACAACGTGGAAGAAATGGACAAATTCTTAGAAAGGTATAATCCTCCAAGACTGAAGCAGGAAGAAACAGAAAATATGAACAGACCAATCACAAGTAATGAAATTGAGACTGTGATGAAAAATCTTCCAACAAACAAAAGTCCAGGGCCAGATGCCTTCACAGGTGAATTCTATCAAACATTTAGAGAAGAGCTCACACCCATCCTTCTCAAACTCTTCCAAAAAATTTCAGAGGAAGGAACACTCCCAAACTCATTCTATGAGGCCATCATCACCCTGATACCAAAACCAGACAAAGATACTACAGAAAAGAAAATTACAGACCAATATCACTGATGAATATAGATGCAAAAATCCTCAACAAAATACTAGCAATCAGAATCCAACAACCCATTAAAAGGATCATACACCATGATCAAGTGGGATTTATCCCAGGGATGCAAGGATTCTTCAATATATGCAAATCAATCACTGTGATACACCATATTAACAAATTGAAGGATAAAAACCATATGATCATCTCGATAGATGCAAAAAAGCTTCTGACAAAATTCAACACCCATTTATGAAAAAAACTCTCCAGAAAGTGGGCATAGCGGGAACATACTTCAACATAATAAAGGCCACATCTGACAAACCCACAGCAAACATCATTCTCAATGGTGAAAAACTGAAAGCATTTCCTCTAAGATCAGGAACAAAACAAGGATGTCCACTCTCACCACTATTATTTAACATAGTTTTGGAAGTCCTAGCCACGGCAATCAGAGAAGAAAAAGAAATAAAATGAAGCCAAACTGGAAAAGAAGAAGTAAAACTGTCACTGTTTGCAGATGACATGATACTATACTTAGAGAATCCTAAAGATGCCACCAGAAAACTACTATTGCTAATCTATGAATTTGGTAAAGCTGCAGGATACAAAATTAATGTACAGAAATCTCTTGGATTCCTATACACTAATGATGAAAAATCTGAAAGAGAAATGAAGGAAACACTCCCATTTACCATTGCAACAAAAAGAATAAAATACCTAGGAATAAACCTACCTAGGGAGACAAAAGACCTGTATGCAGAAAACTATAAGACACTGATGAAAGAAATTAAAGATGATACAAATAGGTGGAGAGATATACCATGTTCTTGGATTGGAAGAATCAACATTGTGAAAATGACTCTACTACCCAAAGCAATCTACAGATTCAATGCAATCCCTGTCAAACTACCACTGGCATTTTTCACAGAAGTAGAACAAAAAATTTCACAATTTGTATGGAAACACAAAAGACCCCGAATAGCCAAAGCAATCTTGAGAACGAAAAATGGAGCTGGAGGAATCAGGCTCCCTGACCTCAGACTATACTACAAGGCTACGGGAATCATGACAGTATGGTACTGGCACAAAAACAGAAATATAGATCAATGGAACAGGATAGAAAGCCCAGAGATAAACCCACACACATATGGTCACCTTTTCTTTGATAAAGGAGGGAAGGATATACAGTGGAGAAAAGACAGCCTCTTCAATAAGTGGTGCTGGGTAAACTGGACAGGTACATGTAAAAGTATGAAATTAGAACACTCCCTAACACCACACACAAGAATAAACTCAAAATGGGTTAAAGACCTACATGTAAGGCCAGACACTATCAAACTCTTCGAGGAAAACATAGGCAGAACACTCTATGACATAAATCACAGCAAGATCCTTTTTGACCCACCTCCTAGAGGAATGGAAATAAAAACAAAAATAAACAAATGGGACCTAATGAAACTTAAAAGCTTTTGCACAGCAAAGGAAACCATAAACAAGATGAAAAGACAACCCTCAGAATGGGAGAAAATATTTGCAAATGACTCAACGGACAAAGGGTTAATCTCCAAAATATATAAACAGCTCATGAAGCTCAATATTAAAAAAAATAAACAACCCAATCCAAAAATGCGCCAAAGACCTAAACAGACACTTCTCCAAAGAAGACATACAGCTGGCCGAGAAGCACATGAAAAGCTGCTCAACATCACTAATTATTAGAGAAATGCAAATCAAAACTACAATGAGGTATCACCTCACACCAGTTAGAATGGGCATCATCAGAAAATCTACAAACAACAAAT
>NC_041218.1:44962704-45021478 GCF_002837175.3 Physeter macrocephalus
GATTGGGATTGACATGTATACACTGATGTGTATATAAAATGGATGAGTAATAAGAACCTGCTGTATAAAAAAATAAATTAAATAAAATTCAAGAATTCAAAAAAAAAAGACAAATACTGTATGTTACCACTTATGTGGAATCTAAAAAATAAAACGAATGAATATAACAAAACAGAAACAAACTCACAGATACAGAGAAAAATTAGTGGTTACCAGTGGGGAGCAGAATGGGGGAAGGGCAAGATGGGGTAGGGAGGAGCCAACTACTATGTATAAAATAAGTAAGCTACAAGGGTATAATGGGACTTCCCTGGCAGTCCAGTGGTTAAGACTCCTCACTCTCAATGCATGGGGCACGGGTTTGATCCTAGGTCAGGGAACTAAGAGCCCACATTCTGCACAATGTGGCCAAAAAAAAAAAGAAGTAAAAGCAGAACTAAGGTTTAAAATTTAGGTATCACATAAAATTTTGGTCCTTTTAAAATATATATTTCTTTATTTTGCCCACTTTATTGCTTTTTTTTTTTTTTTTGCAGCACGCGGGCCTCACTGTTGTGGCCTCTCCCGTTGCGGAGCACAGGCTCTAGACACGCAGGCTCAGCGGCCATGGCTCACGGGCCCAGCCGCTCCGCGGCATGTGGGATCCTCCCGGACCGGGGCATGAACCCGTGTCCCCTGCATCAGCAGGCGGACTCTCAACCTCTGCGCCACCAGGGAAGCCCCTGCATTTTAAAACAATTAAAATTTAACTATATAGTCTGTAATCTTTAAGCTTCCATTATAAAAATGCTTTTTGATCATTTCCCATTTCAAACCTAAAATAACAAAAGCTGTGTATGAATAACATTAAGGGAATGATATGAGGAGAAAAATATGGGGAAATCCTCCATCATGGTTAAGAATTTTACTCTTAAAAATCAATGGCAATTCATCTGACTCTCTTATTAATTAGGGAGAAACAAACCTCTCTGAACAAATCCCAACACTACTTGCTTTAAAGATAGATTACATAACATCTCTGTATATCCTTTAATCTACAACCATATTTCAAATATTCAATATGCCCATTCAGGTGGTACCTAAATAAAAGACTAAGTAAAAGATTATACTGGTCTCATTCTAACAATAGACATATTAAGTTATTTCCATCTACAGCAAACTCTACTTAGGAAAGAAGAGACTATTTGAAAAAGTCTTAGACAAAATAAATGTATCATCAAGAAAATCCTTTGAAATAAAGCACAGAGTATCACAGAATAGCTTTCTTTTTTTATTATGTCATTTACATAGATGAACACTAAAAGCAACCATTTGAGTTTCTAGATGAATAGGTAATTACCTAGAAAATCAAATTTTGCTTCATGAATATAAATTCATTTTTAATGTTCATCATGTTTAGGCTTTCTTAAAACAAGCATGACTATGATAACATAAAAGCTTCTAAATATGATTTACTTAGTAAGGACATAACTCTAAGGTATCACATTAAAGTTGCCACTTACAGCTCGGGTATCCAGCAGCTAAAAGGGTCAGCTGCATTACTAAAAGTGAGAGGGCAGATGCTGCCTATTAATGCCCACTGCCTTAAATCAATAGCAGCCTCCAGCCAAGGCCTCCTTCTCCCTCCCCTCTCCAGAAAGCCACACACATCCCACCAAATGTGAAGGGGAGGAAAGATAAAAATGTGAATACGTACATACATATATACATACATACATACATGAAAGTGTTTTGTGTGTGGGAGGGGAGGGGATTGCTGTTGATGACAATAGTAAACCTCTCCAAATGGAAAGATATTTAGAAGTAGTCTTATTGCTACTAGCTGGCCAGATGAAAGTTAAACAGCCTCGTATAATACAGAATAAATAATTCACCTGTAGTGGCTTCTAAAAAAATATATATTAAACTAAGATTCACAGTCTGATGCTTCTCTACTTTTAGTTCATAGGTTTCAGGCCACTCAGAAAGAAAGGGAGAAAATGTCTTTAATACCCCCACCCAACATTAGGGCAATGTAACTCATGCTCCACTGAGAAATGAAGTAGCATAAAAATATTTCTAGCAGTTATATTGAAGCCACACATAAAAGTTTGTTCAATCTCTTCATATAGGAAAAAACTTAAGTCTCCCAGAAACAGAAGGTGATGTATTTAACAGAGAATAAAAGAAGCTATTGGGGGGGATTAAGTACATTACTCATTAATAATTACATAAATTAAAAGTATATGAATCACAATGGCCCAGTGGTCTACAGACATAGGTTTTTATCTATTGGTTAAACAAGACACAATATAATTTAAACACACAGAAAAGAGAAAATGGAAAAAAACATAGATAATACACTGCACTCAGTCTTTGCTGTCCTACAAGACAGTTAATTTTATTGTAAATTTTCTTTACTTAATACTGTTTCCTAGATGATATTATGTGACCTCAAGAAACAATATTTCAGGGGTTTCCCTGGCAGTCCAGTGGTTAACACTCCTTGCTTCCACTGCAGGGGGCGAGGTTTCAATCCCTGGTTGGGGAACTAAGATCCCACATGCCACGCAGCATGGCCAAAAATATAAAAAATAAAAATAATAAACAATATTTCAATAGAAACAATAGAAGTTTGCATTATAAGGTATGAATTGTTCAGTGCCTAGGTAGAAATATACTCTGACCTACGTTGACTCATCTCCTCTCTTGTGACAAATTACAGATCCCCTTTTTATTTTGCCCATGGGTCCTTTGCTTGCTTATTTCATCATTGGATGAAAAAAGTCAAAAGGTACAAACTTCCAGTTATAAGATAAATAAGTACTGCAGATGTAATGTACAACAAGACAAATATAATGAACACTGCTCTATGTTTCATATGAAAGTTGTTAAGAGAGTAAATCCTAAGAATTGTCATCACAAGAAAAAAATTTTCTATTTCTTTAATTTTGTATGCATATAAGATGATGGATGCTCACTAAACTTATTGTGATAATCATTTCATGATAGATGTGAGTCAAATCATTATGCTATACACCTTAAACTTATACAATGCTCTATGTCAATTATATCTCAAGAAAACTGGAAGAAAAAATTAAAAATTAAAAAACTCAATGAACACTTACAGTGGGTGAATTTAATTATATGTAAATTATACCTCAATAAAGTTGAATTTTTTTAAAGAAAAAAAACCTGAGGTTTCTCCCAAAGAGCATCAGAGTGTTGTGTAATTTCTGATTATCAAAAAATTTTTGCTGGTATAAACCATTCTACTTTCACTCTCTTATAATTATATATTTCAAGTGGCCAGTCCTGATACATATGTATATGAGTTTGATAAGAATATAAAATACTTCCATGTAAAATATGTAAGAGAAAGAAATTTTGACATAATCCATTAGAAGATAATTAAATATGCTTTCTTAACCATATGCGTGTTGTTAGGCCCGAAGGCCTCTTCCATCCTTGTCAAGGGGAGTGCTGACCTTCTCTCCTTTCATACAACACTAAATATGCTTTCTATGAAGTGGTATGAGACACTTTGTACATAAAAATACATGAACTCATGACTGCTGGCATAAAATAAAGTCAATGCCAATAAAAACATAATTCTTTTAAAATTTCTTTTCTACAACCTAAAGTTAACAGTATATGCATACTCATTAGCATAATAAATAACTATGCATATCAGGAATTCAAATCGCAATTATGCCCTTCATGAAATATGGATCTAAGACTCTTCATGAGTTATTCATCTCTGTCTGACAGAATAAAAAAGGTTAATAAAATGTTTGACCTGAACAAACAAATAAATGTTCCATAAACAAATTCCCATCATCCACAGAAGAGAAGACAGGATTACTGAGACTAAATTAAATTCCCACAAAATTGAAAACACTTTTTTCAGGCCACAGTTTTAATCCACTCCTATAACAAATGCATTATGGTCAAAAAAAAATTTTTAAGCAGCCTAACTAAATACTTTTTAAAATTTCCCATAGGCAAAGTGTTCAGGCTGTGAAGCAGTATGCCTTTTTTTTTTTTGCAGTACGCGGGCCTCGCACTGCTGCGGCCTCTCCCGTTGCAGAGCACAGGCTCTGGACGCGCAGGCGCAGCGGCCTTGGACCACGGGCCCAGCCGCTCCGCGACACGTGGGATCTTCCCGGACCGGGGCACGAACCCGTGTCACCTGCATCGGCAGGCGGACTCTCAACCACTGCACCACCAGGGAAGCCCAGCAGTATGCCTTTGACCCTTCTAACTGAGTCACTTGTTTTCAATTGCTTCATTAATCCCTTCAGTCAGTCATTCATTCAACCAACATTCATTGAATACCAACTGCCATGCTTGAAGAAACTGAACAGGGTGGTCCCAATGTGAAAAGAAGAAATGCCCATTCTTTTTTTTTTCAGTTTTATTGAAGTATAATTGACAAATAAAATTGTATATATTTAAAGTATACAACGGGATGATCTGACATACATACACTTCATGAAATGATTTTCACAACCAGATTTAACACATACATCCCCTTACATGGTTGCCATTGTGTGTGTGGGGGGGGATAGGAATGCTTAAGGTCTACTCTCTTGGCAAATTTCAAGTATACAACACAGTATTATTAACTATAGTCACCATGCTATACATTAGATCCCCAGAGCTGATTAATCTTATAACTGAAGCCTTGTGCCATTTGACCAGAATCTCTCCATCTCCCTCACCCCTAATAACCACTATTGTAGTCTCTGAGATGCCCATTCTGTAAGCCAACTCCCCAGAGAAAAATCTCAGCTGGAGAAGGTATTCTCCCCAGACTTGAAACTAAAGTGTCCCTAAAGAGTACACATCACAGGACCCCAGTCCTGGCCACAGAAAGAGCCTAGATTGGGGAACTAAGACCTATTAGAATTCACACTGGAAGACAAATGACTTGTTTCTGTGCTACATGGCATTCTGAATGAAACTCACCTAATACTGCTATTCAGTTTAGCTTGTTTTTAAAAAACCAAACATTGCAGACTCACTGGGCTTCTAGGAACTAGTGAATTTCACTACATATTTGAGTATCACTTGGGAGGTTCAAATGGCTTAAAGATGAGTTTGCCAAAACTCAAGGTACTGTATTAATTCATTTTCATATTGCTAAAGGTAAAGCAATACTTCTAGTTAAAATTGGATTTCCTGAACTCAAATGTGACATAATCTTGAAAGACTTTTTCAAAATAAATATGAATTCTCATTAAATATATACAAGCTGGAAGAAAGATATGTATTGGGGGGGAATAACACAAGAAAGGTGACAAGAATCTCCTTAAAAGCAACACATAACTATTGCTTGATTTTTCTAAAGTATTTTTAAATTACAGCACTTAAAAATGGGCAAAAGTAACCTAGACAAGAATTATTCTAATTTTAACAAAACTTCATTTAATTTTTCATAAAGACTAGTTTTTAGACATAAGTAATTAAGGAGTAAAAAAGGAAAGAATTAAGATGAATAATCAATCCAAAGTTACTCTAAGGATATGAATTTGTTGATTAAGAGTAAAGAATTCACTATCTAAATTCTATTCTAGCAAACACAAATTCTGTTTGATAAAAGTTGCAAAAAAGCAACAAATAAAATTTATGAGATCTGCCTTTAGGCAGATACCAATAAATAAAAATTATTTTATAATATTTTATGTTATTTAAATAGAAATTTATTTTGCTTAACTATTTTAAATTTTTTAAACTACAAAAGTTATATATTTGCTGGACTGAAACTGGCACAAATAATTATTATTATAACTATTTTCTTTAAAGTAATTTTGTGTAGAAAACAGTAACACATATCCATTTCTGGCAAAGACTAATAGTCTGGAGGAAAAAGAAATAAAACAAATGCATAGGTTTAGTGGATCACATACACTATATCATTTACTTAAAAAGTACTTCATTTCAGTGATACATAAAGAAATCCCTATGTTTAATTCTAAATCATGAAAATTTTTCTACACCACCTCAAATAAGGGAAATTTGTTCTAATCTTAGAGTACATCATTCCTGGGCATTACTTCTATCATACCACTACACCACACACACCAAAAAATAAAAAATAAAATAGAAAATCTTTCAACAAACTATAACTTTGATTCTTGTAATCTTCTTTCCATAAAACTATGCAATACATTCTAAATTTTGCCATTTTTATATGGTGATGCTTTAATGGTTGCAGTAGTTGTGGTGATGTCAGTTACACTAAAGAACAACAGATGGGCTGGATGGAAGAACAAAGCATTTCCTACCATCTGGAAGCCTGTAGAAATTTTAAAAAGCAGCAAGATAACTTTTTTATCTCCATCCGCCCATTACTCCCAATGTGATTGTGTTTTAATTTTTCATATTTTTCTGCTAAAGTTTAAGTACTCTGAATATTGTTTCCATAGACACTGTTCCTGCTGCTTGATCACTCACACACTAGCTCCATGCTGCATTCACACAGTATGGGCACAGCTGAGGCTTTGCAAAGTAGATAATGTTTTTTTCCAACTACAGATCTTGAAAGATGTCATATATGCTTTCTCCATCGTTAACAAAGTTTTTTTAAAAGAAGGGAAATGTAGAATTTTTATACTCCTAAATGTTCAGAGTTACCACAAAATTCATTGCTAAAGGCAAATTGTTATATGGTCCAAATCAGAATAATTTTCCTTCCAAGAAAAAATTTTAAATGTTCAATTAATATGAACTGTTCCTACTCATTTGAAATACGAAGGTAACAAGATGGGATAAGGAGAGAAATTTGCTGTTGGAAATAAGTATAAGTGAGAGATAAAAGGTATTATTTTTTTCATTGTATTTTGATAACTGAATACTAGTAATTTCTAATTTACAAACCATAACTTTTCTTTTAAATAAAAAGAAAAAAGGAATAATTTTCTACAACACTGTTCTTCTTAATTAAAATACTTAATAATTTACCTTTCACTTTTTATTATTCCAAAATATTTATATCTATATTAATACATCTAAACTGGTTTAGATTTAAATGAAAGAGCCTTGGCAGCATCATTGTTTTTCCAAAGACTGAAGTTGATTTTTAGAATACCTTAGGCTTCCTAAACGTTATTTTAAGAACATATCCAGGGCTTCCCTGGTGGCGCAGTGGTTGCGCGTCCGCCTGCCGATGCAGGGGAGCCGGGTTCGCGCCCCGGTCTGGGAAGATCCCACGTGCTGCGGAGCGGCTGGGCCCGTGGGCCATGGCCGCTGGGCCTGCGCTACGCAACGGGAGAGGCCGCAGCAGGGGGAAGCCCGCATACCACAAAAAAAAAAAAAAGAACATATCCAGATTCTTCCACCCCTCAGTCCCACACTCCAAAAGTAATCACTTTTGTTTTAGGCTTCTACCTTCTGGTTTTTCAAATGTTTATCATTTTAATTTCAAACAATATACTGTCATTAGATTGAATATTGGATAGCACTAATATGAAAGGGAAACAATTGTTCTGGAGAAAAGAAAGGTATGAGAGTTTTTTAGTAGAAACAGAAAGAGTTGGGACTTTGGCTTCTAGTAGCATGGTAGACTAAATACTCTGAAGGGTCGTATCACTTTCTGCTTTTCTATGTTGGAACATTAACCATTTATGCTATAATTAGTTGTTTACATGTTTGATTATGAGCTCCGGTATATTACTGATCTTTCTATGCCTCAGTTTTATCACCTATAAAATGGGAATGGTAATAATAATAATAGTAGCAATTCTTAGAAGAATTAAATAAATTACTATGTATAAAGCACTTAGAATACTGTCTGGTGCATAGTAAGTGAAATAAATATTAGTTATTATTATCATATGGACTCTTGGAACAGTGTTATGGTAAAAGAACACATTACTAATTAGACAATCAATGTATGCTCTAAAACATCTTCATAATATGTAATACATGCTATCTACAAATATTAAAATACTCTCACTCTAAAAACCTTGGAAAATTAAAGATGACTTTTTGATGAGCTACAAGGGGAAAAAAGTATAATAAATCTTTCTTTCTACACTAAGCAAAGTTTTCACTCAGCCAAGGCTTATCAAGATTTGAACATAAGTTCTAATTAGAACATATGTTCTACATTAATGAATTAATGTTCAATAATGGCATTCTGTCACCTACTTAATTAAAACAAAAACACTTTAACTTTGCATTAGTACAGTTTTCTCTATGGTTTTAAATATTACACACTCAAAATAAATTATGGGCATCTGAATCTTTCTTTTTTTAGCATATCAATAAAGCAGGTAGTAACTGTTTCTATTTTACGCTTATTTTAAATAGTAAACTGCATTTCAGTGAACAAAAGTTAGTAGACTTTATCTACAGGCAGGAAAACCACTGAATACAGATCCCCATTTTAGAATATGTGGGAACCCTCCTATCTATTCAGTGATAGACTCTGTGTGTCACAGAGGTCAGATAATTGAGAGATAAAGCCCTATTTTAGCAGGCAAAATTTCACTTCCTTACCAGTTTCAAGTTAAAGTTATAAAGAGGACCTAAATGATAACATGATTGCTTGACTATATTATATTTTTCAACCCCATTTTTTGGTAATTTTATTTAGTATTCCAGTCTCTTGAAATGAAGTAATGCACCATCACTCTCCCCAATCTGTTTTTTAAAGATGTAGGGAGTTAGTGAAGATTTCTAAACTATTAAACACTTCAGAAGTTTTGAATGAGTTACTGATGTAGTTCTTTTTAGAATTTAAGAGCCTAATGATACAACGATGCCAGTACACACCAGGTAATAAATATGTACTGCTGTATTCTTGTATTGCCTTTCAGATAACAGTTGATTCCAATTTTAAGGCATCCAACTTTAGCTTATAGAGTAAGATTTATATATTTACATACACCCTTTTTTATTTTGGCAATATCCCAGATATGCACTCCAATGCTAGTTCAAAAGTATAGACCATATACTGGTTAACAAGTTAAAAGAACTAAGTTCATTAAAAGTTCCAAAGTTATTAGTAGCAGAATATAACCTAATATTACCCAAAAAAATAACTTTGTTTCTCTTTTGTATTCTCCAGTAAGCAACTTAGAAAATGTAACTTTTTTATCTTGGAAATATAAGTATTTTTTAATAATTTAGAAATAAATTTAAAGCCTCATTCTATCTTTGAAACCAGAGTATTTGAAGTGAGGAGGGAAAACGTAAAATTGTATATTTCCAAGAAAGATGCATGTATTTCCAAGAAAGATGAAAGCAAAGTCACCAACCTGATACAAATAATCTCCAAGACCAAAGGGCCAAGGAGCTATGCATTTATTAAAAGACAAAACTCACCCTAACTAGTGAAAAGCAAAACACTTTTCTGCTGCTACCACTCTATTGAACAACTAACTCCTCCGCCAGCCCCCTCATCCACTATGAAATTAACTCTCATATCAGTATGGCACAGAGTATCAGAAACCAAAACACAAGGTTTTTCCATATAGATTATTTTCTTTGAGACTGAGCACTTCCTTTTAAGAGAAGTTCACAGCCTCAATGACAGTATGTCTAAAGAAATTTTGCAGTGGAAATACATGGTAATAAGATGAATTCTACCATTAAAACATTTAATTTATAAAACACAGAAGAATAAACCCAACTAGCATTCTAAGTGCAACTCCTTATCTTTGGCTGTAGAGTGTTTCTAAAACCTCTGGCAGACAAATTAAACAGATTTGCTACGGAATGTACCAAAGTCAAACAATCTGCAACTGTAATTACTATTAAACTTTTCATGAGAATGGAGGATGCTGTGTTTTACATTACTACATAAAAAATAAAATGATAATGAAAACATGAGACCACAGCAAAAGATTTCTAACTTTCATAAGGAAAGTTTTTCTAAGGATTATAACCTCAATTGATAAATAACAATAAAGACATGGCTTTTTAATTTATTTGTAAGATTACTGCAAGTCTTTTCCATGTGAATAAAATACTTATCGAAGGAGCAATACTACAGTTCATAAAGCAGCATATTTTTTTTTTTTTTTTTTTTTTTTTGTGGTATGCGGGCCTCCCTCTGTTGTGGCCTCTCCCGTTGCGGAGCACAGGCTCCGGACGCGCAGGCTCAGCGAACCCGGTTCCCCGGCATCGGCAGGCGGACGCGCAACCACTGCGCCACCAGGGAAGCCCATAAAGCAGCCTATTGATAGGCCATAGGTCAACCATGGTTTAGCTACATGGTTATAAGGACTTTACAAGCACAATTCTTGTTCAAATGATATAAAATCCAATCAACATAAAATCTAGAAATCACCTCTTTAAAGACCTTGACCATACACAACAGAAATACTGTATATGCATACAAGTAATGATGACCATCAAAAGTAAAGCAATTCATTTTACTCCCAAAATGCTTCAACAGAATTGACATAAACAATTTGTCTAAATCATGGTTACTGAGGTATCAACAATAAGAGAAAGAAAAAAAATACCAAATACGATAAATTCTGTTCTTCCTTCCCCCATATCTCCTTACATTAAGTTATAATCTATTGTGTTACACTAGCAGGCCCACCATGTCCCAAACTGAAACTCCCCTTTTCTGATAGGGGTTCTCTCGCCCTATTTATATTTATATTTATTTATCATGTAATATATTATATAATATTAATATTTCTGGTTAACAACCCAATTATCATCTTATGCCACTTAAGTCGCAATGGGTTTCTTTAAAACTGATTTATCACTATTAATACAGAAAATATATTTTTTACTTCCCAAATAAAAGGAAAAAGCAAAACAAAACAAAACAAAAAGTAAACAAGCAAATAAAAAATAGGGGAAGGAATTAGACTTCTCAGGAAAAACTAATAGTGAAAACACTGAAAATCAGTAAGCTTCATCACAGTAAAATGAGCTAAATTAAGCTTAATTTAATTACAATGCCAAAAGCACCAATTACAATCAACTACAAAGTTTCTAAAAATCACCAAAAGAATACAAGTGCTACATTATGGTGAGGAAAATGGAAGGTTAGGAAAACAATCAAATTAATGTCAAAACCCACTATGTTAACCTTTATGAGGGTATGCAAATTCTTTCAATTGACCTAGAATTCATCTATAATGAACACTGCACGAAACAAGACCAAATATGAAACAGTCAGAAAGTACAGTGGGATACCCAATTACTAAAGACAGTGATATATTCTGTGTAAAATTAAGAGCTCAGCCACATTTCAAGGACCATATCTTTCTAAAAAGGTTTCCATTTTATTTTTTAATTTTGTTCCCAAAAAACTCACCATTCTGCTCAATCTCTAGCCTGAACCAAAATTATTTTTGGGAATTAAATGATAGTTCAGAACTGGAAAAAAGCCCATTTCTCCAAAAGAATCCCTAAATTCAGTAGTATTCAAATCTAATTTCCAACTAGATTTTTCTCTGCAATTTAATGATATGATCCTAAGGCTCTTCTGAAATGTTCAATTCAATATGGCAACAGTCCTCATGCAGTCTCTCCAATAGCTAACTAAAATGGCCATACAGGAGCTGAAAGAGACAAAGACACAGACATGAAATTATTGGAAAAAGGGAGGAAAGTGTAGAAAACAATCCCATAAACTGTAAATTCAGAACCTAAAAGAAATTTAGACTAATTATCAGGTAGATAAAGCCAAAAACGCAGCTTTAGCTTATGCCACACCCCAGCTTCAATTCATAGAGACCAACTGAACAAAGGTAGGAAGATGTTTTATTCTTCTTCCCTAATCTCAACACCTACCCTAATCTAGTTCAGAAACCCAGGTTCCATAGGAACCATAAAACTATGCTGACATCTTTTACTACTCAAACCTGACCTATTATGGAAGCAAGGTATTTTATCCCTACCCATCGGAACCTCTCCCACTTCTGCCACTGCCCTTGGCCTCTCTACACTATCTATATCCATACAGAGGTAACAAGTTCTATAAAACAACTGGCTAAGTAAAGGACAGAACTTAATAGTAGCATATTATATACTCAGAGATAGAATCCCAAAATAAACACTAAAAACAGGTTTCAAAGTAAGACATAGCTGGCACAAGTACATCATGGGAATTATAGCCTGCCATGTACTATACTGGTTAATAATACCAAAGATGCAGGAGGAGGGAGGCATGCAGAAGGGAGAAAGATATCACTTCAGTAGGCTAAAAAAATCTCCAATGGTAGACATAGAAAATGCTGTGGAAGCACTGATACAGAGCACAAAATTCAGACACTCTCCCAGAAAACAGTAAGAAAAATGACAAAGAAATAAAAATTATGAGGAAGAACATAGTGGACATGGGGAACAGAAAATAAATAGCCAACCAAACAATATTCATTTCCCTGAAGGATGGACTATATCAAACAGAACTGAAAGAATAATCAAACATACAATATAAGGAAGCTTTCTTCAGCAGCCAAACAAATAGTCTAAACAGATTAAATCCACCACGTTCCCAACTAAATCAAGGAAAATAATATCATACAAACGTATAGTGACAAATGTGGCATTTACAGAAAAAAAGTGAAAAACATTCTTCAAGCAACCACACACAAAGAACTAGTTACTTACAACACAACAAAAATCAAGTTTTCCATAATTCTCTCCCCAGCAACAATAAACATCAAATGATAAAAAAAAAAAATGACTTCCAGCCAAAGATGGTGCAGCAAAACTCCTCAAAACTCACCAAAAAACAGCAGAAAGTATGACAATAACAACCAGTGCCCCCATCAAAAAAAAGGGAAATTGAACAAGGACATCACTACAGTCACAATCAGCAAATTTTGAGGCCTAACATCTTATTTACTTTTTTTAATTGAAGTACAGTTGATTTACAATGTTCTAGGTATACAGCAAAGTGATTCAGTTATATACATATATATATTTATGTCTATTCTTTTTCAGATTCTTTTCCATTATAGACTATTACAAGCTATTAAATAGAGTTCCCTGTGCTATACAGTAGGTCCTGGTTGTTTATCTATTTTATTGAGGCTGAACATTTTAAATTCTGTACTGTAGTAAGATAGGATGCCAAGAGCTGACACATGCTTCTCAGACCTCAAGCATAGAGGTATACAGAGTCAGGCCCTAGACTAACATAATGAGATCTAAGGATTCAGGTGGGATGCAGGAAATGGAATATAGAAAACCACAGTATGATAGCCAACAAGGACCTACTGGATAGCATACGAACTTTACTCAATATATTGTAATGGGCGGGGGTGGTGGTGGTGGTGGGATGAATTGGGAGATTGGGATTGACATATATACACTAATATGTATAAAATAGATAACTAATAAGAACCTGCTGTATAAAAAAATAAATAAAATAAAATTCAAAAAATCTTTTAATAACCTATAATAGAAACAAATCTTAAAAAAGAATATATATAAAATATATATAATATACATATCTATAACTGAATTACTTTTCCTTATACCTGAAACTAACACAACATTGTAAATCAACTATATTTCAATAAAAATTTTTTAAAAAGAATAGAAAGATACAGTAGAAGTATAAGATGCATTTATCAATCAGCTAGCTTCCTAACCAATGAAGATAAGAGGACAAGCAGCAGCCACTGATTTTTGACACCAACAGCCTGTGACTGGAGATACAGGGGGACTTCTGTTAGACTCATCCACCTCTTAAACCCTGAAAACTGAGGGAGATGGACCACCAGGGCAACGGAGAAATTAAACACAATGAGAAGGTAAAAGACTCAGGTGGTCCGAGTTCATTACTCTCTCCCATCACTTCCCACATGATTCTTAAGTAAATTGGTGCCATCATTTTTAAAATGAGCAGTAACTGCAAGTAATGAACAGAGGACCTTTGTGTAGAAATTGCAAATAAAGTAAAAGAGATAGAGATGAGGGAGATCGGAACATAAGCAAAAAGCAGAAAATATCCATAGCAAGAACTTCCTAGGGAAATAAATGAAGAAATCAGACAAACAGCTACTATTGTATCAATGAAATGAAAGAAACATAATTTTTTCTTTGTTTGAAAAGCACAAACACAAACTGGAGGGATGAAAGCCACATTAGGAGCAATAACAAGAAAAAATAAAATACAATAAAAACAAAGATAAGAGCATGGTAGACAGACATGGATAAAAATCACACAAATCAAAATAGAAAAAAATTGACAATTAATGAGGTGATGCTAGATTTGGAAGACAATGTAAGCTTAATATATTTATAATAATGATATTGATTAAGAAAACTGAACTGGTAGACCAGAATGAATATTTAAAGGTATTATGGAAGAAAATTTTTCTGAAATGAACAAAAACTTGAATCTATCAAATCTCACCTTGCTCTAGAACAAACTCATACACACAAAATTAATCAACTGATGATAATGCTAGTGAATTTACAGTCTTTTAAGGATTAAAAAAAATAAGATATGAGCATCCAGGAAGAAAAAGCAATTCATTCAATAAGAAGTTTTAAGAAAAGTTCAGCCAGCCTCAGACTTTACCACAGTAACTATCAACACCAAATGGAAGTTCCAAAATTCTGGGGGAAGCTAAGATAACCTTCAAGTATAAAAGCAATAAACAATTCTCAAGATTGCAAGAAGACTTATAAGGCTTTCCTCAAATCTACTGGATGATTGAATTCAACTAACCAAGAAGTAAATCAAGATAATTCAGGAACGGTAGAAGAACTGGTGGTGAGCTTTGAGAGGATAGAATAAAGGACTAAAAATAGTGATTACTAAAATGTATGTAAATGTTTTAAACTTTGACAAAATAAATAATAGTAAGATACCAACAATGTCAGAACTTGGTAAAAAGAGAGGAAGAAGAAAGCATACGTTGCTGTTTTCCTTATCTTTTATAACAGGAGTCAATGGACACTGCCAAAAGTTGAAATACCACTTTAAAAAATTGAAAATATCAACCTTTTACTTTTTTTCTATACTTAGAGGGGTCTTTTAGAAACTGAAATACATTGTTGTGAATAAATATCTATATAAAATTCATGTATTCCTTCCATTTTATCTATTTCTTTTTTCTCTTAGAACATAAAATAAACTTATATATAAAAAACATATGATTCTGCTTTGTAAATTTTATCCTGTGCCTAATTGGCATATCTGTAGACAAAAATATCAGGCTCGATGTTTAACAGGTGCTAGCAAATGTCAATTCTGGATGGTAAGATTGAGGTAACTTTAAATAATGCTTGAGTTTTATCTTTTTTTTTTTTTTCCAGCCATGCCATGTGGCTTACAGGATCTTAGTTCCCTGACCAGGGATCGAACCCAGGCCCACAGCAGTATGATAAAAATTTATCATTGTACAATATTTTTCTGTCATGTATTTTTATCAGCTATAAATTATTATTGTAAACTATTCTAATGCTTTTTTCAAGAATGTTTCTAAAATTTGCATTCACTTTTTATGTAGGCAATATGATCATACAGTGATTTTAATGTATTTTTCCATATCTGTTAAAGATTGTGAATCTTTTTATATCATGAATTATAATTTTTTAACTTATTAATTGTGCTTCAGCCCTCAGTAGGCTGATTTAATGTTCCCCAGAATGGTATAGGGTGTTATAGTGTATGGTAAAATAAAGAAAAGAGATATGTATGTGTATGTAACATCTAATACATGGAAGAATTCCAAGTGCAAAGAAACCACAACTCACATACAAGAAATGGAAACCAAAGAAAATAGTATAAAAAGTAGAGAATATCAAAGAAGCTGAAAATTGACAAAATACATCGAATGTAACAATTTTAAATGGGTTGAAAAATCCAATCAAATTATTTTTATAAGAAATACACCCAAAATAAAGTTACAGGTTAAAAAAGCATAGACAATAGCATACCAATAATTAATAACAAAGTGAACTCAAAGCAAACAAAACAAAACAAAGAAGTAAGAAAACATTAAATGAAAGCACAAAAAAAGGTCACTTTATACTGGCAAAATTTTTTAAACTAACCAAAAAAATAAAATAAAATAACTATCATAAACATAAGTTGAATAATTAGAACTAGAATATATAAATCAAAAATACTTAGATATTCAACAAAAAATTGACAGAAAAATATAGTAATGAAAGACAAACATTCCACTGCTGATTAATAGATTAACAGAGGAAAATATCAATAAGAATGCACAAGCTCTGAAAATCATAATTTATGCTCTACCCTACTTCCAAGAATATTTACAAATATTATTGGGAATATTAAGCCACAAAGGAAACCCTTAAAAATATAACATAGCAGAAAGTGTATATATAGGCCAACATTCTCTTTCTACAAAGCACAAAGGAAAAAAAAGACAAATTAACAGCGAATGTTAAACTAAAAAGAAAGAAAAAATCACTTTGAAATTTAAAAACTCTCCTAATATATATGTCTTCAAAGAAACAATATCCTTCCATCTATGAGTCTCAATTTTTTCATATTTAAAAAAAACTTTAAAAGCTCTTATGAGGTCTTTCTAGCCACCCCTCACCCTGACACACACAAACCACATGATTTTCATGTATCTACCGAGCATATACCATATGTTCAGCTTTCTGACTGATTATTCAATGTGATATGCAAAAGTAGAACAGGTCTTTACATTAAAACAATGTATGATCAAATTGGGGAGTTAGAAAAAGTAAAGAACAGTCACCAACATACTATAAATATTATAGAAATTCAAAGAAGGAGATCAGGGTAGAGAGGAAAGCCTTATTTATGTGACTTGTTAGGACTCGAAGATAGAAGAAATCTGAAAATCCAGAGAAGAAATGGGGAGAACATTCTGGTCAAGAATACTATATCAATGAAGACTAAAGAATAAAATATTAAATACTGACAGTTATAAAAAGTTACTATAGTGAATATAGCCTAGGAAGAAAAACACCGTAGTCCTAGACCAAATTGTTTATACTAAAAAATGAGCTGTAACAAGATTTTAAAGCACAATGGCTGTGGCTGCCAGCTAAAGTTTGGAAAGGCTCCCATCACTTTGAATGTCCATTCAAATAGACTTCTACTTTTAGGTATATTTCATATCTCTAGAGAGAATAACGTTACCGATAAACAATGATCTTTATTTGCCATTTGGGAAACTGACTATAGCAGAGATAAGATACTCCACCAGGCTTCCATAGCTACTTTGTGCAATGAGAGGAAAACAGTAATAGCTAAGAATTTAAAGAACATTATCACATTCGGGCTCTTCTGATTCTGTAAACTGTATATTTATTTCACATTCCTATAGTCTAACACACAAAAATTAAAATAATAGACTAAAAAAATTCTAATCAAGAATGCCATTTACCCTGAAAAGAAAGAAGGAAACCCAGACAGATTTAAAACTGGTTTATAATAAACAAGGTAGAGGACTAGGACTGCCAACTAGGAGGGAGTGGGAGGAAATAAAGCATCGTAGTTTCTGAAGAAAATGCTGCTATTAAGTATAATTGCACCAACTTGATCAAAATCCAGTATTTCTTATTCATTGAGAAGAAACACATTAAAATAGCAGCAATTTCCTTTACAAATAAACACATGCAGCCAAGGAAGCTTCTACCAAAAAAGTTTAACCCTAAAGGTAATAAAAAGCAGGAGTGACATTGTATCAGTGCTCTAACTTCAAATAATAACTTCTAAATACAAATAGGCTATAGTTAAGTCAGTAATAAATTTTTTTGATTCTACTAAAAGTTACAATGAAATTCTTTCAAACACTCTAATCCTATATTTTTATGTTAAAGTGCATAAAAATAAGAAAAAAATCTTCCAATGAATAAGTAGAAATTATTGCTATATGTTAACTGTGGAAATCATTAATGGTAATATTTGCACTTATTTATAATTATGATCTTTATGAGAAATAGGAAGTTTCACTTACAAGTACCTAAATTTAGGTGTGTCAGGCTAATTTTGAATATAAGCATCTTGCTGCACACTATATAGAAGTTTGACTTTTTATTCAAGGTACCTTCAGTTACTATTTGTCCCTTAACTTGTAAGTTGCATCTGGACCAGAAACTATAAATTAACCATAAATATCTTCTGGCAAGCCATATCTCTGAGCTTCTCTATGAGTATGGTGACTCTTAAAATAGACATATCCCTTGTAAATAATATATCTGTAATATAAGTATTTCAACTAAATGATCTCAATACATTCTTTCTATCTATCACTCTCCCATGCCCCACATACATACAAAAACCACAATGACTTTTTAGTATTTAAAGATACTGACTCCTGAGGGCCATGGAGACTCTAAGCCAAGATGGGCTGCATACCCACCAGTGTGAATCTGTCTTCTTGCACCTAAGCTGTCACTTGGGGGACCAAAGAGAACAGCTCTTGGATGGATATATGGACCACTGCAAGAATTACTCTCCCAAAAGAGAATTACTTGACGTTGCCCTGCTGGCAAGATATTTTTCCTGTTCTAAATCCTTATAAGTAAATCTGATATAAAATGTCTGGTGAGTCTGAGTGTTTGGTTGAACTTAAAAGACCATCTGGTGGACTTTGCAAAAGCTAACTCAAAATTTTACATTTTTCTTCAGATACAAAATAACTGTAATTTGTGTTAAGTGCACAGCAACTATAATTATAGTATTATAATTATAGTATTTTCTCATAAATATGAAAAGCTATTTCTTTTTAAAATATTCAATGTTTTTAAAACATTGTTTTTATTTTTCCAACATCTAAGCTTCAGATTAACCATTAATGCAAATATGAATGCCTTTCATTGAGCCTCAACAATAATACTCCACATTCAACCTCTTAAATTGGGGGGATTAGCCACATTGATCAGATACTATAGGCATCACTGAAGAAGTCTACATACAGTTTTTAAATGTTCAATAAAATGATCTAAATAAGCAGAATTGAATAGATCTGGGAATACATGAAGCTTTATAGAAAGTTGTGTTTCTATACATTTATTGAGATTTTCAATTCCTAAACATAATCTGAGATGCTAAAGAGTTTGTCAAGATCTTGCCTCATATACTGACAAACTGGAAAAATAACACAGATATCTATTTCTCTCATTTTTGATAAATTTTGCAAAGTTAATGTTAACACACGAATTTTGTCTTTCATTTAAATGCAAAAAGGCTCTATTTAAAATCTAGGGCTTCCCTGGTGGCGCAGTGGTTGAGAATCCGCCTGCCGATGCAGGGGACGCGGGTTCGTGCCCCGATCCGGGAAGATCCCACATGCCGCGGAGCGGCTGGGCCCGTGAGCCATGGCCACTGAGCCTGCGCGTCCGGAGCCTGCGCTCCGCAACGGGAGAGGCCACAACAGTGAGAGGCCCTTGTACCGCCAAAAAAAAAAAAAAAAAAAAAAAAAAATCTAAACTGTCCTGAACACATAATCATTAGCAATTCTGCACAGTTTGACATAATAAGTTCTGAAACAAATTTTGAAGTGTAACATTCTCACAGTCAACAATAAGTGATCTCTAAATGGGATCCATTAAATGCTTGAAGAAATCCTTTTCTATTTTAAAGAAAATAATCTATCAGGTAAACTATTTTCTTGAAATCTTGAATTTATAAAGAATATCTTGTTAGAGATACTAGACAAAAATGATTAAAGGTGCTAATTAAGGGTTTTTTATATCCTTCTTTACCAATAAAATTTATATATATATTTTTTTAAATTTATATTTTAAATTATCTCCACTGCAGATATTCAATGTCACTTGTCATTTTTTAATAAAATCATTTGCCATAAGACTTCTAGTGAATTCCTTAAGATACTCTTTTAAAAAAACTGTTAAATTAAACCACTTACTGTAAACAGCCCACTCTTACTGCTACAGGAATGTGGGGAAGTTGAGTGGCCCACTTCAATGTCACATCCTGATAAACATGCAACATGTTATTATGGTTTCCAATCAAAGTATTTATTGTTCCTTCAGAAACTATGGGTTGAAGATAGAGAAAGAGGATAATAAGAAAACAATCATTTCCCACAGTATATTATATCCCTTTTAGAGGATTTATGATACAAATTAATTCTAATGTCTTGACTTAATGCATAAAGATTTTAAGTAATAAAACGTTATTTTTCAACTACAAGCTACCAATATCAAAAAGAAAAAAATCATTTTATAAGTATATAAAAACTACATATATAACTATAAAAACTGTACTAGATAGTGGCCAACATTTTTGCATTTTATCTAGAAAGCATGAACTTGATTAATATTTAACACATTTAAGCTAATATCTACTAGACATTCACTACAGACAAATAATTCTATTAGGCATTACTATGCTCCATTCTGCTTGTAAAAGAGTCTGATGTTCTCTTAGAAGCATCTTGAACAGCCACATCTTGGAAAGCATTAATGCATACCTGAGGCCAATTCTACAAGTCATTTTGTATGAAGTAAAATAACTGACAAAACCAAATGTGTGCTTTATATCACACTTCTATTCAAACTTTAAAAGTTAAAATTTCCATTACATGGGCTGTATAAAACTATTTTCCTAAATGTTTAAAATATATGTGAGTGATTTGGGCTTTTATTGGTGTATAAAATATAGTCAGGACATATGGAAGAGATAAAAGAAAATGTTTCTACACACCTGAGCAATATGGGAGAAAACAACTTGGGCTACAATCAAGTTTCTTCATAAATCGAATTTGTCCATTATCCTTAAGGCAAAAAAAGTTTCTCTCACCAAGAACAAAAACAGAAGATGCTGACTGATTGAAAGAGACAATACATATATCAAGGGCTTGCTCTCCAATATTTAGAGTCCAATCCACCTGCAAAGGAAAACTTATGATCAATTTAGTTGCTAAAAACAGAACATTTCAGTCACTGTCATATCAATACAATTAAGAAATGCTTTACAACAGCACAGGCATAAAGATTGGCTAACCTTGGGCTTTCTTGATGGCGCAGTGGTTAAGAATCCACCTGCCAATGCAGAGGACACAGGTTCAAGTCCTCGTCCAGGAAGATCCCACACACCATGGAGCAACTAAGCCCACGCGCCACAACTACTGAGCCTGCGCTCTAGAGCCCATGAGCCACGACTACTGAACCCATGTACCACAAATACTGAAGCCCACGTGCCTAGAGCCTGTGCTCCTCAACAAAAGAAGCCACCACAATGAAAAGCCTGTGCACTTCAACAAAGAGTAGCCCCCGCTCACCACAACTACAAAAAGCCCACATGCAGGAATGAAGACACAAAAGAGCCAAAAATAAATAAACAAAATAAATAAATTTAAAAAAAAATTTTTTTTAAATGATTGGCTAATCTTATTCATTTTTTTTCCTATGACCATATTTTTGATATTTTGTAGACTCTAATAGTTTTTGCCCCATCTTTTACCAAATGATATTAGTTATTCAGCGGTTCAAAAACATTCATATAAGTTTAATCAAGGAGGTGAAGATCTGTGCATTAAAAACTATAAAACATTGATGAAAGAAATTGAAGAGCACAAATAAATGGAAAGATATTCCATGTTCATGGATTAGAAGAATTAATATTATTAAATGTCCCTACTACCCAAGGTGATCTACAGATTCAAATCCCTATCAAAATTCCAATGACATTTTTCACAGAAATAGAAAAAAAATGTGTAAATTCATATGAACCCACAAGACTCCAAATAGCCAAAGCAATCTTGAGCAAAAAGAACAAAGCTGGAAGCATCATACTATCTGATTTCAAAATATACTACAAAACTATACTAATCAAAACAGCATGGAACTGGCATAAAAAACAAACATCTAGACCAATGGAACATAATAGGAAGCCAAGAAATAAAACTCTGCATTTACAGTCAACTCATCTTTGACAAAGGTACCAAGAACACACAATGCAAGATGGTACAGTCTCTTCAAAAAATGGTGTTGGGAAAACTTGATATTCACATGCAGAGAAATGAAAATGAACCCCTATCTCATACCATATGCAAAAATCAATTCAAAATGGACTAAAGACTTAAACATAAGAACTGAAACTGCAAAATTATTGGAAGAAAACATAGGGAAAAGCTCAATGATTTTTTTGGATATGACCTCAAAAGCACAGGCAACAATATTAAAATAGACAAAAGGGATTTCATCAAACTAAAAAGCTTCTGCAGGGAAAAAAAAAAAAAAAGGTCATTATGGGATTATATGAAATCATGTGTGTGAAACTTTTGAAAATTGTAAAGCATTATGGAATTTAAAGTCTTTTATTCAATAAAAAATATATTTTTAAAGCTCTGCACAGCAAAGGAAACAACCAATTGTGTGAAGAGACAATCTATGAAATGGAAAAAATATATCCATATAGCCAATAAGGAGTTAATATACAAAAATAAATAAGAAACTCAGACAGCTCAATAGCAAGAAAACAAATATCTGATTTTAAAATGGGCAAAAGACCGAAACAGACATTTCTCAAAATAAGACATACAAATGGCCAACAGGTATATTAAAAAATGTTCACCACCACTAATCATCAGGGAAACGCAACGTGAGATGGAATGCATAAAAGTACGTGGTTAAAGAGGAAGTAAGATTGTCCTCAAGGTTAGGCTTTGAGGCAAGAATCAACAAATAAAAGTTCAAAGAAGAGATATGAAAAGTCACGTTAAAGATAGGTAGATATATATATATATGGACTTCCCTGGTGGCGTAGTGGTTAAGAATCTGCCTGCCAATGCAGGGGACACGGTTTTGATCCATGGTCCGGGAAGATCCCACATGCTGCAGAGCAATTAAGCCCACGCACCACAACTACTGAGCCTGTGTGCTGCAACTACTGAAGCCTGAGCGCTCTAGGGCCCACGTGCCGCAACTACTGAGCCCGCATGCTGCAACTACTGAAGCCTGTGCACCTAGAGCCCATGCTGCACAACAAGAGAAACCACTGCAATGAGAAGCCTGCGCACCGCAACAAAGAGTAGCCCCCACTTGCCACAACTAGAGAAAGCCCGTACGCCACAACGAAGACCCAAAGCAGCCAAAAAATAAAATTTTTTTAAATATATATATATATAAATTTCATGCCATCCAGAAATGATTTCGGTATTAATCTGTCTACTTTAGGATTAAAATATCTGAAGAAGGTATGAAATCCAAATGGGGCTAGCCAGAGAGGCAAATATAATCAGTGTGTATATAAGAACAATCTGGAATAGGGAGACAGCATAGTGAATATAGGTAGATGCATCAGATTATCTTCATCTAAATTCAGATTCAACACCAAGAAACCATTCAATTGCCACTTAGTTCAAGCGTAGTTTACCTATATGAAAAGATTCTACTGGACACAAGACATGAACATCAGTCCTAAGACAGTTAACATTTCTCATTACAATATAATAGGCTAGCATTCTAGCATTACTTTTCAGTGCTTGTAACTCAGGCAGATGTTTCCCTGACTCTGAGAGATGACGATTCATTCAGAGTGGATAGGCAAAGTTTCTGAGGCCACAGGCCAAGATCCTGCCACTAAATACTTTTAGTTCCCTAGGTACTGAGTGACACTCTTTGTAACCTCGCCTTAGGGAAATATACCACATTCTAAATTAATGAGTCTCAAAATGCACAGAAGTTTACTAAGAACAATCATTTAAAAATTCTTCCATTTCCTGACAGAGTAATAGGAAAAAAATCTACCATCCATCTGAAACAACCACAATACGGACAAAATGTATGAAACAACAATTTGCAAGGCACTGGATATCAGAAAACAAAGGACAGCAATTCCCTTAAAAACAGAAAATAAATGAGGTGAGTGGTAAAATTGCTCCTGCCATGAGAGAGTTTTCAGGCCATGGCACAGGGAGAAACAACCCAGGCAAAGCCCAACAGACTCCCTGAGTTAAGGAGATGGATGCTAAGAGTTCAGAGAAACCAAGGCAGCTAGAGTTCATAAGACAGCATGACAAAGAAAGAGAGCAGCACAGGGACAGAACTCTGAGATCTGTAAAGAATCCTCTCAAGTATTCAGCTGAGTACTTATCAGCACATTCATGTAGAAAACTACTCAAAGCCAGGGAAAGAACCACCCAAAAGGATAAGCGGTAACAGTGCCCAGCATTCACAAAGGGCCTGTAATACTGCCAGTACCCGCCAGCCAGACTGGAACACCTCATAATTCAAAGGGAGCTGGATAGAGCACTCAAAGGGTATTACCTCAGGAGTAGGGAATAAGTAGCCCCAGAATGAGCACTGCTCTGGTCCCACCTAACAAGACTTAAAAGCAAGACCCAAAAAGATCAAACTGTTTCCAACTAACTTAACTGTCTCCCAGGCCTAAGCTCAAGAAGATTTATAGAAACACAAAAATACCTAGCACCCAACAAAGTAAAATTGACTATATCCTGGCATCTAATAAAAAATTACCAAGCATGTAAAGAAACAGGAAAATGTGATCCATGATGTGGAAATAAATAAATAAACTGAAATTCACTCAAAATTGATACAGACACTTTTTTGTGGTGCCTCGGAGGCGGTCGGCCACTTCAGAATGAAGCTGAACATCTCTTTCCCGGCCACTGGCTGCCAGAAACTCATTGAAGTGGATGATGAACGAAAACTTCGTACCTTTTATGAGAAGCATATGGCCACGGAAGTTGCTGCTGACACTCTGGGAGAAGAATGGAAGGGTTATGTGGTCCGAATCAGTGGTGGAAACGACAAACAGGGTTTCCCCATGAAACAGGGTATCTTGACCCATGGCCAAGTCCGCCTGCTACTGAGTAAGGGGCATTCTTGTTACAGATCAAGGAGGACTGGAGAAAGAAAGGGCAAATCTGCACGGGGTTGCATTGTAGATGCCAATCTGAGTGTTCTCAATTTGGTCAGCGAAAAAAAGGGGAGAAGGATATTCCTGGACTCACTGATACTACTGTGCCTTGTCGCCTGGGGATCCAAAGAGCTAGCAGAATCCTCAAACTTTTCAATCTCTCTAAAGAAGATGATGTCCACCAGTATGTTGTGAGAAAGCCCCTAAACAAAGAAGATAAGAAACCTAGGGCCAAAGCACCCAAGATTCAGCATCTTGTTACTCCACATGTTCTGCAAGACAAATATTAGTGTATTGCTCTGAAGGAACAGCGTACTACGAAAAATAAGGAAGAGGCTGCAGAATATGCAAAACTTTTGGCCAGGAGAATGAAGGAGGCCAAAGAAAAACGCCAAGAACAGATTGCCAAGAGTTGGAGGCTGTCCCCTCTGAGAGCTTCTACTTCTAAGTCTGAGTCCAGTCAAAAATGAGATGTTCTAAGAGTAACAAATAAATAAGATCAGACATTTAAAAAAAATTGATACAAATGTTAGAATTAGAAAACAAGGACATTACAACAATTATTATAACTATATTCTTTATCTTTGAAAAGTTAAGTAGATACATGGAAGACATTTTTTAAATCACCCGAATTGAACTTGTAGAGATAGAAGCTATACCAGATGGGAATTAATACCAGATTAGACACTGTAGAAAGAATATTAGTGACCTTGAAAACATAGCAGTAGAAATTATCCAAAATGAAATAGAAAAAAGAATTTTTGAAAAGAAAAAGAAAATCTCTGACCTGTAGGGTAACTTTAAGTAGCCTAAATGTATGTGTAATTGAGAGGAGAGGAGAAAAGATGGAGAACAGAAAAATATATATGAAGAATTAATATCTAAAAATTTTCTAAATTTCATGAAAATTATAAGTTCACTGATGCACGAAGTTCAACAAATCTAAAGCATCAAAAAAGGAATGAAAGAAAGGAAAACTACACAAAACACATCATAATCTAATTGCTCAAAACAAGTAATAAGAGAAAATCTGAAAAACATCCAGAGAAAAAAGACATTATGTACAAAGGGACAAAGATAAGATGAAAGATTTCTCATGGGAACAATGCAAGCAAGAAGACAGAGGAGACCTCTGCTCTTGCAGGAGGAAATCAAGATGGCAGAGTCACAGGATGTAGAACTCACCTCTGGCATCAAACACAGCAAAAATATATCCATATGTGGAACAATTCTCACCAAAAATTAACTGGAAACTGGCAGAAAGACTGCTGTACAACCAAGGCTGGAAGAGAGATCCACACATAATCAGGTAGAAAGGGAAGAGAAGCGATCAGGTCAGGACGTGTGTGAGGGATGGGACTCAGAGGAAAAGTGAGACTTCACAGACAGAGATCCTCCCTGGGGAGTGAGCAATTTGAACTACATGCTGGGCACCCTAGCTCTGGGGTCCTGCACAGAGAAGACAAACCCCCTTGGCTGGTGGGAGGACAGAAGGGACTAATAGGAAGGCTGGGGGAATCCCAGATCCAGCTCAGAAGGAGTGCACACATTCTTATTCACTCCCAAAACAGGGCAGAAAGTGCAGATCGGAACTCCATGGGTGGCTGACTGGTTTCCTGCAACAACCTCGTGAGTGTCCCAGCCTGAACAGACTGAATGCTCCAGCCCTGCTTATTTCACATTGCAGCTCCACACTGGAGTGAGGGCTGCCATGACTGAGGAAAGAACTCAGCAGTGAGACACAGAGGCAGCTAAGACCAAAAGCATTGTCTAACCAGGGAGGGGGCAGCACAGGCAGCACATCAGAAGAAGCCTAACCTCTGTCTATGGCTGGACCACCACAGCCTATACCCATTCAAACACCAAGAGACTGCACAGGCCCTCCTACTCCAGCACTGCTCCCCTCTGGGACAAGGGTGCCAGTGCAGGAAATGGGGAGGGCTCACACTTAAAGGGAACAGAGCCAGAAAGACTCCACCCTCAGGGCTTCTGCTCCAGCAACTTGGGACCTGACCCCACCTTTGATAGGGTAGTGATGGCCACTGAAGAGAGGGGAATCCTTGGCTCACACCTGGCTCTGTCCTTAGCTCTTCCTTCTCCAGCCCACTTCCTACCAAGGTGATAGCTGCCAGCACACCCTGAGGAAAGATGTGACTTATGTTCACATCAAATCCAGCTCTCCCAACAAAACCACTGGGCACATACAAACTACACAAGGATGCTCCCACATAAGGACACTGAATTAGATAACTGTTTCACCTAATTTCATAGAAAGAGAGAAAGTTAAGCAAAATGAGAAGACAGAGGAATTGGTCTCAATAGAAAGAGCAAGAGAAAACACCTAAAAAAACAAAAAACTGAAACAAAAATAAACAACTCACCAGATAAAGAATTCAAAGCATTAGTAATAAGACTACTAATTGAATTAAGGAAAAGAATAGATGGACAAAGTGAGAATTTTAACAAGAAACTGGAAAATATTTTTTAAAAACCAGTCAGACTGAAGAATACAATAGCTTAAATGAAAAACACACTAGAAGGAATAAATAGCAGACTAGGTGGTACAGAAGAACACAGAAGTGATCTGGAAGATAGAATAACGGAAGTCACCGAATCAGAACAGCAAAAATAAAAACAAATTTAAAAAATGAGAACAGTTTAAGAGATAACATAAAATGTACCAACATTCGCAGGGGTCCCAGAAAGAGAAGAGAGAGAGAGAAAGGGGTTGAAAATGTATTGGATGAAATTATGGCTGAAAACGTCCCAAACCTAAAGAAGGAAGTGGATATACAGATACAGGAAACACAGAGGGTCCCAAAGAAGATGAATCCAAACAGATCCACATCAAGACATATCATAATTAAACTGGCAAAAATTAAAGATAAAGACAGAGTTCTAGGGGCAGAAAGAGAAAAACAAAGAGTTATACACACAAGGGAACCCCCATAAGACTACTAGCTGATTTTTCTGCAGAAACTTTGCAGGCCAGAAGGAAGTGGCATGATATACTCAAAGTGCTGAAAGGGGGAAAACCTGCAACCTAGGATACTCCACCAAGCAAGATTATCAGTTGTAATTGAAAGAGAGATAAAGAACTTCTCAGACAAGCAAAAATTAAAAGCATTCATCAATCAATACTAAATCTACCCTAAAAGAAATGCTAAAACATCTTCTCTAAGTGGGAAAGAAGTAAAAATCTATAGGAAAGGGAAAATCCCACTAGGAAAGACAAATATATAGTAAGGGCTGAGGATCAACCACTTAAATAAGCTACTATGAAGATTAAAAGGCAAAAAAATTATAAAAGCAACTATAACTATAATAAACAGTTAAGGGATAAACATGAAGACGTAAAATATAACATCAAAAACACAAAATATGGGGGGAGGAGAGTAAAAAATGTAGATCTTTAGAATGTGTTTGAACTTAAATGACCTCCAGTTTAAAACAAGTAGATACAGTTGTAGGTCAACATATGTGAAACCCATGGTAACCACAAATCAAAAACCTACAACAGATACACAAAAATTAGAGAGAAAAGAACACAAGCATACCACTAAAGAAAATCATCAAACCACAGAGAAGAAACAAAAAGAAGAAGAAATGAACAGAGAAGAGCTACAAAAACAACTGGAAAACAAGTAATAAAATGGCAATAAGTACATACCTATCAATAGTTTTTTAAATATCACTGGACTAAATGCTCCAATCAAAAGACACAGGGTGTAAATCAACTATACCTCAATAAAAAATATTTTGTAAGACATAGGGTGTCTGATTGGATTAAAAAAACAAGACCCATCTATATGCTGCTTACCAGAGACTCACTTCAGAGCCAAAGACACACACAGACTAAAAGTGAGGAGATGGAGAAAGATATTTCATTCATTCAAGCAGAAACGACAAGACAGCAAGGATAGCAACACTCATATCAGACAAAATGGACTTTAAAACAAAGCCTATAACAAAAGACAAAGAAGTGCATTATATCATTATAATATAATAATATAATACATATCATATAATAATATCACTATATCATTATAAAAGGATCAATACAAGAAGAGGATATTACAATCATTAACATATATGCACCCAGTACAGGAGCACCTAAATATATAAAGCAAATAGTAACAGACATAAAGGGGAAAACTGACAAGAATACAATAGTAGAAGACTTTAAAACCCCACTTACATCAATGCACAGATCATCAAGATAGAAAATCAGTAACACAACAGTGGTCTTAAATGACACAATAAACCAGTTGGACTTAATAAATATCTACAGGGCATTCCATACAAAACCAGCAGAATACACATTCTTTTCAAGGGTACATGGAACAGTCTCCAGAACAGATCACATGCTGGGCCACAAAACAAGTATCAGCAAATTTAAGAGGATAGAAATTATACCAAGCATTTCTTCCAAACACAATAGTATGAAACTAGAAATCAATTACCGAAAGAAAAATGGGAAAAGCACAAACATGTGGAAGTTAAACAACATGCTACTAAAAAACCAATTGGTCAATGAGGAAATCAAAGAGGAAATCAGAAAATACCTCAAAACAAATGAAAATGGAAACACAACTTTCCAAAATCTATGCAATGCAGCAAAAGCCATTCTGAGAGGGAAGTTTATAGACACAGGCCCACCTCAAGAAACAAGAAAAATCTCAAATAAACAACCTAACTTACCATCCAAAGCAATTAGAAAAAGAAGAACAAACAAAGCCCAGAGTCAGCATAAGGAAGGAAACGATAAAGATCAGAGAGGAAATAAATAAAATAGAGACAAAAAAATATAAGAGAGAAGATCAATGAAAGCAAGAGCTAGTTTTTTGAAAAGATAAACAAAATTGATAAACCTTTAGCCAGGCTCACCAAGAAGAAAAGAGAGGACCCAAATAAACAAAATAAGAAATGAAAGAGGAGAAATAACAACCAATACCACAAGATACAAAAAATCATAAGAGAATACTACAGCTATATGCCAACAAATTAGACAACCTAGAAGAAATGGACAAATTTCTAGAAACATACAATCTGACAAGATTGAATCAGGAAGAAATAGACAATCTGCATAAATGGATCACTATTAGTGAAACTGAATTTGCAATTAAAAAAAAAATTTCCAGCAAACAAAAGTCCAGGACCAGACAGGTTCACGGGGGAATTTTACCAAAAATATAAAGAAGAACTTTTACCTATCTTTCTCAAACTTTTCCAAGAAATTAAAGAGGACAGTAAACTCCCAAATTCATACTATGAGGCCACCTTTACCTTGACACCAAAACCAGACAAAAACATTACACAAAAGGAAAATTACAGCTTAATACCTTTGATGAATATAGACGCAAAAATCCTCAATGAAATATTAGCAAACTGAATCCTACAACATATAGATAGAATCATACACCATGATCAAGTTGGATTTATTCCAGGGATGCAAGGATGGTTCAATATTTGCAAATCAATCAATGTGATACACCACATTAACAAAAGGAAGGATAAAAATCACATGATCCTCTCAATAGACACAGAAAAGGCATTTGACAAAATTCCACAACTACTCATGATAAAAACTCTCATCAGAGATGGTATAGAGAGAGCATATCTCAACATAATAAAGGCCATTTATGACAAACCCACAGCTAACATCATACTCAATGATGAAAACCCAAAAGCATTTCTGCTAAAATCAGGAACAAGACAAGGATGCCCACTCTCACATTTGTTTAACATAGTATTGGAAGCCCTAGCCACAGCAATCCAACAAGAAAAAGAGATAAAACATATCCAAATTGAAAGGGAAGAAGTAAAACTATCACTCTTTGCAGATGACATGGTATTTTATATATAGAAAACCCTAAAGTCTCCACCAAAAAACTATTGGAGCTAAAAAATGAATTCAGAAAGTTGCAGGATACAAGATCAATATAGACAGTCTGTTGTTTTCCTATAAACTAATAATGAACTATCAGAAAGAGAAAGCAAGAAAACAATCTTGTTTAAAATCGCATCAAGAAGAATAAAATACCTAGGAATAAACTTAACCAAGGAGGTTAAAGACCTATGCTCTAAAAACTATAAAACATCGATGAAGGAATTTGAAAATGATACAAAGAAATGGAAAGATATTCTATGTTCTTGGATTAGAAGAATTAATATTGTTAAAATGTCCATACTACCCAAAGCAATCTACAGATTTAATGTAATCCCTATTAAAATGCCCATGATATATTTCACAGAACTAGAACAAATAATCCTAAAATGTATACGGAACTACAAAAGACTCTGAATTGCCAAAGAAATCCTGAGAAAAAGAACAAAGCTGGAAGTAAGTCCCTGAGTTCAGACTATGCTACAAAGCTGTTGTAATCAAAACAACATGGTACTGGCACAAAAATAGACACATAGATCAATGGAACAGAATAGAGAGCCCAGATATAAACCCACACACCTATGGTCAATTAATCTATGACAAAAGAGGCAAGAATATACCATGGAGAAAAGACAGTCTCTTCAGTAAGTGGTGCTGGGAAAACTGAGCAGCTACATGTGAAAGAATGAGATTAGAACATTTCACCAAACCTTATAGAAAAATATACTCAGAGTGGATTAAAGACCAGAAACCATAAAATTCAAACAATTTTCCTTCAAACTACTTTTTCAAGTTATCAAACATCCATGTTTGCCTTTGAGCTAACTTTATCTTTGTAGACTGTGAAATTTTTTTCATCTTTTTTTTTTTTTTTTTTTTTTGCAGTACGCGGGCCTCTCACTGCTGTGGCCTCTCCCGTTGTGGAGCACAGGCTCCAGACGCGCAGGCTCAGTGGCCATGGCTCACGGGCCCAGCCGCTCTGAGGCATGTGGGATCTTCCCAGACTGGGGCACAAACCCGTGTCCCCTGCATCAGCAGGCGGACTCTCAACCACTGCGCCACCAGGGAAGCCCTTTCATCTTTTACTTATATATTTCATCACATGCCTACTAGTAGCAACTTTTTTGCCTATTAAAGGAATTTTTAATTTTTCTATTTTTATTTTGTTAGTTTATAATCACTTCAGTTAAAAATGACCGCATCTGGATATCTATCATTCTACTGGTACAACTCTATAATCTGCTATATTATGACCATGACTAGGCATGTATCTCCATTGCTCAATAATAGCCAACTAAATTCTTTGATCATTGACATAACTTTAACACAGAAAAAAGAAATGGCTAAAATATATGTTTTTTAAATTTTTATTCCCAGGAATTCTTATTCTAAACGAACATCTGTAATTAGATATAACATTACTAAAATTTTCATATATTTTTAAAAGGCCTTACAACTAGTCTTTTTCCAGAACCAAGTTTTTGCTGTTCAGTCTCTTGTCTTTTATCTGCATCCGTTGCAAAAGCAAGTACTTGGTATCTGTTTAAAAGATATGGAATAATTGTAAGTGACTTTATAGTTAAAGTGTAAATTATTTTAAACTTTAAAAACACATAATCTCGGTATAGCTAAAATTTTTAAATGCACATTATCTACAAACCTTATGAATAGCTTTCTCCTTGATTTTAAAAATTGTAAAATTTAGTAATGAATTCATACTGAATGATACTTAAGACTATGTAAAACTGCAATGGTAAAGAAATTATAACCACATGTCCCAAAATTCAATGTTGGAAAAATAGCTCTGCCAAATATCAAAGCATTTCCATTAGAATTTTATGTGACAAATAACAATACTCAAGAAACATCCAGCACCAAAACACAAAATAGAAAAAAATACAAATAATGCAAAGCAACCAGACGACTTGTTGCAACCCCCCCGAAAAAAGTAGTAGTAGAAATTATTAATAGATAATCTATGGACCCCAGAACACCTGAGTTTAATTCCCAGCTAAACCATTAACTAGTTGAGAAAATTTTTTTTAATTAATCACTCTGTCTTATCTATAAAATGGGAATAATAATCTCAAACTCAAGCATTGTTAAAAGAATTAAAAAATAATTTAGTGCCTAGTACAGTATCTGGTATACACTAGGTGCCCAATTATTGATTGACAGATTGACAAACACATAGACAGATACAGCTTTATATATACATAGAGATAAATCACCTAGTAATTTATCTGGTATGTAATAAGTTCTCAATAATGGACATTACAACTTTCTATAAGTATTTTAAAGCTTTCATTTCAATAGTAACATTTAACACAACATTGTAAATCAATTATACGTCAATAAAATAAATTTTTTAAAAGTTAAAAATTAAAAAATAGTAACATTTAGCTCAAATCATTCTTAAAAACAATTTATAAATATCATTCAATTTAGAAATGATTAATTTAGACAATAAAGTTTAAACTCTCTTACTCGCATTAATTTATGGTGTATTGTTAGAGTAATAATCCTACTCAAAATGAAGAAATTTTAGGCTCATAGATTCCTTTCCCTCTTTTTTTTTTTTTTTGAAGTTTTTTACTTTTATTGTTGGTGCATATCTAGTTACATAGGGGAGATAGGGAAGGCTCTCCAAAAGGTAAAACTTAGCAGAGAAAAGGTATTAGAAGGTTAACAAAAACATCTCAACAAATAATTAAGCCTTTCCCTCTTATTGAATCAAAACTTCTTACATTGCTCTTTGATAGCTAAGAGGAAAATTAGTAGGTAGATATATTCAGACATCTCATATTATCTAAGAGAAAGATGTCTGATAGTGTAAACATCAGGGACCTGAATGAATAAAGGCAATGCAGAATATCTAAACAAATACTGAAATTTACACTGGTATTCAAATGTCATATACCAACTCTTAAAGCCTTCTATCTCAATCAGCAATACTTAATTTGTAAAAAGCCTCCAATTTTCAGTGAATGCAGAATGACTATGAATTAAGATAGATTTTGCAATGCATTCATGAAAATTACAGTTAATAAGAAAGCTTAATGTATATAAAGTTCATTCATTCAATAAACATATAGTAGGGATCTCATATAAGCATTAACAAGGGGAAAAACTACTACATGACTTTTATCCACCAGGACCTTCCAAAGTAGTTGTGAAGATTCATATACAAACAAATAAGTGTAACTCAGAGTGCCCTGTGCTAATAGAAGGTATGCATATAAGTACCAAGGGAATATGAGTGCAGAAACAGGTAATTGGGGTGGAGGAAATATATATGTTCTTGGTATCCGTTCAGGAAGAGAAAGCTAGGTTTTGAAAAATGAGTGAAAACTCATCACGCTGTTAAAGAGGTAAAAGGCATTATGGCAAACAAACAGCACATGCAAAGGCATGCAGCAGTAAAAGAGACATGAAAGGCCATGGCAGGAGTTTAGGAGAGATGCATGGTGGAGAGGAATGAGTCATGGGAAATGAGACAAAAAAGGGTAGGAGGCTGAAGATCTCGGCCTTGTAAAATCATGCTAAAAAATCCCGTAGGTAGCTGCAGCAAATATCTCCACACCATCTGAGACTGACCTTCAAAATCCCTAACTCTCCAAAAGCTCCAAATAATTAGACCTCATAGTCCAACCTCCAAATAAGATTGCTTTACTCTTTCTGGTTCATGGTAACAGAAATTAGTATGCACTAGTGACTAGAACATCAGTCCAGAGCTGGTCCTGCAAATGGATCTAACCTCAGGCAATTAATTACATAGGCCATTCATTTCCTGCAGACACCAATCTACCAGAGGATGATATGGATATTAATGAGATTGTTGCAAATATCCAAAGATTTTGAGCTCTTTGAAGCTTCTTATATAACTAAAAAGAGTTATTATTTCATGTGAGGCATAAGTGAACCCCTAAAGTGGCCTCATTAACATCAAAATAGCAGGCACAGACACAGCCAAAATTGACTCCTGATTTCTAAATCCAGACTAATTCTCTTCCCAGAAGACAACTCAGAAGAGTATTTTATTACTAAACGTAACTGACAGTAAATTTAGATAATGATAAACTTACAATAGCATTTATTTTATGATTCTCCCTTAAATTCTCTTAACTGTGACCACTAATGTACATGGAAATCTGTTTCCAAAACCAATTCCAAGCAGACTTGGAATTTCTGAAATAGAGAAAACACTTGGATTTTTTTTTCTTATCGCTCAAGTGTTCCGTGATATAAGCTAAAGAATAAAATTCCCTTGTTGGAACTGCTGAAAGAATAATCAAGTCCAATGTAAAAAGATTTAATGAAAGAGTGTCATATGTGTTTTTCAGAACAGAAAGGGCATTAATCACAGATACAGCAAGTCCAGGCGAACAGTGGTACTTTTTGAACCAATAGCCACAAATGCTTAACAGGTCCTGTGGAGCACCAATGACAAACTCAACCATATAATTTAGTGCTCCTCTGTATCACATCCTAAAAACAGCAGCAAGTAACTAAAATATGGATTGAGGTGTCATAGAACACAAAAGTAAACCCTCCAAAATCATTTCTTTTCAAATGAAAAATAGTTGTCAACTCAAAGTGTACCAGGAGATTTGGGAACTTTGATATTTAACCTGCAGAACTCTACTAGAATTGGAAGCTCTGGATACAGAGCATTACTACATTCATTCCAACTATAGCTAAAGCATTCTTGATTATGCCTGGGAGAATTATTTTCATTGAAAGATGCCAGTAACAAAATAGAAGGTTTCCTCATAAACTTTTCATTCCTTCATTAAGATCTTGTTAAACATCTACTTTCAGCAAGGTACAATGCTAGGCACTTCAGGGGATACAAAATCCCTGCCATCAAGGAACATTTAGCCTAGTCAAGGAGAAAAACAAGTAAATATGTCATATCAGGGAAAGCATGAATAGTGCTTATGGAAAGCAGTGAAAAATTACTCTGTGAATTGACAAGAAGGAGTTGTTACTGACAGGTACGTCAGGCAAGATCTGAATGGGGAGCAGGGAGGCTTCCAGACCTAATTTTCACTCACAGAAAAGGAAGGAAGAGCATTTCAGACAGAGTACAGCATGAGCAAAAGAGGAGCGAGAAAGAGAGAAGCTCTGAATATATATGAATAACACCAAACATTTCAGTTTGGCAAGAACCTACGGCTGGTGAAGAACACAATCCTCTTTTTAAAATACTATCCATTAAATTCAACAAACACATTTTAAAAAACTGATTTAAAGACTATTGTCTACTTAGCAATGTATTAATATTAGGAGCCACTGTAGCGGTACAGGGGAAAGTGTATAGCAAACAGGGGAGAAGGATAAAACTCCTGGCAAGTACACTTCTTTAGGGAGCCTCCTTACATTCAATTCTTATTTAAAGGTACCACCTCTAGGCTTCTCAGTTTCCTGTGCACAGTGCTGCCATAGCCAGTATCACAATGAACTGAAGTAGCTGATTGACTTGCTACCTCCCCACTTGCTGGTATACTGCTGGAGGACAAGAGACAGGTCTTATCTGGCTTTGTATCTCCAGTGCTTTGCACAGTGTGTGGCACAGAGAAACCTCTTGAAAAATGTTTGCTGAATGAATAACTGAACCAATGAACTGAATTATTCCTTTAGTGAACAGGTATTTAAAACAGATTCTGCTCTCAGGAACCTGATAATGTAAGACATACTCTGGAACATTTTAGCACAATACAAAAAGCAAGTATGATATTGGGCAAAACTCAGTGTGTTTGGGCAATAATATATCTAGGAGGTTAAAAAAAGGAGGATATTTAAACCAGTTAATTTTAAAAGTCCCTTCCAAATCTGAAAGTTCACTTAACAGAGGTAAAATGGGACTGGAGCATAAAGAGCACTGAATGTCGTATGAGAAGATTTAGATTTTTTAATGGACAACAAAAATTATTCTGGCTTAAAGAGGTGTTTTAAAAGAATAGCTATGAGAAAGGCCCTTCAAAGTCTAGATTAGAGGTTAAAAACAAACAAACAAACAAACAAACAGAAATCCAAGTGAAAAGATAAAGGTCTGAATGCCAGTGGGAATGGGAAGCAAGGGCTGAATAAAAGAAAAAAAAAGGTAGAAAGGTCACGATTTACTGACTAAATAATTCTGACAAGCAAAGGAAAGAAAAAGAGAATAAAAGATGATCCAAAGTTTGTACAAATGTGGCCAAGGGAACGGCCCTAAGCCCCTCCTCTACCAAAAAAAAAATAAAAATAAAAAAATTCTCTCACTTCAAAAGAAAAACAACACTCAAAGTATGTCCTGAATTAGAATCACCTGGAGTATGTATTTGTGATGATTTCTGGGTCTTTTCCCCAAACCTACTAAATCAAAATCTAAGGGGCTGGGGATTAAGAATCTGCAAATGTGCATTTCATAAAAGGATGCTCAGGTGATTCTTATGCACAGTAAAGTTTGAGACTCATAGCCTTCTCTAGTTCCTATTTGAAATAATTGATCTGTTTTTAAAGTAATTAAACATAAATATCAAAAATGAAAATGAATTATGTCTTAAAAGCCTTTCTATTAACTGATTATATTTTTAACTGATTATAAATAGATTTAATGAAGCCTCCAAAAACCAAACCTACAGTTTTCGTGCTTTCTCCCATCCTAAATTACACCTGTGATTACCATTTAATCTATTAAAGTTGAAAGTATATATAAATACAACATACTACTCAATGTTATAAACCCTCTTGATTGTCATCATTTCACAATAATCACACATCCCATGCATTTTTACCATTTTAAAAGATCCACATAATAAATTAAGTGTGCATTTTTTTAGTCTTAGATGGAGATGAATTTAATAGATCAGTATGTTGGAGAATAACCACAGTTAAAACAGTATGAGTTTCTGTGAGATTAAACCTTCACGTTAAGGAAACCTACACATTGTTTTCTCATCCAATCACTCCTGGAGTTATTACCAAATTAATTCCTATTCCCATATTTCAAAGAGTAAGTCATGGAACATTCACATCTTTGTATCATGACCCCAGTGTAACACTGCTAGTATCACTCTACTTGGCAAGAACTGGGTGGAAAGCTGAAAAGCAGATCTTCTCAATATTGCTTAAGTTTTCACAGGATTGAATGAATTATACAGATATTTTTCTCAGCGTCTCATAATAATTATGATATTTTATTTATTATCAGTAGCAATGCCACATCTCATTCATCTCCTTTGGACAAGCGCCATAGGAGTTGTAGGAGGAATATGACATAATGATACACTACCTCCATCAGTTAACTTCTGCTTAGTCACAAACATTTGCTTATTTTCAGTTTTAAATCCTAGATGCCTTAACAATAATTCTCAGAATGTAGACTGTCACTTATTAAGAGAAAACTACATTAACTTGCAATATACACAATAATAAAACTTGAAGGCAAAAATTTACATCTGTTGCCTGATGAATTTATATTTTCTTCCTGCCTTGGGAAAAATCATGTGGCCAAAAATAATATTGAAAGGCTATAATGAAGTGTTGCTTAGATGTTTAAAGTTCTAAATGCTGCCATCAGTAAGATAACAACAATATAGTTACTTAAAATGTTATAATTCTCCAAGTCTATTTCTTTTCCCAGAATGGATTTCTACTTTTTTTTTCCCATTCTCCCTTCCAATAAAAAACAGCCTCCAAAAACTCAAAACCATAATTTTTATTGAAATTTAGCTGGTAGAGAAGAAAACAGTCTCTCTGAAACACAATTCACCAAAATCAACATGAATTTCTAGCAAAAAGTATAAGCTGTTTTCATAGGGTCATTTTCATACTTCACTTGTGTAAACTGTTCTTTTAAAAACATTCATAAAACACTTGTATTTCTTGCCAGTATTCTTCCTATGTCATATACATTCTTTTTTTGTTATAAAATCATTCTATATATGTATTTGTACCTGGCTTTTTTTTCACTCAGACTGTGTTTTATTATTTATAATAAAAGGAACAATTGCAATAATTATTGAGCATTTTCTATGGGGTGGTAACTTGACATACACTTAATTCTTTTAACAAATTTGTCAAAATAGATGTTATTACCTCCTTTACATTCAGGATAAGGACACTGACCATCAAACAGCTGTGAGTAGCAAAATCATTACTCCAATCCAGGTGTGCCTCTCTCCAAATCCTTCCTCTCCATCTCTGCACTATACTGCCTTTCAAATGTTTTATGATATGTAAATGATATCCTCTAAGTCACCACAATTACATTTTATCAGAGAAACCACTCTCTTTTTCATTTGCAATATTCAAGCTCTCTGTGGATAAGAAATTATCAGCAGATACACATAAAAAACCATGATTCCAAAGATTCAAGATCCAAACTTACTTGTAACTTTCCACTTGTCGGCAGGATGAAACAGTAATGAAGGAATCTGTACGGGAACTGTAAGCAAGAGGGCCAGGTAAAAGAGAACCAGGGAGAAATCTCCCAAAAGCATAGCTTTCCTGCTCAAACACCATCAGCATTCCATCCATAGACTGGATACAAATTAAATCGCGACCTAAAGAAGAATTAGAGGAAATTAGGTAACTTATTCTTTTTATGAATGTAATGATTTTATCACTATTCACCACAAATATGTCAGTTAATTTTTTCCCCAAGGAACAAAACGGGCAGTTTAAATTTTAAATCGCAAATTGATGAAGCTATCAGATTATTGTATATCACTATCTACACATTTCCCAATTTTTTCATTATTCATAAGATGTCTATAGTTTTAAAAACATTTATTTTCATTTATTTGAGCTAAAATCTGTAGCTCAAGAGAATACCTGAGAACAATCATGACTCTTTGCAAGATATCATTTTTTCCAAAATCAGAAATATAAACCGTCTGCATGACGCCTTCTCTTCTTCATAGTATGTCAGTCCCATACTTTCAAATGACTTAGACATCAGTCAAACACAGCAGACCAAATCCATAGACATGTATTAAGCACCAGTTTTATACAAATCACAGTGATGAGCACTGTTGGGAAAGAAAATGACTAATACCGAATAACAGTAGTCACTGATTGCCCTAAACTATCGATTGATTTTGAAGTGTCTTCTACTATTAGTCTGTAAACATTAACTACAAAATTCACAGTTCTTAAAATATACTGAGACGATGATAATGATGATAATTTCTATGGTACAGTATAGTATCCCTAATCTGAGGAAGATCTAGTGGCTATAACTTTTCATGTTCTGCTAGTGTGATTAGTGTATCCTATAATCTATTATATAGGGAAGAACTATGTCAAAGAAAAATTAAGCTACTCATTAAGAGAATAAACAAAAGGTCAATCTTCTAATTAATTTGTCATCTCTAACCCATACTTACCATATAGAGTAAGTCCTGTAGTAACTATTCTATTTTACCTTGGATATCAGTGCCAATACAGTTAACCCTAAATTTTGAAATTTAAAGAATACTTTGCTCAAAAAGAAATTAAATTGCATAGAAATGGATGGTAGTCTTATTATTGTATCTGAGCATGGATAATAAGGGCAATTTTTAAAAATGAAAATATGTTGCCAAAGGAGTTTTTTTAAAAGAAAACAAACTGAGATCTTTGGGGTGCTTATTACTGCAACATACTCTACCCCATCTTAATTGATTCAATAAATTTAACAACTTTAAATAGTCTGAGAGATGTTTCAGGTTGAATATTGTCTTAGCATATATTCACAAAATACACATCTGAACCACTCTGGGATCGCTAGAGAGAAAGGGATTGTTCATGTTAATGCTGTTTTGAAGAGTATCCCCTCAAAACTCAAATTCTTTTATAAGGCATAGTAGGTTTTTCAGTCATTGTTTTAAGCTTTTTTAATCTATTCTTTATCTACTATGCTTATTAAAGTTTTCATAAAACAAGATACGAGTTTGTATGGATGCTGTATGTATATGCATGCTGTACAAGTGTATTCACAGAGATATATTCAGACAAAGAGTACGTCATCTATCCAGAATTTAACTATATAGCAATCCTCCTGTCTGTACCAAGCAAAAATGAAAAAGTATAAATATGCCTCTAAATAATCAAAATAGATGCTGCAAAGTCTTTGTAATGAAAATGATGCAAACTTTTTACAGGTAGGATTCCCAGGTCTCACTCAGGGCATCGATTCTTATTTTAATTATGGTTCGAACAGTTGCAGTTCTCATAAACAAGTTACTGATATTCCAGGAGCTTCAGCCTCCTCGTTTATAAAATGAGTATATTTGCCTAAGAGCTCCAAAGTTAGAGATAAGATTTAATAGTCTCTAACACTGTGTAGCACACATAAAACACAATAAATCATAGCATCATTATAATGGTTATCATTACCTGCTTCCCCAGACCAGAGAAAAGGAAATAGCAAATTAGAAAAGGTATGAAAACACTGATAGCTGTAAGCAGTGACAGCTATGCCCCAACAAAAAAGAAGACAACAGGAAATCTATAAAATATATATCAAATAATTCAAAAAAGAATAACAGTCAGGGCTCAGCTTAGAAGCAATTACTAGCCCTATATATCTCAAAAAGAGAAATGTCATATTATAATGTACTAGTAGCTATTAAATGGATTTAATACAGTTTAGCATAGTTTAGTCATTTGCAAAAACAAACTTGTGGCCGAGATGCTAACGGCTCCCCCTAAGAGCTATTCTTTCTTTTGGTATTTGAATTATCACTAGATTCATGGCCATCCAGTTAGAATAAAGCCTATATCTCCAGGCCTCTGTGACAGATATATCATATGAGTACTTTCTCGCCAATGAGATGGGAGCAGGGTGATATGTGCAACACCCAGACTTACCCTTAAAAGGACTGAGTATGCACTCCCTTCCCCTCTTCCCAGCATGATGGTAGGGCTGGAACAGCTATCTTGGCCTCAAAGATAGAAGCCACATGTTGAGAACAACAGAGCTGCCTACCAGTCCTGGACCACTTTATCTCCAGGTGGTTAAATCTGACAGAAATAAACATCTTCCTTAATTAAGTTTGGTCTTTATTAAAGCAATGAAACTTATATCTTAAATAACACAGAACTTATCTGAGCATAAAGATCCATCCAGCTTTACTGACTCTTAAAATTTAATTTCACTTGATTGGATCCTGATACCAAAAAACCATCAGATATAGAAGACATTGGGACAACTGGGGAAATTGGAATGTACCTGCATGTTAGATAACATTAGGAATTATTGTTAATTTTCTTAAGTGTAATTATGGTATTGTGATTACATATGAGAATGTTCTTATCAGGAAATGTGTTCTGCAATAGTTATGAGTGAAGTGGCATAATGAGAATGTTCTTATCAGGAAATGTGTTCTGCAATAGTTATGAGTGAAGTGGCATAAGATCTGTAACTTACTTTCAAATCCTTCATCAAAAAAAAAAAGTGTGTGTATACATGTATATACATTTACAACTGTTGACTCTAAATGGTGGAAAAATGGACATTCATGTTACTTGTTCTGATATTTAAATTTTTTCACAATAAAAATGTAAACAAATAAAATAAAGTGTTCAAATATATTCCTTTAGTATACAAATGCACTTTTTTAACCATCAAGGAGGGAACTGAGCATTAGCAAATTGAGCAGGACTTAGGAGGAGAGCAATAAATCTAATCTTAATAAGTTAAGAATCAGAGACAGAAGAAATCCAATCAATGAAACACATGCAGTGACCTTGACCTATGGGGGAGGATATTACTGTAACCAAAATATACTCTCTGTATTATTAAAGAATGTGAGGTCAAGGCTATACTTCCAAGCAGAAGTACAATAAAATTTGAGTTCATTTCAATATGTTGAATGTCTCTGAACCACAAATCTTCCAGTCTCCCAAAGACCTTAAAGAAGTCGTCCTCAAAGTGTGGCTTCCAGACCACCAGCATCAGCATTGTCTAGGAAATTCTTAGAAATGCAAGTCCTAGGATCCCACTCTATACCTATGGAATCAGAAACTATGATGATAGAGCCCAAGTCTAGGTTTTAACAAGCCCTAGAGGCTATTTGATGCATGCTAAAGTTTGAGAACTACTGCTTTGGCATGATATGAAAAAGAGCTAGAGCTTGAAGAAAACTTGAGCCCCAGAGAACACTTGGCTCCTTAGCATGATATATGAAGTCTTATTTCCTGAAACTCTAGCAATATAGAGGAGATACTTAATATACTGTATTAAGCCCACATGGGCTGCCTCTAGAGTCAGATAATCTGAGTTTGAGTCCAGTTCAACCAATTATTAGCTGTGAATTTGGGCTCAAGTTTCCTTATCTGCAAGACGGTGTACCTAACTTAGTTAGCTGTTGTGAGAATTAAATTAAGTAATGTACGGAAACTAGATCCAGCAGGTGTTAAATACTGCATCACATTATTATTTTATAATTATTTTCTAAGTCTCATACTAAATGTTGTATTAATATTTAACTACCTGCTGTTTCCCACATATATCGTAATGGTGCATACTTCCTTGCTTTTGCTTATGTTATTTCCTTTCCAAAAAAATTCTTACACTTTTCTTCCCCTGGGATAGTGAACATTTGCTGGATGCCTCCTGGTCATCCATTGCCCTCTCCTCACATCTTTAGCCATGAGGCTTGAATGAGACTGACTTCATTCTAAGCTTGAGAGTAGGTAGGCCCTGACTTATATAAACTAATTAGTATCCCACTAGTCACAGTGATTAGCTAAGGGATGGTTATAATTTACAGCCAATGAAAGAAACTAAATCCCTAAACTGAGCTGAAACTAAAGAAAAACGTACTCTTCCCCCTGGGGAGTAATATGTGAGGAGGATAAGGTCTGGAATCACAGAAGGCATTAGGCTTTTACAAGGGTGCAGTTAAGAGAGGGCCATGGAAGACACTGTTTAAGCCAGTGCATCAAGCCTCACTTGGAGCCAAACCTATCCATGAACTTTATAGGCAATAAATTCTCATAAATATTGAAGCTGAGTTGGCTCTCTGTCCCTGAATCAAGTGGATCAACCCATTTGTCCTCTGAGAGACATCACAGACTGAAGCTCATGTCTTCCCAGAAATCTTCTCTTTCCCTTCAATTACCCTCCATCTGTGATCCCACAGAGTCCCATCCTTACCTTCATCTTACAGCTAATCACTGATTGAAATTATCTGTTTTTGTGTCTCTCATTAACCCTAGCTTAAACTCAACAGCAAGAAGGTATATCTTACTCATCTTTGTAAATCCAACAATTAGAAAATGCCTGGCACATAGGAGATACATTAATAAATGTCTGTTGAGCTGAAGTAAGCTAGGCAAAATACTTTATTCATCTGCAGCTCAGATTGGCTGAGACTTTATTATATGCAATTCACATACTGCATTTTAAGTACATGAAAAATGCTTTATTTATTACAATCCTAGCCACTGACGATTAGAAAAATGTAGGGATCAATCCAAAACATTACTCAAAAATAAATAAATAAATCCTTCAAATCACTGTATTGGAAGCCACTTCAGAATACATACCAAAGGCTCCCCTTACTGATAATGAGAACAGAAAGAACAGTCCAGAGAAGCCATGAAAGTTTTGTAGTTCTAATAGAACAGAGCCAACAGGAAGTCTTCATAAAAGCGATGGGATTTCAGGAGCTATTTAAATGACCTAGCCATGAGCCATACTCAAAGAGTCTTTACCACATGCTCAGTATTATATTAGGAGCTGTAAGAAATATAGAACAACAGCAAATAACTACTACTGCCACTTACTGAGCACCTGTTATATTCCCGCCTTTGTGCTAAACATTTATCCAGCATATAGCTATGATCTTTAATAACAATAGTCCCATTTTACACATGAGAAGACTGAAACCCACAGAGCTTAAATAATTTGTCTAATGTCAAAGAATTAAAAAATGACAGCTAGTACCCAAGTCAGAATCTGACTCCATTTTACTGCACTGGATCCATTTTTTTTAAATAACGTAAGTTAATATATAAAACCTAAAGGATGTGAAACTGACTAAGCACTATAGAAAATCAAAGAGCCTCATTACAGGGAACTTCCTGGGAAAGGTTTCATGATAGAGGTAGGATGTATCCTACCTCTCAGATGAGAAGGATACCTAGACTGAGAAGGATAAGTAGAATGAAAAGAGATCAAAGGTAAAAGCAGAGGAAATTTCTGCAAGAGAAAAAGAACATATTAGAAAAAGATACAGAGGCAATTAGACCTCATCCAATGCAATGGATCAAGTTCTACCAACAGGGTGTGAAATGTAAAAGCAACAGATTGAAAAGATGACAATAGCTAAGTAATGTTTCCTCAAAAATTATGCCTAAATAATACAGGGAAAAAATTATCTTTTAAAGTTGAAATAACTAGGAAGGGTGGAGATTTCATCAGAATTTAAAATCTGGATGTTTATCTCATTAATCATAACCATGATGACAGAAAAATAAGCATTGTGATTTGAAATACTATTTGAAAGATCTAGGAACAAACTGACAAAGGACCTACCAAAATCATTTTGAAAGAACTTTGGAAATCAGTATTTTTCATTTTCAAAGGCAATGAAAAAATTTTGTGCCTGTGGGGATGGGTGGGTGGAGGCAGGAAAGTTCCATTATGGCAGCCTCATGAGATGAATATTTATTAAGAAGTGTGTCTCATTTCCTGGTGTTAAAATATCATATTGACAAAGCTTTAACATGATGCATAAATTGGTAATCAATTACATGTTGAACTGACTGCTAGATTAACACTTTTCTTTACTAAATTATAGTCTGTTCACTAAAATAGTCTGTAGCAGTGTGTGTGTGTGTGTGTGTGTGTGTGTGTGTGTGTGTGTGTGTCTGTGCTCAGTTCTTTCCACCATGCATAACCCAGAGCATTTTCCATCATTCATTATTATAGCAACAAGGGCCCCATGGAGGGTAGTTCTGAATACCATTTCCTCCATTTCTCTGCTGTCTTTTTCTTCCTGTGGAATCTATGTAGCAGAGTAAGTGGAGAAGAAGACTACCATTACTCAGCATGCTACATGTTTTCTGAATCTCTCTATGCTCATATTTCTTTTACACATTGAGTAAAAATAGAAGTGAAGAAATGCAAATGTGACCTGTGGCCAAGCATACATTGCAGTTCAGCAAACAGCTGTCAAAAATACTTGGTCTTTCTCCAAGTCTGAAAAACACATGAAAAACAGCTGTACAGGTAGTCAAAAAGGCAGACAGGAAACATCAAGAGACTTATACGTAAGAACAGAAGAGTCCAAAAGTCTGTGGAACTTCCGCTCGTTTTATGCATGCACTTCATGCACAGAAAAAGGTTTTGTTTTGTTGTTACAGAAAAACTGAAACACTAACTTATTAATCTTTATTGCAAACTTAACTCAAAAATGATACAACATGTTTGCTATGAGCACAGACACAAAAATGTTCAGAGTAGGATTTCAACAGATATTGACTTAAAAACAATGGTAGATGGATTTCTAGAGCTTGCAGGATAGTAAATTTGCCATTAAATATCATCTTGTGCCTTTTCACTCATATCATTATAGAAATAAAACTATCACCATTGTTTTGAGATACATGCTACTATTTGGCTATGCTTAAGAATTAATAATTGGTAATTAATTGAATAAAAGAATAGCTAACTTCTTTCTTATTACTCTCTCCCTCATATTTTTTTATTTGAGCATTTGAAAAGTAATTAGTGTCTAATAATAATGCAATATTCAAGTAGATTCAAAGTTTAAAATCTTAGTTATAAATAAATAAATAAATAAAATTTATTTAAAGCCCTAAGAAAACAGAGGAAATCAACAAATCGGATACATGTGTTGAGCTAAATGGCTAATATTTTTAAATATGTAACACAGAAAAATTACACAAATTACACAAAATTACACAAATTCTCAACTATTAGTCAAGTGTTATGCCAATAAATAATTCGTAAGACTAACTAAGACTGAGGAAAATACAAATTGGGTCTACATACTAACTCTTCCTATGAACTTGACTTTTGACATTTTAATGTTCTCATTTTAATAGGAATTTTAATAGCCTCACAAAGACCACTAGTGTGTGTTCCACTAAGCTATTTATCACTATTTTCCCCCTAAACTGTGAACAAGGTTAATAACATATTATAAAGAAATTACAACCATTCATTAAATTAGCATTACATGTGATAGAGTCAATATGAATGCAATGTTAGAGTTTAAAAGAAGGCCCTAACATTATATTATCACTTGCATCCACAAAATACTGGGTGAATTACTTTGTCAGATGTAATGATCATGAAAGATTTGATATTCTCCAGAATTCACATTCATTCAACAAAGTCCACAAACATTTGCTGTACCTAGTATATGCTAGGAGAGACGGTCACTACCCTCAGAAAGTTCAGTGAATACGGGAGTTATGACAATGTAAGAACAGAGGCATACAAAGGCTATGGAAGCGTGATTAATAGTATCTGGAAGAATCAAGAAAAGCTTCAGAACAGAAATAACACTTGGGTTTTGCAGACTGAGAAAGAGTTTGCCAAACGTTCAGAGAAGCAAAAGCAGAAAGCACACCATTCAGACTTGGATTATAGGATTATAAGAAAGCTCTGTTTGAAGAGGAATAAGATCAGTAAACTCTGAGGGAGGGCGTTGAGTGGAGGGAGATACTGCTGATGAAGATGGCAGGCATGCTCATCAGAACTGATGGCAAAGCCGCAACTTAAGTCCACATTTGCTGCAACATTATTTTAGCCCTGAAAGCCCTATCAAATTTCCTCATCTGTACAGCAGTCGTATGAGGAGAAAATTGTAATGATGCTACTGTAAAGACAAAATACAATAAAAATGCATACTGGCTGGTACCTAATAAGCATTCAATAAATGGTAAGTGTTTGATATTACTGGATTACCAGTTTCCTTACAGACCAAATTATGTGAAAAACTTAAAATTGAGAGGAAAAAAATCCTTCAGACCAAAAAGGATTAAATTTAATGTGGGAAGGAGCACACACCAAATCAGAAATTCACCCTTTTTGCCAAAGCAAAGGATTTTTAAGACTTCAAGAACTATGGAAAATCTCTCAAAACCTAGGTCTGTGTGAACTGCTGTCTATTCAAGATGATTTTCTGTCTATTTTAAGTATACTTTCCTCAAAACAGCAATTTCTCTAACATGATAACTATTGAAGAAATCTCTAAAGAAGTATTTATGGGTGTTTCAGAAAGCTCTATTTGGGAATGAGCTGTCTCTGCCTCTGTACCCTCCCCCAACACACACATACCCATTTTCTTCCCCTGCCCCCCACCCTGCCTCTCTTTTATTGACGTTTTTTGCAGGATGACCCTGAGTGACATACGAAAGACAAGATAGATGATATCATACAGCAGAGCCCATTATTTATTAGCATTCCTTTCTTCTCTCTCATCCAAAAGGAAAATTCTTAAAGGGTGAGTATAATGTTGGAGATATATTTTTTAAAATAACTGGTTTCAAAGTGAGGTAAACTTCTCAAGGTAATAACCAGCCATTATAAGAAATCCAGAAAACTCTCCCCAAAAAATAATTTTAAAAAGAAAAGAAATTTAAATACCTCTTCATTTTGTACAAACATTCTTCATTTGCAATATTATCAGTCCAATAAAGCAATAACACCAAAAGCTAAATATTTGCTTTTTATATATTGTTAACTCTCAATCCTAAAATCGTCATTGTATCAAAAGAAGGAATAAGAAAAAACTATAGTCTACACTGAATTCACTATAACCAATTAAATTACGTTGTGAAAAAAATAACTAAAGCCAGGAAATTCTCAGCTGAGGTTCAACTTCATCTAAACTCATATAATTTTAAAAGGCAAATCAAAATGAATTTGGGATAATGACAACAATGACTTTAGGTTTCCTGAACTGTCAATTCTTATCACAAAGTTTGATGCGCCACTTAACCATTGTTTGGTCTGTTAAATGTCTTTGGATTCTTCTAAAAGAAGCAGTTAAAATACCATATCTTGAATAAAAGTCATGAAAACAAATATACCAAAGTAATCATCTTAATATACAGATGGAATCACATTATCAACCCACTCAAAAATTTCAAAGGTACGCCAGTGTTTCCAGAAATAAGTAGAAATTAATAAGCAGGATATCCAAAGAACTCTTCAGTGTATCCGCTAAATGAACTTTGACTACTCTTTCTCATCCAGTCCCAACCACCAAATACTTCAGGTAACATAAGCTTACCCTAAATGCCCTTATGCATTTGTTACGCTAGTTAAATTCACCTCAGATACCATTCCCCCATCTTAACCTCATAAAATCCTTCTACATATCCTCCATCCCCAGCACCCAACCATTTTGAAGCTTTCTCCAATCCCCTTTAGGTATAAATAATGCACTCTTCCTCTATTCTTTCTTAGTACATTCTGCATCACTGCCTATTAGTACTGACAATATTTTTCCTGGTGATACAGCTAAATTTGGCACATTTCTCTCCCCTCCTCAACTCCCATAAAGGAAGCATAAAATCCTTGAAGGTAAGTAGATTTTGTTTTCACGGTCTGGCTCACAGCATTGAGTCTAGTCCCTTATATGTCAGTGCTCCAAAAATATCTGTTCAAGTCAACTGAACTCACATGGAAGTAGAAAACCATGTCAAACTGTAGTACTAGGTATCAGGATGCCAATGATCATCAAGTGGGCCAAGATATTTGATAACATTACCATAGTCACATGAAAACCCCTTGAGATTTGGCATTATGCTTTATTCACCACACATTCCCACCCCAAATAGTCCCTAGTATATAGTAGAGATCAATAAATAATCATTCAATGAATGAATGAATAGCAGCAAAATAAAAGTGGTATGGAAAAGGCCCTAAAACAATTAGTTTTAATATGTGACACTTAAGAAGCTGAAATTCTAAATTATTTCAGGGCTTAGTACTATGTCAAAAGACAAAGTATTCATTGTATGTGCAACATCAGATATACTAGGAAATACTCTTGCTCTTAAGAAAGGTAAAGCCTAATAGAAAGACACAAGAAATAGAGGTGGGGTGGGAAAGGATGGCAAAAGGAAAATATATAAATGAGAAGGGAAATCACTTAACCATAAAGAATAAATTGTGGCAGCCCAAAGAGGATACCAAAGAAACAGAATGATCTTTAAATTCATCAGTATTTCATAAAACTCTAACTGCAAAAACATACACAGATTAAGCCTTAAAGCTTTAGTAATTATTAGAGCCCTGGGTACAAAGTCTTTCTCTGGGTAATATGAAACAAGGGATTATTACCAGCAGGAAAAGCACCCCCCAAAAGGGTACTGAATAGTATACTCTCTGGCTATTCTTTGTTCTTAGAGCAGGATGGTATATTATAAAAGAATAAATTGAGCAAAGATGGGAAAAGTATCAAATGTAGCATAAAGTATTAATATGTAGTGGAAAGAGCAATGATTTTCAATCAAAAAGACAACCTGGTAATGTTTTAATCCTGCTCTGACACATTCTAGATACGTGACTTGGCTATTTTGTTTAATTTCGTTCACTCTGTTTCTTCACATGCAAAATAAACCCTATCACAATCTCTATACCCCACTGGGTTGCTGTAAAGATACGGAACATATGCAAACTAACCAGTTCAGGACCTGAAACATGGTAGGAATGCATGCCAATCTTAATTCCAAATACAGCACACTTAAAAAAATAATCAAACCAACTTTCCCTAGTACCTACACTTATATCTTGAATATCAGATACAGTAGTTTAGTCATTAAGTCTCACTCCTTAGGTGTAAAAGGGGAGTAAACATCTCAGGGAAAAGTTAGGAAAAAAGGTGTCCAGGAAGTTGGAAATGGTTCAGTTCAGAAGTTCCAATCTTTATTTGCTAAAGTACTTGGCTCTTGAATTTCACTGATCTATAAAATTTCAGAAACTACTGGGGAACATCATAGGTTGTCAACCTTGTAAACTGCCCAATAAGGATATTTTTTAAATAAATAAATAAATAAAGACTATCATCACCAACATTTTCTACAAAGACAATGTAAAACAAATAAGTAGGAAGTAGAAAATGTTAGTCCTCAATATAGCCCTTTAACTGAACAAATTTTAGCTTTATGAAAAATTTACTTCATTAGCTAATTTTTTTTCATTACCTTAAGACCATTTAAAACTTTAACGGGGCAAAGCATTTGCAAACCACTAGTTTATCCTAGCATGAAGCACTTTTAAAGAACCCCCATACCAGCACTTAAATACCACTAGTATAAAAAAAACTCAGAAAACAAGCACAAAAAGTTTTCCCGTTAGGAGAAGAAAGGAAAAACTGTCTCCAAAACCGATTCAGGCCTAGGTTAGGTGAGGAAACAAGCATTTTCCATAATATGATGGCTCTTTACAAACTCACCACTGTCAGACTTCTGGAATCAAAAAGTGAGGCAAAGGCTCCCCCTGCTGACAGGTAGACAAAGAATCTAATCCTATCAAAAGGCAACTGACTTTTCAAAAATCTTTCCAATACTGACTGGATATCGCATGGGCTTTTACTTATTCTCTATCAAAGACTAGTTTTACTTTATATCCTAAAACACTGGAATATAGCTCCATCTGATACAAATGTGAAAGACATTTATAACTAGGTAATACTCCGTGTACATTTCAATAAATCTTTCTAAACCAGCTTTCAAATTTCTTAGTGTCTGCTCTATGCTCTAAAGCTTAACTGAGCTAGAATGTCATACAGAGGAAATTAAAGAAGGCTAAAGAAATGAGGTGGATTTCAAGAGGTTACGTAGAACAAAGGTAGCAATCTATGAATGCATTAACAGCCTTCTCTCACAGAAATCTCATGAGATTAAAAGAAGCAAATTAAAGACTTCAAAATTAACAATAATAGCAGGTTACAAGCACTGGCCCATATATTATTAACACATCCAACTCTAGCAACTATTCTATAACTTGGGAAGATCAAGAACTATTGTTTTCATTTGACTATAGAGAGACCTAAGGCTCAGGAAAGTTCGATGTTTGTTAAGGACACACAGCTGGTGAGTAGCAGAGGCGGAATTCAACCCTATACATCTTCTAATCTTCATTCTGCTTCTCCAACTGAAAACTATGCATACAGTAGATACTCTAATGACATAATCTCTAAATTCCTTTCTGATTTCAAATTTAACATCGCCTAACATCACAAATGCACTTGCTATGCTTATAAATAACATCAGATTTAAATAGAAAATGTTAAATATTTCACTTTGGCAGACAAAACTTGATATAGCTGCTTGGTAAATTCTTTGCTATAATTTATTTATTCTTGTCTTATTTCCAAAAGGATTGCTTGCAAAGGTAAATAAAACTAAACAAATTCTAAACTAAGTAGATGAGAACAGCAGATAAAACCCTGATTCTCCCACTAAAATTACTGAATAAAATGTTTGTTAAAAGCAGCATTTTTGAGTACATCAATATGCTGCCCCCCTCCTTAAAAAAAGGTAAATAAAATTCAGAAGCCAAACACTAAGTGAACGTGAGAACCCACAAAGGTAAACAGAACCCCTGGGGCAATCTCTTAAATCATATAGCCTCAGCATCAGTTTTCATCGTCTCAAAATGACATGTGGTAAAGGAGAAAAACCTTGGAGCCCACTCTAGGTGGGAAATCCAATTGATCCTGTACATTATCTTTCTCCCCCCCTGGTATAAAGCTAAGACCACAAAGGGCTCTACCTTAAGTGTAAGGAGAACTTAGAACTAGCATTCCCCCCACCCCCACCCAAGCCCAAGAGAAAGCAAAATAAAATGCATATCTCAAAACTTGGAACGAGATAAAGGAAAAACATCTCTCCTAAGAATTCACAAACCCAAGCTGATCTTAATGTGGGTTTTCAGACCAAATTCACTCTATTGACTTGCCCAAGAAGCCTCAATCTGTGAAGTTAGTAAAAGTGATCCTGGGTTAGAAGTACCACCAAATCCCTGACAAAAGACAACTCACATATTTGAAGGGACACACCAATCATTCCCATGCATAAAGTTCCAAGAATATGACCTCACAGGCAAAAATCACAATATACAAGGAATTGGAGGCAATATGAGCAAGAGACAGCAAAAATAATAGAACAATCGGAAATGCAAAGACTTCATTTACTGAAATAATCAACAGAGAATAAAAGTACTACATTTTATGTTTAAGGAAATAAAAACAGGTATTAAAAATATGAATAAAAGATTTTATCAATCATCAAGCAGATTTTTAAAAGGACCAAATAAACTTTGAGAAATAATAAATATAATAACTAGACTTAACAAAGTTAATAAAACTCCAAGAGTAGTTTCAATAGAAATTAGTCTCCAAATAGCAGTGATTTAGGAAACAGGAAAATACATCTAAGAAATAATCTAGAATGCATTAGTAAGAAACACAGAGACAGAAAATACAAGTGCAGTTAAGAAACTTGAACAATAGCATAAGATGGTCTAACATGTATCTAATTGGATTTTCATTAAGAGATAATGGAGAGAATATGAAAGAGGCAATATTCAAAGAAATAATAGCTGAATATTTTCCAGAATTGTTGAAAGGCACTAATCCTAAGACCAGGTTTAAGCCAAATAAATTCCAAACAGGATAAGTAAAAATAAATCCTCCCTTAGATACCTGACAGAGAAACTGCAGAACACCAAAGGCAAAGAGAATTTCTTAAAAGTAATAGAGAAAAGACAGATAAACTAGCAAAAGAATAACAGCTAGACTAAAAGTTGACTTCTTAACACCAGTGGAAGCCAGAATAGAGCAGAATATTATCTTTTGTGTAGCAAGAAAAATAACTATCAACATAACATTATATTCCCAGACTTCCTCCCATTCCCTCCAAAAAAAAAATTTTAATGTTATTACAAAGATTCCATTCACAATAGCAACGAAAGCAATTAAGTTCCTAACACACTGACTCTAACTCAACTTTCAGATCTTAACTTCCTTAGGAAGATCAAATTAGGCAATATACACCTAAAATAAACCCTCGTTATCATGGCGTCTTTTCCTTCATAGCACTTGTGATTTTATATCTATTTCTATGATTATCTACTGACTGTGTATTTCCCCCTCCAAACTTAATGAGGCCATAGACCTCTATACTTATCACCATATTGTTTACCACCGTGCTTGGCACATAAATGAAAGGAAAGAAGGAAGGAAAGAGGCAGGGAAGATATAACAAACAAACAACTAATATAGAGAAAAAGTAAAATTTTTACTAAAAGACATAAAAGGACAGCTAAATAAATAGTAAGACATATTATATTCCTGGATGGGAAGAATTAATATATAAACATATCAGTTATGCACTAAAATAATCTATAGATTTGATGCAATGCTAGACAAAATTCCAGCATGATTTTTTTCATGGAACTCAATAAACTATTTTTCAAACCTAAAAGGAAAGTGAAAAAAAAGCAAGAATAACCTATAAATATTTAAAAACAAGACCAATAAAGAATGATTACTCCTCCCACATATCAAAACACACTATACATTAAATTTTTTAAATACAGTATTGGCATTCTTTATAGATACACTATTTATGGACAAATAAATCAAGGGAAAGGAATAGAGTCTAAGAGCAAATTACAGATTATACGGGAATTTAGCATATAAGAAAATTAGCATTTCAAATTATAAAAAGAATATTCATAAATGGTGCTTGGACAACAGTGTATACACTTGGGAAAAAAATTAAATCAGAGCCCTACTACATACGATACCTAAAAATAAATTCCAGAAAAGTTAAGAAAACATATGAAAATATTTTAGAATCGTAGTATAGGGAAGGTCTTCATTAGAATGATACAAAGATCAGAAGCCACAACAAAAAAGATCAAACCGTTTAACATCATAAAAAATTAAAGTATTTGTCCCATTAAGTAAATGAACAAGGTTAAAATAATCATTCACAGTACACAACCTGGGGCAAATTGCTTAATCTTGCCAAGCCTAAATTTTCTTGTGCCTGAAATGAAAATAATGACCTGATTTACAGGGTTGCTTTGAGAATTAAATGAGAAAGTTAAGGTTAAATCCTTAGCACAGCCTTAGGTGGTAGCACCTGGCAAGTGCCCAATAAATATTTTTTGCTACTATTTTAAATTATGAAAATTTAACATATCACTTTTGCCCATTAAGTGGAGATTGTGAAATTTTTAAAAAATGATAATACATGATGTAGGCACAGATATTACACATAGCTGAGAAAAGGGTATATTTGGCCCATCTCCCTGACATAAAACAGTTTATAATGTGTATCAAAAGCTTTTTGTCTCAGTATCTAGTCTTAGGATTTTTTTTTGAAAATGTTTTTATTTTTATTGGACTATAGGGGATGGATTGAGAAATATCTCTGCAAGTTATGCCCCACTAGGGAAATGTCCATTCTAATTTTCCTGGGACAGCTTTCAGAGCTTTTTTTTTCCTTGGAGCTGTTGCTCTTGCTGGCAGCGGCCTCTTCAGGTCCACTGCTGAGTGGCTCCTCCTTGGAAGAGAATTTCCTCTTTTTCTTGGGAACACTCTTGTTTCCTGACTCTTCAGGGTCACTAACTGGTTCTTCTTTGGGCAAAGATTTCTTCCGCTTGGGAAGACTTCCACTGACAGCTATTCCTTCAAGATCACTACTAACCAGCTCCTCCTTGGAAAAAGATTTCTTTTTCTTGGGTTTGGAGAAGGAGACGGATGGGTCTTCTATTCCATTCTCCTGAGGAGCCTCCTAGGGCTTTTGCTTTTGCTTCTTTTTGGGTCTTTCACTTATCTCCTCAACACCCCTCTAGAGTACTACTGCTGTTTTCTGAAGATGCCAGGGAAATTGCAGCCAGCCATTTCTTTTCCTTCTTCAAGCGTTACTTCTCTTGTTTCTGCAGCTTCCTAGTAATCTCAGCAGCCGCTTCCTCTGAACCATTACCTCCTTCATGACATCCAGATTCTTTCGTGGAATCTATCCAGTCTCACAGAAGGACAGCTGCTCCTCAACTTGTTCTAGAAGCTTCTACCCAAATACACTGGTGGGTACCTCAGAGAAGCAATCAATTCATGAGGCAATACTGCATTTGTTTGCCAGGTATCAGGAGATGCAGCCTTTGTTCTTAGCAGCTGCTCAACCAATGAAGGTAGAGTGGAAAATGAGTCCATATTTTGGGATGTTAGCCCTTGTCTTCAGGGCTCGGGAAATGTGGTCCTTTTGCTGGGCCCAGGGAATCACTCAGACACCAGGACTGGCCATCACCCCCATAGCAGAGGCCTGTATAGGTCAGGGAGCCCTGGTCAACCATCACCATGATCCCCATAGTTTAGAATTTTAGAAAAAAAAAAAAAGTCCTAGGATTTTAGTAGAAAAGTAACTGCTAGGGGCTGGGGATAGAGGAAATAGGGAGAGGTTGGTAAAAGGGTACAAATTTTCAACTATGACATGAATAAGGCCTGAGGATCCAATGTAAAACATGTAGTTGATAGCACTGTATTGTATAATTAAAAGTTGTTAAGAGAGTAGAACTTAGATATCCTCACCAAAAACAAAAAGATAAATATGTGAGTTGATGGATGTGTTTGAAATGGGGGGGAACCCTTTTTTTTTTTGAATTTTTGAATTTTATTTTACTTTTTTATACAGCAGGTTCTTATTAGTTATCCATTTTATACATATTAGTGTATATATGTCAATCCCAACCTCCCAAGTCATCACACCACCACCAACCCCCTGCCACTTTCCCCCCTTGGTATCCATGTTTGTTCTCTACATTTGTGTCTCTATTTCTGCCCTGCAAACCAGTTCATCTGTACCATTTTTCTAGGTTCCACATATATGCGTTAATGTACGATATTTGTTTTTCTCTTTCAGACTTACTTCACTCTGTATGACAGTCTCTAGAGCCATCTATGTCTCTACAAATGACCCAATTTCGTTCCTTTTTATGGCTGAGTAAAATTCCATTATATATATGTACCACATCTTCTTTATCCATTCCTCTGTTGATGGGCATTTAGGTTACTTCGATGACCGGGCTATTGTAATTAGTGCTGCAATGAACATTGGGGTGCACGTGTCTTTTTGAATTATGGTTTTCTCTGGGTATATGCAATTCTTTGGAGAAGTGTCTATTTAGGTCTTCTGCCCAGTTTTTGATTAGGTTGTTTGTTTTTTTAATATTGAGCTGCATGAGCTGTTTAGAGAGCAACGGGGCTGGAGGGAAACAGCGAGCACTGGATTTCATGGCTTCTAGACCACACAGTTTTTCACATTTTAGTATCTCAGAATTTGGGATATATCTTAAAATTGATGACAAGTCATAGTTTAGTTGACAGTATTTTTCCCCCCCTTTCTCAGTGGAACGTAAAATAATGGTGTAGCTTACAACCAATGGTGCATTAGATTTGGTGAAGTACAGTTGTTCATTTTTAGCTTGAGCACACAGAGGCATGGTAAAGAGGAGGAGATCAGAAACGCAGCAGGGCTCATATCTAGAAGGACTTTGCTCTTTGTCCTCTAAGAGCTGGGGTTCCTTTGAAGGCTTTGAAGTATCTGTGCATCAGACCACTCCTGAGGCAGAGGGACATTTATTTTTAATTAATTAATTTATTTATTTATTTTTGGCTGTTTTGGGTCTTCATTTCTGTGCGAGGGCTTTCTCTAGTTGCAGCAAGCGGGGGCCACTCTTCATCGCGGTGCGCGGGCCTCTCACTATCACGGCCTCTCTTGTTGCGGAGCACAGGCTCCAGACGCTCAGGCTCAGTAGTTGTGGCTCACGGGCCTAGTTGCTCCGCGGCATGTGGGATCTTCCCAGACCAGGGCTCAAACCCGTGTCCCCTTCATTGGCAGGCAGATTCTCAACCACTGTGCCACCAGGGAAGCCCTGGGTCATGTTTTTTTATCCAGTCTGTCAATCTCTATATTTAATTGGTGTTGTTAGACCACTTACATTTAATGTAATTATTGACATGTTAGGACTTAAGTCTGTCATTTTATTTTTGCTTCTGTTTGTTTTCTCTGGTTTTCATATCTCTGTTTTCTTATTCTTCCCTTCTATGGACTACATGAACTTATTTTAGAATTCCATTTTTATTTATATATATGTTTTTGGTATATCTCTTTGTATAGCTATTTCAGTATATTTACTAGGTATTACATTGTATATACATAACTTATTGCAGTCTACTGGTGTTGACATTTTACCAGTTCAAGTGAAGTGAACCTGACCTCTGTTGCATCTCTTTACCTTCCTCCATTAATAATTGTCTTAAATATTTTCTCTACAGACATTCAGAGCCACATTAAACAGTATTATAGTTTTTGCTTAACGTGAAGCGTAATTTAGAAAACTCAAGAGAAGGAAAATCTATTGTATTTATCCATATTTTTGTTCTTTCCATTGTTTTTTTCTTCCTTTCTGATATTCCAATATTCCTTCTCTTATCATTTCTATGTAGAGAAGTACCTTTAGTCAGTTTTTAGGGTAGGTCTGCTTTTAAAAAACTATCCTAGTTTTTCTTCATCTGGAATGTCTTTATTTCCCCTTTATTCCTGGAGGATATTTTTGTTTTATATAGAATGAGTTTGGGGGCATTCCTTGCTCTTCAGTTTTTTGGAATCATTTGAGAAGGATAGGTGTTAGCTCTCCTTTAATGTTTGATAGAATTCACCTGTGAAGCCCTCTGGTCCTGGACTTTTGTTTGTTGGAAAATTTTTAATCACAGTTTCAATTTCATTATTTGTGATTGGTCTGTTCATATTTTCTATTTCTTCCTGGTTCCGTCTTGGCAGGTTATACCTTTCTAAGAATTTGACCATTTCTTCCAGATTGTCCATTTTATTGGCGTAGAGTTGCTTGTAGTAGTCTCTTAGGATGCTTTGTATTTCTGTGGTGTCTGTTGTAACTTCTCCTTTTTCATTTCTAATTTTATTGATTTGAGTCCTCTCCCTCTTTTTCTTGATGAGTCTGGCTAATGGTTTATCAATTTTGTTTATCTTCTCAAAGAACCAGCTTTTAGTTTTATTGATCTTTGCTATTGTTTTCTGTTTCTTTTTCATTTATTTCTGCTCTGATCTTTATGATTTCTTTC
>NC_041218.1:45022137-45027548 GCF_002837175.3 Physeter macrocephalus
TGCATATATATTTATAATTGTTATATCTTCTACTTGGATTGATCCCTTGATCATTATGTAGTGTCTTTCCTTGTCTCTTGTAACATTCTTTATTTTAAAGTCTATGTTATCTGATATGAGTATTGCTACTCCAGCTTTCTTTTGATTTCCATTTGCATGGAATATCTTTTTCCATCCCCTCATTTTCAGTCTGTATGTGTCTCTAGGTCTGAAATGGTTCTCTACTTGTAGACAGCATATATACGGGTTTTGTTTTTGTATCCATTCAGTGAATCTGTGTCATTTGGTTGAAGCATTTAATCCGTTCACACTTAAGGTAATTATCGATTTGTATGTTCCTATGACCATTTTCTTAATTTTTATGGGTTTGTTTTTGTAGGTTGAAATGGGGAGAATCCTTAAACAATGTGTACCTATATCAAATCACCATTATGTACACTTTAAATATCTTACAATTTTATATGTCAATTATACCTCAACAAAGCTAAATTAAAATAAGAAAATTATAAAAATAAAGTGGTCATAATTACCAGTATTTGAACCTCTGAGTGTCTGTTAGAATTTCTACTGTCTGTTTCTATGAGTTTAACTTTTTTTTTAGATTCCCCATAAGTGAATGCAGCATTTTGTCTTTCTCTGTCTAGCTTATTTCACTTAGCATAATGCCCTCAACATCCATCCATGATGTCACAAATAGCAGGATTTCCTTCCTTCTCATAGCTGAATAATATTCCATTATATGTATCTACCACTTCTTCTTTATCCATTCATCTACTGATGGATGCTTAGGTTGTTCCATATCTTGGCTGTTGTGAATAATGCTGCAGTGAATATGGGAGTATAGATATCTCTTCAAACTCCTGTTTTCATTTTCTTTGGATATATAACCACAAGTGGGATTGCTGGATCATATGGTAGTTCTATTTTTAATTTTTTGAGGAACCTCCATACTGTTTTCCATAGTAGCTGCACCAATTTACATTCCTAACAACAATGAATAAGGGGTCTCCTTTCTCCACATCCTCACTAACACTTGTTATCTGTTGTCTTTTTTCATGATAGCCATTCTAACAGGTGTGAGACAGTATCTCATTGTGGTTTTGATTTGCACTTTCCTGATAATTAGTATTATTGAGCACATTTTCATGTACCCGTTGGCCATCTGGATATCTTCTTTGAGAAAATGTCTATTCATTTCCTCTGCCCATTTTTAAATTGGACTGTTTGGGGTTTTTTCTATTGAGTTGTATGAGTCCTTTATATATTTTGGATATTAATTCTTTATCAGATATATGATTTGCAAATATTTTCTCCCATTCCACAGGTCACCTTTTCATTTTGTTGATAGTTTCCCTTGCTGTACAGAAGCTTTTTAGTTTGATGTAATCCCTCCTGGTTTTGGGGGGTTTCCGGGGGGGGTTTAGGCAGTGATTATTTTAAAATTTGCAACTAATCTCATGGATACATTTTTGTTATAATAATTACAATGATACAGTCAAAGGAAAGGTCCCCCTTTGGCCCCACCCACTTTTCTTTCCAAAGAATTTATCCAAAAATGTGATAGAAATAACAAATCTGAATGGTCATCATTTTCTCAGTAATAAAAATGTACGCTAGCTACTCCTTGCTACTCAGTTTTGATCATCAGGCAACTTTTCTGTGGGTACAAAATTTCTAGCATTTCTATTTCTCTTTTGATTTTTTGTGGTGCTAAAAAGTGTTCTCCTTTTTATTCTTTCCAGTTTTATTGATATAATATTTGAAAATTGTTAGGAGAGTAGATCCTAAGACTTCTCATCACAAGGAAAAATATATTTTTTTCTTTTTTCTTTTTTTTGTATCATATAATGGATGTTAACTAAACTTACTGTGGTAATCATTTTACAGTATATGTAAGTCAGATCATTTATGCTGTATACCTTAAACTTATACAGTGTTATATGCCACTTGTTTATTTTTTCTTTGTTGCCTTTGCTTTTGCTGCGAAATCCAAAACATCATTGCCATGATCAATGTCAAGAAGATTACCCTCCATGTTTTCTTCTAGGGGTTTTTTGGTTTCAGGTCTTACATTTAAGTCTTTCATCCATTTGGAGTTGATTTTTGTATATGGTATAAGATAGGGGTCCAGTTTCATTCTTTTGTATGTGGCAATCCAGTTTTTCCGGCACCATTATTGAAGAGACTATCCTTTCCTCATTCTGTATTCTTGGTTCCTTTGTCATAAATTAATTTCTGAGCTCTCTATTCTGTTACATTGATTTACATATCGATTTTTATGTCAATACCATATTGTTTTGATTACTATACATTTCTAATACAGTTTGAATTCAGGAAGTATGATTTCTCCAGCTTTGATCTTTTTTTCTCAAGATTGCTTTGACTACTTGGGGTCTTCTCTGGTTCCATACAAGTTTTAGGATGACCACAGTATTTCTTTTTTTTTTTCAGTACGCGGGCCTCTCACTTTTGTGGCCTCTCCAGTTGCGGAGCACAGGCTCTGGACGCACAGGCTCAGCAGCCATGACTCACAGGCCTAGCCGCTCCGTGGCATGTGGGATCTTCCCAGACGGGGGCACGAACCCGTGTCCCCTGCATCGGCAGGCAGACTCTCAACCACTGCGCCACCAGGGAACCCCGACCACAGTATTTTTAAAAGCAAAACATTTTAAAAGCAAAATTTAACAGTGGTAAATCATAGAATTCTCTATAATCATTTAGAATTACATTACAGTAGAATATTTGTTGATTTGGTAAATATTTGTGATATTGTTAAGCGAGAAAAATACCTTAAAAGAGTAAATACAGGGACTTACCTGGTGACACAGTGGTTAAGAATCTGCCTGCCAACACAGGGGACACAGGTTTGATCCCTGGTCCAGGAAGAGCCTACATGCTGTGGAGCAACTAAGCCCATGTGCCACAACTACTGAGCCTGAGCTCTAGAGCCTGCGAGCCACAACTACTGAGCCCAAGTGCCACAATTACTGAAGCCCGCGTGCCTAGAGCCCGTGCTCCACAACGAGAAGCCACCACAATGAGAAGCCCTCACACCACAACGAAGAGTAGCCCCCGCTCACCGCAACTAGAGCAAGCCCGCATGCAGCAACGAAGACCCAATGCAGCCAAAAAATGAATAAGTAAATAAATAAATGTTCCTTAAAAAAGAAAGAGTAAATACAATATGAATCTGGTTTTATGGCATAAAAACTCAAAATAAAAAGGCAAAATAAATACACTAGAATAGTCATAATGATTAGTTAGGTCTTAGTGTAGAGTAGAGATTATTTTATTTCCCTTCTCATATAAACCTCATCCAAAGTTTCCAAAATGGACATGTTACTTTAAAAAAATTTTTTTAATGGAGGAGGCAGGTATCCATCAAACTTCCCACCATTCCTGAAGCTCAGGCCCCACCAATGATTGGCTCTTCCATAGGTATAAAGATCAAAGTTCAAGCAAACATTTTTTAAAATCCATTACCAAACATATAAATTGAACCTTGGCAAGAAGGCAAATACGTTAAAACGCTTTTGGAAAAATGATGACCTAAGTTTTAAAATTGCTGATTTATGGTCTTCCTTCCAGAAGTAGACAAAAAGCATCTATCCTTAAGCAGGCTATTCTTATTTCATGAAATAAAACAACACCCTCTGTACATGAAATATCTCTTTATTCTTAAGGATGAGGGAGAAGGGAAGAAAAGCGAGGAGAAAACAGAGAGAACATGCAATCAGCTCATCACATACTAACTGATGCAACTTCTAGAGAAGCCCTGTTTCTACTGACTATAAAATATCATTTGAGCCATGAAAATGCCAGACTCCAACTGATCTTGATCTTCACCAGGATAAGAGTTTGAAAAAACACTGATTGCTGAGTAGCCTACCTAGAAAGCCCTGATACATTTGGAATCTTTATCAATTCATTTTCACATAGTAAAAAGCCAACGAAAGTCAGAAACAAGTGATAACAACATTATTTCTCTAGAAGATGATAAAGACCTTAAAGGCCATCAAGAGTAGAATACCTGTGGTTCAAGTCCACCAGCTCCCAGACTGGGTTCAAAATTAATCAGAAGAAAATATTACACAATGACTTCTGTTGTTCAGTATCATTATCAGATTGATGTATGTTACTCCCATCTCTCCAGCCATGTGGAAAGATCCTTATGGAAGGAATAATAAGCATTCAAAAAATATTTGTCTGACTGAATCTTGGTTTTTCATTCCTGCTAATAGCTATGGTTTTTCTTCAGTAGCTTTCTGGAACTCTTCCATTACTCAAATGGGCTTTCAGTGAGAAGGTTAATTAAAATGACTGTTAAAGAATGTACTAGATAACTGTAGTACCAGAAGTGAGGAAACTCCTGTGCTCAACTTATTTGATCAAACTCTTCAAATTTTCTAGAATGTTTAGCCAACTGCCTCTATTCTCCATCATAAGATCAACAAATACAACTGTACTCCTAAGTGTAATAAAATGTAAATAATAAAGTACATGTCACAGTCAGTCCAATGCACTAGTCACCTGTGAGCTTTATTCTGAGCCTATATATCAAAGCAGAGTGAGCCAATGCAAAAAGAGGTTGTCCACAATAGTAAATTTTGGAAGCAATCTCCATGGCTAAATAAATTATGAAATACCCATATATAGAATTCTATGGGGACTTCCCTGGTGGCACAGTGGTTAAGAATCCACCTCCCAATACAGGAGACATGGGTTTGAGCCCTGGTCAAAGATCCCACATGCCATGGAGCAACTAAGCCTGTACACCACAACTACTGAGCCTGCGATCTAGAGCCCACGAGCCACAACTACTGAGCCCATGTGCCACAACTACTGAAGCCCACACGCCTAGAGCCCGTGCTCCACAACAAGAGAAGCCACTGCAATGAGAAGCCCATGCACTGCAACAAAGAATAGTCCCTGCTCGCCACAACCTGAGAAAACCCAAGAGCAGCAACAAAGACCCAATGCAGCCAAAAATAAATAAATAAATAAATAAATTTAAAAAGAAAAAGAATTCTATGAAGCCCATACAAGAACGAGGTAAGCCTATACATTTGGAAATGGAAAGATATCCATGTAAACGAAATGAGCAAGTTATAGATGAACATATAGAGAGTGATCCCATTGACATAAAACAAAATAAAACAAAACCAAATATGTTTATAAATGCATTGAATAATATATGCAAGTGTAATGTTGTTCACCAAACTGCTTACCTTGAGAGAGGAGTAAAATTTCATAGGCAGCAAGGAAATAAAAAAGGGGCTTTCAGGGCTTCCCTGGTGGCGCAGTGGTTGAGAGTCCACCTGCCGATGCAGAGGACACGGGTTCGTGCCCCGGTCCGGGAAGATCCCACATGCCGCAGAGCGGCTGGGCCCGTGAGCCATGGCCGCTGAGCC
>NC_041218.1:45028001-45045377 GCF_002837175.3 Physeter macrocephalus
AGAGCGGCTGGGCCCGTGAGCCATGGCCGCTGAGCCGGCGCGTCCGGAGCCTGTGCTCCGCAACAGGAGAGGCCAGAACAGTGAGAGGCCCACGTACCACAAAAAAAAAAAAGGGGGGGGGGGCTTTCAGTTTTTATTCTTTTTTAAAAATATAACGATATATTTATATTTTTAATAAATATATAAAGAATTACAAATACATTCAATGATTTATAAATATAAAAATATTAAAAGCATTAGTGTATATACCAACAGAAATTAATTATGATGTACAGTTGACCTTTGGACACAACAGGGGTTGGGGTACCGACCTTCCACACAGTCTAAACTCCGAGTCTAAGTTTACAATCAATCCTCCATATCCATGGTTCCACATGAGTAGATTCAACCAACCAAGAATTGTGTAGTACTATATAGTATGTATTCATTGAAAAAAATCCAAGTATAAGTGCACCCCTGTAGTTCAAACCCATGTTGTTCAAAAGTCAACTTATATGTATGCATAAAACACAAATTCTATGCCATTAAAAATGATGTAGATTTATATTCATTGACATGGAAAGACAGTCACAATTTATAAGGCAAAATGGCCAGGAATGAACGGTATTATCCATTTTGTTTAAGGCAGCAGACCCCAACCTTTCTGGCACCAGGGGCCAGTTTCGTGGAAGACAATTTTTGCACGGCCGGGGGTGGGAAGTGGGGGGGGGTTCATTCAGGTTGGTAATGCAAGCGATGCGGGGGACGGTTCAGGCAGTAATGAGAGTGATGGGGAGCAGCAGATGAAGCTTTGCTCGCTAGCCCACTGTTCACCTCCTGCTGTGCGGCCCGGTTCCTAACAGGTTCCGAACAGGGGCTGGGGACCCCTGGTTTAAAGTATATGTGTGTATATAGGAATTTCCCTGGTGGTCCAGTGGCTAAGGCTCCGTGCTCCCAGTGCAGGGGGCGCCTGGGTTCCATCCCTGGTTGGGGAACTAGATCACGCATGTTGCAACAAAGAGTTCCCGCATGCCCCTACTAAAAAGATCCCGCGTGCCACAACTAAGACCCAGCACAGCCAAATAAATAAGTAAATATTTAAAATAAATAAATAAAACATATATGTGTATATAAATGAATATATAAAAGTCAATAATCACAATCATAAAATTTAACAGTAACCCACTGTATAATTGTTTTTTATTCATTTAACTATACTCTAATCTGTAAACAATTAACATAGTAGTAGAGTAATAAGGAAAAATATTCCTTAAAGCAGTTTCATTACACACACAAAAAAAGCTATATATCTAAAGTTCATGAATAAATAATTGTTAATACTGTTTCTAGTCACACAAAGTAAAGTGAAAAGTAAAAGAAACTGTTTGTATAACAAGAGAAAATAGCCAATTACTTCAGGTAAATTTGGTAAAGAATCTGAATTGCCCAGGTAAGCACCTCCACTTTTCTACTTCACTTCCTGTATATGTACACACAACCTCAGTTACTTTATATAATATATGCCAGTGCACAGATATTTCCATCTTCAGTCATGTGTATAACTTTAAAAGTCTAATCAATTTTATAAAGGACAAAAAAGTTGCCAGTGAAGCCAAGAACTTAATTTAACATCATTCCAACAGAAGTTGCTGCATTTTAATGCACCTTTATAAAACCCATAAAACAAGCATTATAATGAAAGAGAATGCCACAAAATTAACTATTAAAATGATGACTTTTTAATGCACAATGGGCAGTCAACAGTTTTTTTAAATCCTGAGGCCCAAATGAACTTTAAGGTTTGTAAGAGAAAACTCCACTCCCAAGTTCAAAATACTCATTGCTTAAAAGTAATAATAAATTCCCTAGTGAAACACTGGGTTCTGGTTTTAATTAGAAGTAAATGTGCTAAGATTGCCACCTCCTGCTGAAGAAAAAGTCAAGTCCTTCATGACCTACCTCAAGTGGATTTTCAAAATACCTCAGATCTGAATCCTGTCTAAAAGAAAGAAAGAGGAAAGAATAGAAAAATATATTCTCATGCAGAAAAATAAGTGATGCCACTTAAACTATCTAATGCTGCCAAATGCAAAATTCTCATTTCCCAAAAAAGTAAAACATACTCTTCTTTGGATCCATGATCTGAGATAACAGATAAAATCCCTTACTTGATGGCATTCCTCTAACAAAATATTAAAATATACTTGTCACATGTCAAATTCAAAACCAAAATATATCAGCAATGACAAAGTCAAAGGAGAAAAAAATGAGATTGCATAATAAAACCATGACTTCTATTATTGTCCATTCAAAATAATTCATCCGATGATACAATGAATGTTGAAAAACATCAGTATTTCCTGAAAACTTAATTTTTCTCTCTTCCCTTGAGATTGCCATTATGATATTTAAACCTTGAAATTTTCAAATCTTTTAATATATATGTGTGTATATATGTATATATAAGTATATGTACATACACACACATAATATACCTATAAATATGTAAAATATATATAACTGTACAGAATTCTGACTCTTGTCAATTTCCTCATCTGTAGAATGGGAATAATATCTACTTTTCAGGTTGTTTCAAGAACTAAATGGAAACATGTGAAGGAACCTGGCACAGTACCAGACACATAACCAAATCTTGCAATCAAAATAATGTTTTTCTTAGCCTTTGGAAAGACAATAGAGATTTCAAAGTTAGTAGCCTTTATTAGGAGATATCTTTAACACAAGAAAAAGAAACAACATCTGCAGTTGTCTTGTTTTTTCCCTCTTAAATCAAACACACTCTCCATCTAAGATATTTTAATAGTTTTTTACTGACTTCATATTTTGGGATGTCAGTTATACAATACCAGTAGCTTTCATTTAAAAAAAAATGGTTGGTCTAACAAAAACGTAAATTAATGTATGAAACACAATGCTGTTCCTACTTATAGAAAGTTCATATGCTTTAATATCAAAATAAGCCATTAGTCAATAAATCTCTAATGATTCCAAAATGAGAAAGCAAAAAGTTAAGAATGAAAACTCCTCCTCTCCTAGATAAAGTAAATAACATTCTGAACAGATTATTTGTAATTTATAAAAATATATTTGCAACTTGGTAACATTTTACTAACTACTTGAAACCAGTCAAAATTGCTATGGTACATTCTAAAAGAAAATAATACAAACAAAAAATTAACATTTCAGCATCATCAATAGCCACCTAAACTAACAACGCCATGATTCAGATTTCAATAGCCACCTAAACTATCAACGCCATAATATGATTCATATTATAATCTGATAATAAAAGAAGATTATTTCAGTTTTCCAGACAATGTCTCATTTCTCAATCTCCTCTATTTCTCCAATATACACAGCATGCATCATTCTGGAAAATTTCTAATTGTTAAATTCTGTTAAAAGTTTAAGTCAATGAACAAATGTTTCTCATTACAAAATTCAATAACTGTAATAGAATTATGGATTTAACATGTAAAGTTCTGAAAGCATTTTCTAAACAGATGAATTGTTTGAGAGTTACTACTTTCCTTAGGTTTGCCTACATGGAAACACATGTTTTTTCAATTATATAGCAAAGACTATGGCTTCTGTTCAAACCTAGATTTTATTGTTTATAAAATTAGAAACAGATACAAATATATAGAGATATATATACACACATTTATAAACATATACACCCAGGCTATATAATATATATGAACAGTTGAAAGGTTTAGAGTGTTATATAAGAAGGTACTTTACACACGTATGAGGAAATTAATGTTAATCTCTCAAATGGATAATTCATTCATAAACAAAACTTTTATAATCTCAAAGATATCCTCATAAATGCTACCACAATTATTTATACAATTCAGTCAAAATTAAGCTAAGTGAAAATAGTGGTGACCTCTAGCACCTTTATTTCTTAAAAAAATCAAGAATTGTTTACAGTCATTGTTTGCCATTTTTACCCCAAAAAGGGAGGATTCTATTTTAATCTAGTGTCTCTAAATGTTCACTAAAATCACACTGCATTTTCATCAATACTTGATTTACAAGTTCATGTATTTCTGTTTATATTTAAATTTTAAAATTAAAGGTAATTTAAATTTTCTTCTTAATAATTTTCTGTATTTTTCCAAATTTTGTGCAAATTACATGTGGCCTTTATAATTTAAAACAGAAGTAATTTTAAAGCAATAATTAAAACATTTGAGTATGAAATATAAATCAGAAAGCTTGGTATTGGTAACTCCCTCCAAAAAGAAATGTATAGTACCAAAGGGCTAATCTATGAATTTATGACTTTTCATGGTTTGTTCAAAAGGGACATACAAATATTAAATTCTGATTCAGATCTAACTGTTGTAATAAGAGAAGAAAAGAGATGTGTAAATTATACCTAAAATATAGTCCTTAATTTTTGTTAATATTAATCCTATAATGAGAGCAGCGGGGGTGATTTTGTCCCCCGAGTGGTTGTCACACCGGTTGGTGGAGGGTGCTACTGGTATCTAATGGGTAGAGCGCAGGATTGCTGCTAAACATCCTACAATAGCACAGAGCAGCCTCCACAACAAAGGATTATCCAGACCAAACTGTCAGCAGTGCCAAGGGTAAGAAACTCTGATGTAGAGAAAATAAATCTTTTATGTTTAAATTACAAGTCAAAATCCTAAAGACAAATAATTTTAATTCAAAAAGTTATTCCTGTTTCTTTTGAAGGACACACTAATTCCAACTTTCCAAGCATCTAAACTACTTACTTCTTTAAAACAGTTTAAAAAATAAAGCCTAACTTTTCTTTCATTCTCAATTTTAATTCTCTGTCCTCACCACCCTCAGCATACCCCTGACCCAAAATAAAGTATAACCTTGAAATAAGAGACTTAAAGATACACAAAAGTTCTTCCTCTTTGTTTTGTGAGTGTATCTTCTAGAATAAAGGAAATGAAGAGTTTCTGAATTTGGATAAAGATAATCAAATCCAGCTAATAAGATTTTTATTTCAAATTAATATTTGTTTTATTTTTAATTGTCTCAACTAAATAAAGATTGAAGGCTTTAAGGACTCAAACTACATACTGTATTAACACTCTCATCACAGCTTTTTGATATTTATTTCATCCTGCTTTTTTTTTGATTCTGTGTTTTTTTTTAATTGTGGTAAAATATACATAATGTAAAATTTACCATTTTATTTTTAAATGTACAATTCTGGGGCATTAAATACATCCACATTGTTACACAGTCATCACCACCATCTATCTGTAGAACTTTTTCATCTTTCCCAACTGCAACTGTATCCATTAAACACTAACTCCCCACCACCTCCTCTCCTAGCTACTGGCAATCACCATTCTGTTTTCTGTCCCTAAGAATCTCACTACTCTAGGAACCTCATATAAAAGGAATCACAGAGTATTTGTCTTTTTGTGATTAACTTATTTCACTCAGCATAATGTCTCTCAAATTCATCCATGTTGTAGCATATATCAGTACCTCATTCTTTTTTATGACTGAATAATACTCCATTATATGTATCTATAACACATTTTGTTTATCCACTCAACTGTCATTGGACACTTGGATTGCTTCCACCTTCTAGTGGCTATTGTAAATAATGCTACTATGAACATGGGTATACAAATATTTGCTTGAGTCCCTGCTTTCACTTCTTTTGGGTGTACACCCAGAAGTGGAATTGCTGGATCATACGGTAAGTCTACGTTTAATTGTTTACCTTTTTGAGTATTCATTCACTCTTGATAATATAAAGACATATTTTGTATGGTTCTTACACCCTCTTCTTTGTACTGCATAATATTAGAAGTGAGAAGAGATTTCTCTAATCTTGCAGTACTTATCAATAAAAGACCTACAAGGGGTCTTCCCTGGTGGTCCAGTGGTTAAGACTTCACCTTCCAATGCCGGGGTGCAGGTTCGATCCCTGGTTGGGAAGCTAAGATCCCACATACCTCGTAGCCAAAAAACCAAAACATAAAACAGAAGCAATATAAAGACTTTTAAAAAAAATTTAAAAATTAAAAAAAATAAAAGACCTACAAGATATACCTGTAATGCACAAGAATGTCTAACAAAGCAGATCTGTGTATTTGTTTAAACCCTAAAGCTGACACCATCTAACAGTTAAAAATTCATTAAAAATGATCTCCCATGGATTGACATATACACACCACTATATATAAGATAGATAACTAATAAGGACCTACTGTATAGCACAGGAAACTCTACTCAATACTCTGTAATGACCTATATGGGAAAAGAATCTAAAAAAGAGTGGGTATATGTATATGTATAACTGACTCACTTTGCAGTACACCTGAAACTAACACAACATTGTAAATAAACTATACTCCAATAAAAATTTTTTAAAAACAAAGAAAAAAATGATCTCCCAGGCTAATATCCAAAATTCTCCTGAAAAAAATCTCCTTTTTCTTGTTTTATTTTGTAAGATTATTAATTATTGGTTAAATTTCTTTTTTTAACTTTTATTTTATATTGGAGTATAGCTAATGAACAAAGTTGTATTAGTTTCAGGTGTACAGAAAAGTGATTCAGTTAAACATATACATGTATCTGTTTTTTTCAAGTTCTTTTTCCATTTATTTATTACAGAATATTGAGGAGAATTCCCAGGACAAATTTTCCTCTTCTGGGGTATGAATTCTCAAAGGAATGAATGTAAGGATAGTTTTTCAAACTGCACTGGCACTCACCAATGAGAACCTATAGGTTCTCCATCTCTTTTTTCCCTTGAGAATGAAAATCATTGCCACAAAGCCAAAAGAAAGTGTGTTGCAGCTTTGGTTATCCTGGGAAAGAAAAAAAGTCTGAGAACCAGTGACTATGGCAGTGTTCCCAAAATTGTTCCAGAACACATGTACGTGTATGTATATAAGATGAATGAGGATAAGTAAATCCTGTGATTCTGAATGTGAATTGGAAGTACCAATATGAACCTAAAATATATTTTATCTTTAAAATTTTTTATATATTTCCTAGCTCTATCCACCAAAACAAACCAGAAGCAATAACTAACGAGGAGCAATCAGCACCATTAGCACTCAGATTGTGATCTTCAAATGCCATTTCCCACCAAGAAAAAGAAATATGCTCCTTTAAAAAAATGACTTATTCCAGTTCTGGAAGGGGAAATATACAAGATGTGGCTGGAATATCTCATAACAGAAAGCAAGAATGCTGACAAGGACTACTGTAGCTCTGTCAAAGGGCTCAGGAGTACCAACTTGAAAATGTTCCCTTGGCCAAAAATGGTATGGTATTATTTTTAGCATTAATAAAAATAACAACTTCAATAAATTAAAATGCATCAAATATATAAATCCATGAGTTCATAATAATACGCAAATACCAAAAATCACAACTAATTTGTCATCTTTGGAGGGTTCTAAGGAACCAACTCTGTATTTTGTTTAGAAAACAAAAGAGAACCAAGCATTCATCCTGCCTTTACTATATGAAATGTATCTCTGGGTAACCAAATAGTTTATAATTTATTAAAGATCTATTCTTTTAGATTTATTTACATAATAAAGAAATGACAAAGTCAGAATATAACCATTTTGAATCTCTAATAAAATAATGATCTAAGCAATGATCATCAATGGCTATTGACAACACAAAGACAACCTGGCATCACGTACCTACTTATAGAAGAAGTACACAACACCAGCTGTGAAGTTTTCTTGCCAAAAAATCAAACCTGAATCAGATAAAGCTTCTAGATCTAACTACAAATTTACAAATTTGAAGGACAGTGGAACAGATCTATAAGACACCGTGGGGGGCTTCCCAGGTGGTGCAGTGGTTAAGAATCCACCTGCCAATGCAGAAGATACAGGTTCTATCCCTGGCGCAGGAAGATCCCACATGCCACGGAGCAACTAAGCCCGTGCACCACAACTACTGAGCCTGTGCTCTAGAGCTCACGTGCCACAACTACTGAAGTCCGCGTGACTAGACTAGAGCCCGTGCTCCGCAACAAGAGAAACCACAACAATGAGAAGCCCGCACACCACAACAAAGAGTAGCCCCCGCTCGCCTCAACTAGAGAATGAGAAGCCCGGTGCACAGCAACGAAGACCCAACACAGCCAAAAAAAATAAAAACAAATAAATTTATTTAAAAAAAGAAAAAGACACCATGGGGATGCAATGAGCAAAAACAAGACTATGGGAATTAATAGGACAAACAATTCAATCTATTCAACAAATAAGTTACAGAAGAGAGAGAGAGAAAGAGAGAGAGGGAGGGAGTAGGGAGGGAGGGAGGGAGTAGGGAGGGAGGGAGGAAGGAGAGAAGAGAAGAAGAATCTAATTTTAACCTATTAATATATTTTAATGGAATAAAAAGCCAGTAAAACTTGGCATTTTAACACATTATTTTGCCACTGTACTCCCAAGTTAATCCTAACTGAAAATGTGCACTGTAAGAAGGTTTTTAAAAACTTGAAATGAACTTATGGCTTTCAAATTATTATTTGCAATCACAGTCATAAATGCAACAGGGAGACAGAATAGTTAAGAACTCGGTCTACAAGTCAGATCCACCCATGTCCAAACCTCAGCTCTTAATAGCTTATCACTTAATAGCTGTGTAAACTCAGGCAAGAAATTTTATTTTATAAGCATTAGTTTCCTCATCTGTATGATGAAGTTTAATCACACTGACTTGACAAGATTGTTTCGACAATTAAATAAGATACTGTATACAAAGAATTTAGCAGAATCACTCAGAAAATATGCCCACTAAATGTAGTTTGTATCATAAATAATAAATGTCTCACATTAGAATTTTTAAAATATAAATGTGAACAATCACAAAACTCCTATTCAAAAGTAAATACCACACTCACCACATTTACACACATGAAGACCCATTTAAGGAAACAACAAGAAAGGAGGAAAAATTAATTTTAAATATGCCTCAGTCAACCTTAAACCTATGTTAACAGATAAGAGCAAATATTTACCAAATATAAAGAGGTTAGAAAATCAAATTGACAATTGTTACTACTTGTTTTACTACAAAGTGGCACTAGCCTTTGGACCAGTAACTATTTGCAAAATAGACTCAAATATAATAAATACTAAACATCCCGCTGAGTTTTTAGGATTCTAAATAAATAGAAGTTCTGTCAGGCATCACAGATGAAAAGATAAAAGAAGTTCTTGATCTCAAGGAACTCATAGTCTAGTGAAAGAAACAGACAAATAAAAAATTATAAGACATTGTGGTAAGTGTCTTGATAGAAGCACACAAAGGGTCTTATAATTTCACATAAAAGGCATACCTAGGACTGGGGGATAAGACAGAGATAGGTGTAATTGGTTTCAAAGTCCTCCCACCAAAAAAGTGAGCCTGAATTGAATTTTGAAAGAGTAGGAGTTGGCTAAATGAAAAACTGAGGGAAAGTATATTTTATTATACATGCAGAAGCATGAGAAAGTATTGTTTCAAGTTGGGGTCTGAAGTAAGATCAGATCAGAGAGTTAAGCAGGCCAGAGACTTACATAAGCCTTGTTATTCTCACAGGTGATGGGAACCATGAGGAATTTTAAGCAGGTCAAAGACATGATAAGATTTGTGCTTTGAGAGATTACTCTAAAGCAGCGGAATGAAGAATGGAAGGAAGAACGAAACAGGGAGCCTAGGGAGCAAGATAAGAGGCACACAGAGCAGCAGGGAGGCTCTTTCAGCAACGTAGATGAGAAACAGAGAAAGCCCAAATTAAGGCAATGATGGTAGAGATGATGATGAAGCATCTTATTCTTCCATTTTCAATGTCATTAGAACTCCTTGTCAGCAGGACCTACAGAACAGCATAGAAATCAAGGCCAATGATCCTGATCCTCCAGTTCATGGGATAATAAAGATGTCACCCAATTCCACCATTATGGTAGCCTAGACTTTTTCAAAACTCAACCACAAACCAATCTGATGCCTTGGTTATAAAAGAGAGAAAAAAAAAATTTAAGGAGCAGAGCTCCATATAATCTCTATTATTCCTGTAAACAAATAGACATGTGCATAAGTCTTTGACTCCTTAGACAGAAACGTGCACACACACACACACACACACACACACAGACACACACACAATAAGAAATAAGAAAAAGTTTCAATTTTCAATAGAGTTCATGCTACATAGATTAAGAGGCTAAAATTATATTCAAATTGTGCATAAGTCTTTGACTCCTTAGACAGAAACGTACACACACACACACACACACACACAAACACACACAGACACACACACAATAAGAAATAAGAAAAAGTTTCAATTTTCAATAGAGTTCATGCTACATAGATTAAGAGGCTAAAATTATATTCAAATTCATATACTGTCTGCTATCATTAATTACACACTGGCTTCCTTTCATTTACAAAGACTGCTCAATTTCATTCTATATATATTGCAATATTTTCCTCTAAAGTTAAAATTCCTACAGTGTATTTAATCTTTAACCAAGAATACTTCTTTTAAAAATATATATATATGAATACATAGATAATAGATATATAGTTTTTATTTTCATCACCTCCAAGTTCCTCAAATGCAAACATGATTCCCTTTTCAAAATAATTTCCTTATTTAAAATTCAAACACAAATTCATTTCCAAATTCAAACTTGCCACATACCTCTATGAAGAACAGCAACTCTGGCAATGTTTGTAAGGTTGTTTAAAAAATGTTAAGAGGTTATAAGCAATTAAAATTTACTCTAGTATCTGTGAACAGTACAAAACCTTTATCTTCAGCTACATGAATTGCCTGAAGCACTCTAGATTTATTCTAAAATTCCAGTGCTCTACAATTTTTCTGTAACAACAAAGTGGGTAATTTAAAAGCAAGGGAATTATTTAATCAAGTACATAACATCCACAGTAGAAAGCAGTCTCCCCTAATTTCTTTTCCTTCTTGTTAAAGTGAAATAACCAAAGAACACATTTTAATTTCAAACTGAAATGTTTTAAAATAAATACTTTTTGCATGGAGTTCACTGTACTTGGTGATTTCAATCTTATACATATATTTTTAATCAAAATATAATTATCATATTCATTCAATCCAGATGTTAATTACTTGCTGTATGTCTGAGACTGGGCTATGTACTAGAGATTAAAAATATGAATGAAATATAGTCCTAATCTCAAGAAACAAATACTGGGGTCAAGAAATACTAAAACAAATCTTTATACCATAACTTAGTACATGCAATAATTATATGTAAGGTATAAACAAATTCTGTAGAAATAGAAATGGAGAAATAACCAAACCAGCAAGCCAGACAAGAAAGGCTTAACAGAGAAAGTGACACCAGCAGGGGTGGGGGCTCCAAGTAGGCTCTGTCTGATGCTGAAAAGCCATCATTTGGTAACTGTCACCAGGACAGGAGAAATTACACGTGCAAAAAGCACTGCTAAACTTATAAAAGAGGCTTTAGATTTTTCTCTTACACTTTAGAAAAAGGTACATGACTTTAATTTTGTAGTTGTAAAACAAATTTCTTAGTCTGAATCAAAACCATAAAACATGATTTCTCTCCCTTATCCTTAGACAAGTGAAATTTTATAACTTGCATTTCAAAGGTGAGCTTAGAATATTTCATTTTATTGTTATTACTCCATGCTAATTTCAGAATTAAGAAGGGCGCTGGCATTTGTTTAGTACAAGTTGCTGTAAGATTAAATGTAAATTGGTAAACAGATGATTTGGATAACTTACAATATTGCAAATAATATATGTATAAAAGAAGGTATCACATAGAACTCATTTCTTTACTATTAAATCACAGTGTGCCTGCCTGAGAACCAATTATCTTCACATTTCATAAACATGATGGTGCTCAAAACTCCTTAAATCTAGTCTTTATGTTTATGGACACAATTGTGTAAAAAGTAGTTTTATATTTAATAGGAATCACTGTGATGGTGAAGACTCAGTCTAACAACAGGACCCAGGCGAACATCAAAGCAAATTCCAGTAGATCAATCGGGAATATCCCAAACATCCCAACACCAGAGAACTTCTCCCATTTGGCAAAAGAGGGGTGGGTCAGTCAAAAAGTATCAGTGGCATCCCCTCTGATCATCCCTCAACATGGAAATATGCCCTTTTTTTAACTATGTCATGATACCTAACTCTCAAACTCTTTTCATTTGAAATATGTTGCCCCCAACTGTGAAGCAATGCACGCATGAAATGTGCACCCTGCCACTTAGCACTATATGCTCTTAAGGAAATTCTTTAAAGCTTAGTTTCCTCATCTGTAAAATAAACTACAGTTATGCAATTCCAGCAAAATGCCTGGCACATAGTACACTGAATAAAAGCTGTTGTGAAGTCTTCAACTGATATAGATTATTACATGAGGTCTGTCAATAACCAGCAAAGTACCTGGCACAATTCAGCATGTAACTCATGTTAGTTTCTTACATTGGTTTCCTTTATTTCTTAGGGCTAAGACACTAGCATTTATTTATCTTATAACTCTAACAGTATCTAGCAAAGAGCTTCACAAAAGAAGCCTATGGTAAAACCCAGCTAACTAAAATGGCTTGGGTAACTACTTCTGAATATTCAACAATCTCTCAATGCCACATGTGGTTCATAAGCTCTGGCTGTACCAGTTCAGTTAGTGCACACTGTAAAAACAATACCCTGAATTTACAAAAATGGCTTTCTTACCGAGCTTAAGCTACTTCTAAATAACAGTTCATTACTGACAATGACAGGATGAGGTAAACACATAACCATATTTTGAGGGAAACCCAAGGCTAAAAGAGTATGTTTTATATGGACAAAGTGAATCAATGGCAAAACAAGGACTCGAACTCAGAAATTTTTGCTTCAAGTTTAGAGTTTCTTCCATCCCAGACTGCATTTCCCCAAAGGACAAAAGTACATTGATTCACATCGATTTTCCAAGTCTTCACTCAATAAGTATGAAATCTATATACATTTGCAAATAAACATTTATAAAAGGAACAATGCCAAAATCTTTTCTTTATTAAGCTATTCAATGTATCCTTCTCTGTAATACGAGGTTGATTGTAAATCATTTTGCTTTTTTAGGGACGTTGGCTTATTATATTAAGGATAATTATTTTTAAACCTACTACAAATAGAATAAATTAAAACTGTACACAAAATTTAATGTTTTTATCCTATGAGCTTTTTATAGTTCATCTTGTTTCCTCTGGCCATTTGCTTTTAATGTGCAACCAGTGAATAGTGGGTTTTTTATGTTTCATTTAAAATGAAAAAACATTTAAAAATGCAGTCTTCCAAGCTCAGCCAGAAATGTCCATTTCAAAAATCTTACTCCAGCCAGTTGGCTTTGTCAGTGACATATGTGCTAAGTGAAAATGTAACCCACAGTGATTTTCTGCAGGTCAGATGGAATCACTTAGCATACTCAACATGGTTTCCAGTTCGTGCCTCAAGAGGAATTTCCTTCAGCTAGTAAGTGTTTCTTTTAAACGTCAGACCAGCTACTGTTGTTTGAACACAAGTGTTATCTTGGCATGGTTGGAATATATGTGCATTCCGAGAATTATAAATGTTATTCTTATCAAAATATGAAAATTTTGAATATATTTGCATTATAAACATTGTATGGATTCAATATAAAATTTAAGTAACCAGTGGGTGGTGTTTGGGGAACTAAAATTTTTGAATTTTAGTCAATGCCTCTGTTTTCAAAGTTTCTTTAAGTCCAAAACACTTCACAGATATAGTGGCTCATGTAAGCAGAAATGTTAAATGTCAAAAAAAGCACCTTTAGTGTTAAAAAAATTAGGAACTGCAAATAATATTAAGCATGCTCTTTTCTGTCACATAACAAATGACTATTAACATAGAGCCTTTTTAGCAAAACATACCATAAATACATCAATGTATGATAAATTTTCAGTTATTAAAAATGAAGGGTCGGCACCTAGAGGGGTGGGATAGAGCGGGTGGGAGGGAGACACAAAAGGGAGGGGATATATGTATACATATAGCTGATTCACTTTGTTATACAGCAGAAACTAACACAACATTGTAAAGCAATTATACTCCAATAAAGATGTTAAAAAAAAAAAAAATTGAAGGGTTGGGACTTCCCTGGTGGTCCAGAGGTTAAGACTTCGCCTTCCAATGCAGGGGGTGCAGGTTTGATCCCTGGTTGGGGAGCTAAGATCTCGGCCTCGCAGCCGAAAAACCAAAACATAAACCAGAAGCAATATTGTAACAAATTCAATAAAGACTTTAAAAATGGTCCACATCAAAAATATCTTTAAAAAAAAAAAAGAAGGGTCAAATTTCACCAAACATAATTCTTGTTTTTCCAAGGGTTGCAATTTTAAGTTGGTTAACTATTTAAAAAAGAAAGGCAATCCCAATTTCATAAAATAATCAATAAAACAAAAAGCAATTTGGCCCATCCAAGAGACCCCTTCCTTCATACTATATCAATAAGCTAGACAAACACATGCATCTACTGCATCAAATAAGGTTAAAGTTCTCCCACAAACTATGACCATGTGAAGAAGCCAAGCATAGCAAACCTCTTGATGATCCTAAAACTAATTTTCAATAGGTTTACTATCTGATTGCTTTTATACTCTCCATAGATATCTTTTTTGTGAAAGATCAGGGATTGTTTTCATTATTAAAAGGCAATTATTTTTCACTCCAGTGGCTTATCAACCTTGAATGGAATATAGTACCTGCACTTTTCTTGTATGGCTAATAATTACTTTTCTTTGTATAGAGAGACACTAATCTCTTTCTCTGGTAAACAGAAGACATAAAGTTCAACTTGGTTTTTTGCAAGGATAGGACTGAGACCTAGGTTTGGAAACCAAAAAATTATGTCAACCATCAGTAAAGAGCATCTGCTACTAGTGGAAGAACTATTCTATGTTTAATGGCAGTATTTATAAAGGGGTCTTATTCTTATTAAAAGCAGAAGTGTAGATGTCATTACACTAGTCAAAAGAACAGCATGTACATTATGACATTATATATTTAACAAGAACACAGAAGGCCTGGTGGCCTAGTCTCAGAAGTGTGTTCTGCCTTGTAAGGGGTCAGAGTTCAATGACTTAAACGAAGCCTTTGATCCTCAAATGGGTAAGAATGAGGAAACTAATAACAATGAATTACCCATGGTAATAACAACCCTTTCCCTGTCTAATGCAGAATCAGCATTCAGAGCTTCCCTTTAATGTTAGTTTCCTAAAACATGAACTTTTCCTGAGAAGAAAATTCAAGAAAAAAGGGACAGGATGTAAATCAAAAAGAATATATATATATATATATTCTAATGATAAAATGATTCTAGAGCTTCTCTTCTCATCCAGCTTCTATTGGTGCTATTGCTTCATCATGTTGGTTCCAACAAATGTAAGAAAAACATGCAAAGTTAATTCCTCTTACCAAATAGAGGAGTGGGAGGATGAAGCAAATTGGTGCACTTTATATTCATATGTGAATATAAGATTATGGATTCAGTCAGTAACAAATGCATTCTGAACTGTTTCTTAGTCATGAGAACAAGTTTCTAGGGAACTAACCATAGCCTTTTACTTAATCCCCCAAAGGCTAAAATGGATGCAGAAGTTAAACAGGTGCAGTTAATTAGCCAGAGATGGGATCAAACCTACAGGTATAGCTTTGTTACTACTACCTGAATTGGGTACAGCAAACTCTTAAAGTAATTTTATTCCCCAACTACAAGCATCCCTACCATTCTGTTATCCCTTAGAATTTGCACACATACAAGTAGGTGAAATGTTAGAGGAAGACAATACATCAGAGAGAAAAGAAAAGGCTAGGGGAAGCCAAGGAATAGGAAAATAAGGGGGAAAACTGAATTAGCTAATACATAATTTTAAGATCTCTGTGTTAAATTGTCTACCATTAATACAACTTCCAAAATAACCTGTCTTTCTAAATGCATACAGAAGTACTTGCAGAGGAATGTGATTTATCAAACTGATGAAAGAACAGAAATTTTATTTTGTAATTCTGAATTTTCTCATACGAAAAATTTGCGTAAAGTATCACCCATTTCTTATAGGTACTTATTTCTTAAGGGAATTCCCTGGCGGTCCAGTGGTTAGGACTCCACGCTTCCACTGCAGGGGGCCCAGGTTCTATCCCTGGTCACGTAACTAAGATCTCGCAAACCCCGCAGCACGGCCAAAAAAAAAAAAAATGATATATAATATAAGCAGTATTGCAAAGCACCTAGCACAGTATCTGAAACAGTATTCAATAAATGATAGTTACTTTTAATCATATTAAAGTAAAAATTGAATGATGAAAGATGTTTATGAAGCCCACGATGTCTAACATTCTTATTGTATATTCTTGATATCAGTATATCATATATTTCCATTTTAATTAAACAAGTACATTACTACTTAGAAGGAAATTATCTGAAAAAGATAATCCAATACTCAGAATAACAAAAGATTTCAAATTATTTTCTTTCATCATTGCCAAAGCTATGTAAAACTTATAAACATGATATTTGTGCTTATCAAAGGACTGGCTGAAAACCACCTTTGAAGTCGTAGACGCTTATCATATGACATTTGAAGATATAGGGAGCTACACCTATGCACTTACTCTTCTTCTTAAACTTGATCTATTTTTTTTAACATCTTTATTGGAGTATAATTGCTTTAAAATGTTGTGTTAGCACCCCTCTAGGTGGTCACAGAGCACCGAGCTGATCTCCCTGTGCTATGCGGCGGCTTCCCACTAGCTATTTACATTTGGTAGTGTATATATGTCCATGCCACTCTTTCACTTTGTCCCAGCTTACCCTTCCTGCTCCGCGTATGCTCAAGTCCATTCTCTACCTCTGCCTCTTTATTCCTGTCCTGCCCCTAGGTCCTTCAGAACCTTTTTTTTTTTTTTTTTTCAGATTCCATATATATGTGTTAGCATATGGTATTTGTTTTTCGCTTTCTGACTTACCTCACTCTGTATGACAGACGCTAGGTCCATTCACCTCACTACAAATAACTCAATTTTGTTTCTTTTATGGCTGAGTAATATTCCATTGTATATATGTGTCACACTTTCTTTATCCATTCATCTGTCGATGGACACTTAGGTTGCTTCCATGTCCTGACTATTGTAAATAGAGCTGCAATGAACATTGTGATACAGGACTTTTTTGAATTATGGTTTTCTCTGCTTATATGCCCAGTAGTGGGATTGCTGGGTCATATGGTAATTCTATTTTTAGTTTTTTAAGGAACCTCCATACTCTTCTCCATAGTGGCTGTATCAATTTACATTCCCACCAACAGTGCAAGAGGGTTCCCTTTTCTCCA
>NC_041218.1:45045876-45046817 GCF_002837175.3 Physeter macrocephalus
TGTCCAGTTTTCCCAGCACCACTTATTGAAGAGACTGTCTTTTCTCCATTGTATATCCTTGCCTTCTTTGTCATAGATTAGTTGACCATAGGTGCATGGGTTTATCTCTGGGCTTTCTATCTTGTTCCATTGATCTATGTTTCTGTTTTTGTGCCAGTACCATATTGTCTTGATTACTGTAGCTTTGTAGTATAGTCTGAAGTCAGGAAGCCTGATTCCTCCAGATCCATTTTTCTTTCTCAATATTACTTTGGCTATTCAGGGTCTTTTGTGCTTCCATACAAATGGTGAAATTTTGTTCTAGTTTTGTGAAAAATGCCATTGGTAGTTTGATAGGGATTGCACTGAATCTGTAGTTTGCTTTGGGTAGTAGAATCATTTTCACAACGTTGATTCTTCCAACCCAAGAACATGGTATATCTCTCCATCTGTTTGTATCATCTTTAAACAGTGACAATTTTACTTCTTCTTTTCTGATTTGGATTCTTTTTATTTCTTCTTCTTCTCTGATTGCTGGGCTAAAACTTCTAAAACTATGTTGAATAATAGTGGAAATTGTTCCTGATCTTAGTGGAAATTGTTTCAGTTTCTCACCATTGATTATGTTGAGGTAGGTTCCCTCTATGCCTACTTTCTGGAGGGTTTTTATCATAAATGGGTGTTGAATTTTGTTGAAAGCTTTTTCTGCATCTATTGAGATTATCACATGGTTTTTATCCTTCAATTTGTTAATATGGTGTATCACATTGATTTGCAGATACTGAAGAATCCTTGCATTCCTGGGATAAACCCCACTTGATCATGGTGTATGATCCTTTTAATGTGCTGTTGGATTCTGTTTGCTGGTATTTTGTTGAGGGTTTTGCATCTATATTCATCAGTGATATTGGTCTGTAATTTTCTTTTTTTGTAGTATCTTTGTCTGGTTTTGGTATCAGGGT
>NC_041218.1:45047313-45059756 GCF_002837175.3 Physeter macrocephalus
TTTTTTTCCTTCTGCTAACTTTGGGGTTTTTTTGTTCTTCTTTCTCTAATTGCTTTAGGTGTAAGGTTAGGTTGTTTATTTGAGATATTTCTTGTTTCTTGAGGTAGGATTGTTTTGCTATAAACTTCCCTCTTAGAACTGCTTTTGCTGCATCCCATAGGTTTTGGGTCATCATATTTTCATTGTCATTTGTTTCTAGGTATTTTTTTTATTTCCTCCTTGATTTCTTCAGTGATCTTCTGGTTATTTAGTAGTGAAGCACATTGATCAGTAGATCAGAATAAAGAAAATAGAAATATACCCACACGAGTATGGCCAAAAGATTTTTGACAGAGGTGCAAACCAATGCAATGAAGGAAGGATAGCATTTTTAACACATTGTGCTGGAACAATTGAACCCTCATAGAAAGAAAAATGAACTTTGATGCAAACCTGACAACTAATGCAAAACTTAACTCAAAATGGAACATAAGTCTACATAAAACTATAATATTTTTAGAGGGAAACTTTCAGAAAAAATCTTTGTGACCTAAGACAAGCAAAAAATTCTTAGACATAACATCAAAAGCACAATCCATAAAAGAAAAATTGATAAAGTGGACTTCACCAAAATTAGAAACTTTTGCTCTGTGAAAAACCCTGATAAGAGGTTAGAAAGATAAGCCACAGCTTGGGAAAGCATATTTTCAAATCACATATCTGACAAAGGCCTTGTATCCAAAAGATATAAAGAACGCTCTGAGTTTACCAGTAAAAACACAAACAACGCAGTTAGAAAAACAAAACAAAAAACACCAAATCCAGTTTGAAACAGACACTTAACCAAGTAGGGAATATGGGTACACATAAGTATATGAAGAGATGTTCAATATCATTAACCATGCTGAGTGAAGAAATGCCAATATCTAAGGGTTACATACCATACAATTCCATTTATACAAGTTTGAAATGACAAAATTAGAGAGATGGAGAACAGGTCAGTGACTGTCAGAGGTTAGGGAGGGGGTATGATTATAAAAGTGTAGCACAATATAGGGCCTTTGTGTGGTGGAACAGTTCCATATCTTTTTTTTTTTTTTTTTTTTTTGTGGTATGCGGGCCTCTCCCTGTCACGGCCTCTCCCGTTGCAGAGGACAGGCTCCGGACTCACAGGCTCAGCAGCCATGGCCCACGGGCCCAGCCGCTCCACGGCACATGGGATCCTCCCAGACCGGGGCACGAACCCGGCTCCCCTGCATCGGCAGGTGGACGCGCAACCACTGCACCACCAGGGAAGCCCCCAGTTCCATATCTTGATTGGGATGGCAACTACATGAGTCCATACAAGTGATAAAATTTCATAGAACTATACCCACACAGAAAAAAATAATTTCAGGTAAAGAGTGATGCAATCCAAGTAAGGTCTGTATTTAGTCAGTAGTATTGTGCCAATATCAGTTTCCTAGTTTTCACATTGTACAATGTTACTATTGGGAGAAGTTGGGTGATGGGTATACAGGACCTTTTTGTACTATTTTTGCAACTTCTTGTGAGTTTATAATTTTTTCAAAAAGTTATCAAAAAGGAACAACTGAGGGACTTCCCTGGTGGTCCTGCGGTTAAGGCTTTGCCTTCCAAGGCAGGGGGTGTGGGTTTGATCCCTGGTCAGGGAGCTAGGATCCCACATGCCTTGGGGCCAAAAAACCAAAACATAAAAAAACAGAAGCAATACTGTAACAAATTCAATAAAGACTTTAAAAATGATCCACATTAAAAAAAATCTTAAAAAAAAAAGGAACCACTGAGATGCCACGACTACTCCCACCTCAACAACAATTTTATGCCAATGAATTTGAAAACCTCAATGAAATGGGCAAATTTCTAGAAAAATTTCCCACAATAAAAGCACTGAATAAATTCTACAAAACTTACAAGAATAAACTTTATTCAAGGGAATAAAAATGTGACATTTCACAACTCAATGTGAGTAATGTCACTGGAGCCAATTTTCCCTCTCCAATAGAACTATATATACTGCTAAATTGATTTTGTTTTCTCTAATATCTTGTAATTTCTTAATTATGTCTGTTTCAATGACTCATTCAGAGTTTGGTATTAAGGGATACTTCATAAATTCCAGTAAGGCAACTAGCTGGTGTTAGATCTCATTTTACCAAAACTCCTATTGATGTGGTTCTTCCAAACATTTTAAATCTTATCTTTCTTTTTCCTTTATGTATACTTGGCCATTTTTCCTGAAACTACTGATACCTGTGATCACGTATCTAGTAATCCTAACATTTTTAGATCAATTAAATTTTAATAGATTAAATAGAAAAAAATTTTCTAATCTGGGAAGATAAAACAATGCCAAGCCTCTAGTTTGGAGCTCTAGGTTTGCTCTTTATCCTTGTTCTAAGCTTTTCCCTGGTCTCTTTGATTGTGATAGTTCATTCCTTCTCTCTCGTTGTTGGAATGGTAGAAACTCTTTGGTTTGGGGCTGCATGACAGCCATTTGTCCTTATGGGGTCTATTATTCTGTCTCAGGGGTTGCCTGTCCATAAGATTAAACTTGATCTATTTTTAACCATTTTAAATTATAAAACTAATAGAATTGAAGTCAGAATAGTACAAATGGAAAGGTGAAGTCTCCTTCCTTCCTGAAGTCAGCAGAATACAACCAGGAAACAATTTTTTTCCCATCATTGTTCCTGTAAAGCTGTTCTGTGGACTCATTCTTCACTGCTCCTGAATGAAGTTTAAGGCAAATCTTACAGCTTTCCTATTCTCTCTTAGGAAATCATGAATAATCTCGTTTTCCAAGTATTAACACATCTAGACTCTCTTGGAGGATTTCAACTTCCAGCTAAAACAAGATAACTAGCCCTCCTACTGTAAACTACTATAAACTGGACAAAACACATCAGGCTACTGTCAGCGGGCATTTAACAACAGGCAACACAGCCTATGACACCAAGAGAAGGGAAACTCATGATGTGAGCCCCCGCATCTGCCCAAGCTCTGTCAGGAGATAATTTCCAACTGCAGTACAGCAAGCTGGAGTTCAAAGAGAGCACAGTAGCCCCACTAAGCTAAGAAGGCAGCTATCAGACTTGGGGGCAGCTGAAGAACCTGAAATCTGGGGCAAGGCACCAGAGAGAAGGGAGCCTTTCAGCGGGAGAAACAGAAGGCTGTCAGATGTTCCCTGATTGTCCCTAATTGAGCACTGAGCTGAGCATGCACATGGAGAGACTGTGCAGGATTTATCAAAGGATGACTGCTACAGGGGTGAGAATGGAACAGATACCAGAGGTCAAGCAGTGCTGGGGGATGTTAAAGGCCTGACCCAGCTGATATGGAAAGACCTCATTAATACCTTGTAAATACCCTGAGAAAGGCTGCTCCATTAAGAGTAAGGGCCAGGCCCCAGAGTAAGGCTTGCTCTACACCCACCTAACACAGTCTAAAACCAAGCCCTTACAAGCGCCACAGGGAAGAGAGAGTTTGGGAGTTGAGACATCCCAAGTCAAAAGACTTTAGGAAATACCTTGGACTTTCCGCAAATCTTCCCTACAAGAACATAAAATCAGGCTGTCACAACGTCAAGGTGATCAGCCAGTAATTTTTTTTTTTTTTTTTTTTTTTGCGGTACACCGGCCTCTCACTGTTGTGGTTTCTCCCGTTGCGGAGCACAGGCTCCGGACGCACAGGCTCAGCGGCCATGGCTCACGGGCCTAGCCGCTCCGCGGCATGTGGGATCCTCCCGGACCAGGGCACGAACCCGTGTCCCCTGCATCGGCAGGCGGACTCTCAACCACTGCGCCACCAGGGAAGCCCAGCCAGTAATTTTATTGTAGCTTTTCTGCTGGATATGTAGAGGTATCTCATTGTGGTTTTAATTTGAATCTCCCTGAGGCCTAATGATGCTGAGCGACTTTTCACACACTTATTGGGAAATTTGCATATCTTCTTTTGCGCTATGTCTCTTCAAATACTTGTCCATTTTTAGAAATTGGGTTGGGGCTTCCCTGGTGGCACAGTGGTTAAGAATCCACCTGCCAATGTAGGGGACACACATTCAAGCCCTGGTCCGGGAAGATCCCACATGCTGCAGAGCAACTAAGCCCGTGCACCACAACAACTGAGCCCATGCACCACAGCTACTGAAGCCTGCGCACCTAGAGCCCGTGCTCCACAACAAGAGAAGCCACAGCAATGAGAAGCCCTCATACTGCAACGAAGAGTAGCCCCCGCTTGCCACAACTAGAGAAAGCCTGCATGCAGCAACAGAGACCCAATGCAGCCAAAAATAAATATTAATAAAATAAATAAATTTATTTGTTTTTAATTGAGTTGTTTATCTTCTTACTGAGTTATAAGATTTCATTATATATTCTGAATACAACTAATTTATCAGCTACATACATTGTGAATATTTTCTCTCAGCCTGAGGATTGTGTTTTTATTTTCTTGACAGCTCTCTTTTGAAGTTGTCTTTTGATTTTAATTTGGGTGCAATGTAATTTATCATTTTCTTTCTTTTATAATTAGTGCTTTATATGCCCTAAGAAATCTTTGCCTACTCCAAGGTCATAAAGATTTTCTCTTAATTTTTTCTTCTAAAAGTTTTACAGTTTTAGTTTTTACATTTCAGTCTATGAACTTTCACCTGTGAAACTATACACATGGGAAGTTTTCTTTGTGAAAAGGTTTTTATTATGAATTCAAAAAATGTAGTAGATATAGGGCTATTTATGAATTTTAAAAATGTAGTAGATATAGGGCTATTCAGACTTTCTATTTCTTCTTGTGTCAGTCTGTGGTAAGTTGTGGTCTTCAAGTCATTTGTGTATTTCATCTAAGTTATTAAATTATTGGTATAAAGTTGTTCATAATATTCCTTTATATTCCTTTTAATATCTCTGGGACCTGAAAGTGTCTTTTAAAAAACAGAGTTTCTGGATTTAGGGAATAATGATGGTCACCTAATTCCAAAACCCTCCCTCCTTTACTCTCCTGGAAAAAACCATAAAACAACACTGCACCCATACCTTCTGCCTTACTATTAGATGGAAAATACTGCAACCTCCACCACACATAAGGGGGGAAGGGGAGACAATTCCAACAGTACTTCCACCATCAGCCCACTGCTACTAGTAAAAACCTGAGGGTATGGGGCATGGAGAAGGGAAGACTTTCATAAGATTCTATGAAAAGGAATAGAGGGAAGCAGAGATTTTAGAGAAAGCACAGACAAAATCAGAAGAATATGTGAAACAATAAATGTAAATACTTAACATGGGGTGGGACCTAGGAATTCATGGCTCTGGCTACAGGAAAGGAACTTGAAAGTGTGCAGGACTGGAAGTGGCAGCCTTAGAGAAGCACTTGATTTGGGGGGTGAGTTAGCTAGAAAGAGAAGATAGAAAAAGAGGTTTGTTTACATGAAAAGTGATATGGTCAGAAGCAATTATGAAACTACTTTAGATGTATTATAGGAATGAGCAAATAAATACATGTGTTGATGTTGTCGGGATCAGGGATCCACTTTGGAAGAAGGGACATATAAATATGGAATGGAGAAGGCAATAAAGAATCACGTTAGGATGGATTGAAATTGGAGATATTGGTGTGAACTTGCGATATCTAAATAACGTTAATGTATGAGTTTATGCGTATTTATGTGCATATATTCATGGTTATGTGCATGTTTATATGTATGCATGTATGTGTTTATGTATATCTGTATATATGTATATGTATTTGCACATGTACATATCTCCTAGCTTTGCCCTCTGAAAGGGCCTAAAAGCAAAGACACTATGTAACATGAGCACACCTAGCACTTAGATCTTGGTCTCTAATACCATTTCCCACTGAAAAGAACAAGGGTTCTTCAGAGAAAAAGCTTATTCCATGGCTGGAGCAGGATAGGTATAAGATTATCCTGGAACATCTTGCTATGCTATAAAGTAAAAGAAACAAAAAATGCTAGGGACAACTTAAGCACCAAAATTATTAAGTTCAGTATTGAATTATAGAAATTCATGAGTTCACACTAATAATAAATAGACAAATACATGAATGATGGAGAAGGAATATCTACCATGTATAGTAGAATACTAAAGGCCAACTGGCAAATGTTTAGAAAATGCTGAGTTAGAAAAATCATTTTGCAACCATCACAGTAAAGGTTTTATCAGGCAAGAATCATCAATGAATGATCAATTTACAGGGAAATTTTGACAAAAAGCAGGATATTTGTACTGTTTACTAGTAGTAAGAGGGGAAAACAGTAATTATGCAGTGGAAAAATCAAGCAAAACCTTGACCAGCAGGTCAAAATTAATTGTCAATAAAGATGACTCTATGTGATACTGTGAAACAAATGCTATATTACCTATTCTTGGCAGTATTCTGACCAAGAATGCATATTCTCAACATAATCACAAGGAAACAGGTGACAAACAAAATGAGGAAATGGGCAATATTTTCTTTTTTTAAATGGGGGGGAGACTACGTTCTTCAAAAATGTCAATGTCATAAAAGACAAAGAAAGGGGGTGAAAATTTTCCAGATTAAAAGAGGTTAAAAATGGGACTTCCCTGGCGGTCCAGTGGTTAAGACTCTGCGCTTCCACTGCAGGAGGCACAGGCTTGATCCCTGGTCTGGGAACTAAGATCCCGCATGCCTCACATGGCACGGCAAAAATAATTAATTAATTAATTTAATTTAATTTAATTTTTAAAAAAGAGTTTAAAAATACAGTCAACTGAATGCACTGCCTGCCTCTAGACTAGATCCTATAACAGTGGGATGAGGGTGGCTGGGGTGGGGGGGTGGAAATCCTATAAAGCACTTTATTATATTATTAGATCAACTGGAAAAATTAGAATTTGGATATTAGAATAGATGAAAGTATTATATCAAAGTAATTTTATGAAATTAGCAACTATACTGTGGTTATGTAATAATATTCCTATTCTTAGGAAATACACACTAAAGTGCTTAGGAATAAAAGCCCACAAGGCATATAATGTACTCTCAAATGGTTCCGAAAAAATAATTGTGCGCACATGAGATAGAAAGAGAGTGAGTGCAAACGAGAGAAAGAAATGATAAAGCAAATAAGATAAAAGTATTAACAATAGGAAAACATGGGTAAAGGGTATAAAGGTTATTTCTTATATTATTTTTAACTTCAGAGAAAACAAAGAAAGGAAATGTAATCAAATCTCAGTTGTCAATAGTGTCTACACATAGCTGTATAATGTAAATTCTTGTACTAGTTAGGGAAAAGGCCAAGCTACAATAACAAAGATACACAAAAATACAATGACATAAATTAGATAGTTTATATTTATTTTTGCTAAGTACAGAGACAATCTCTTCTCCAAACCCTTTCCACACCTCTATCTGTAATCCCACTTCTTCATTCCACTTCATTTGAACATCTGCCATGAATTCTGTTTCCTGCTGGGATCTTAACTGATACAGTACTTACGAGATTTGGGGACTAGTTTGCTCACACATCTGATGAACACACAGATGACTTCCCTTTGAGGAAAAAAACAACAGAAATACATGGCATGCAATGGAATCACAATTATTCAAATTAACATTGGTGCAGTGTGCGACAGAGTACCAGTGGAAGACTTTGAGAGATAAACGGCTATTGCACTTGATTGTTTGATGAGAGTGGTAATTACAAAGATTGCTGAATGGGCTACCTGCTTGGCTTAAGCACTTATAAAATATAAAAGCTTGGGATCTTAAACTCCCAAATCAAGGTACAATTGGAAAACTCAAAAGCTTCTATGAAGACCATTTAACAGGATGACACTGCACAAAGAAAAAGGAAATACACAGACCTTCCAGGGTTCATTAATCCATGAGAATGCCAAATACCACAGTATCCACTAGTCAAAATGGGGCTTATAGAATTCCAGTTATAAATGAAGTCTTGAAATAGGAAATTGGACCCTGAGATTGTCAGCATCTCTAACAAACACTGGGTTAAAGTGTTCTTATAGTAGATTGTGGATTAACACAATGTTCATTCCTCCCCCCTCCAGAAACTATATTAGAATAATGGTAATCCCAAACATCTACCAAAATTAAAAATACCCTTAATCTCTGAGCAAAACCAATCTTATTAGTAGCCATGAAAATGAAATTGTAGGAAACTAAGAGACAGTCCTGTCAAACATTTATACTCCCTTTATATTCCCCATTAATTATTATGCCAAGTACTCAGATATTACTTGCCCTGCTGCCAACCATGTGCGTGAAGGTAGGATTACTCAACTGTCTGAACATTCACTGGGTCCCAGAGGTGAAATAACTCACTCAACCATGGGGGCAGACAATAAAGCTTTTTGCCCATGACTTACAGCCAAGCTTCTATAATCATGACCTGGCAACCATTCTCACCCCCTTTATTATTATTTTACTCAGGGTAGAATTAAAAGCCTGTGGAGACAGGCACTCAGATTTTCTTTTAACTGACTAGTGACTCTGAGGACAAGTTTCTCCTCAATATTTTATAGAAGCATTATATCAAAAGAGCAAGTATGACTTCCCATTTCAAGATAATCAACTAAAGACCCTTATGTCTCCTCTAAAAAAAACAACAACAGCAACAAACCACACCAAACAACAAGGAGTAAAATAAACAGACATCAACTCCTTCAAAGAAATCAGAACTATGGTAAGCTTAACCACAATCTGTGAAGACAGAAAGTGAACAAAGAAGAGGTAAACAATAGAGAAGAGAAGAGAAAGGTCAAATCTAAATGCCTAGAAAGGAATACATTTATCCACCCCCCAAAATTCTGAAAAGCACCAGGCACCACAGAAAGTGGGGTGAGGTGGGATCTGAAGATAAGGGTAATATTTTAATGCCTGTGTAACTAACATTTAGGTACCCAGATCTCCACAGGATACAGAAAGTGTAATCTCTGGAGAAGTTGAACTAAGCAAGTGATTCCAGATTAGAGGGACACCAAGTATGAAATGGCATGGGAACAGGGCAAACAACTGAAAATACAAGGATAAAAAAACTGTCTACATCCTGGATAGTCAATCCTCTAACTCCCTTCCCCACCAAGCTCCAGAAAACATGGGACTAGCTATTCTCCCCAGACAGGCCTTAAAGAAACCTCTAAAGAAGAAAACCACCTCAGGAGAAAAGACATACAGCTACTGATAACCGAGTCCCCAATGAAACAGTGAGGTAGTCCCTAACTGCCCTAAGATGAAGCCCACCAGTTGATAAGCCCTGGCCCCTGACCCCAAGGACACATGGTTTGCAGTTAGCCTTTATTGCTTGACTGTTAAATATAAATGAGTAGCCAATAATCACATCAAAAGGTGTTCAAAATCACTAGCCATCAGAGAAACACAAATCAAAACCAAAATGAGATACCACCATATCCCCACTAGAGTTGCTATAATCAAAAAGATAAATAACAACGTGTTGGCAAGGATATGGAGAACGCCATCTCATTATTTAGAGATAAGGAGTTAGCCATCAGAAAAACTAAAGGTAGAAATGAATCATATTGGAGAGTAGGGGGAAGTGGGGGGCTGACTCCTTCATAAGTTTGTCAATACTATTTGACATTTTATTTTTATCAAATAAATTGCACATGGTTAAAAGTTATTTTAAATGATTCTGTCATCTTGCAAGGTTTAAAGTAAATGGTCTACAAGGAGGTGAAAGACTTATATGCTGAGAACTATAAACGCTGATTAAGGAAATTGAAGATGATTCAAGGAAATGGAAAGATATCCCATAGTCTTGGGTTGAAAGAATTAATACTGTTAAAATGGCCATACTACCCAAAGCAATCTACAGATTTAATGTGATCCCTATCAAATTACCCATGTCATTTTTCACAGAACTAGAACAAATAATCCTAAAATTTATATGGAACCATAAAAGACCTAGAATTGCCAAAGCAAAGCCAGAGGCATAACCCTCCCAGACTTCAGACAATACTACAAAGTGTGGTATTGGCACAAAAACAGATATGTGGATCAATGGAACAGAATAGACCACCCAGAAATAAACCCACACATCTACAGTCATTAATCTTCAACAAAGGAGGCAAGAACATACAATGGAGAAAAGACGATCAGTCTATTCAGCAAGTGGTGTGGGGAAAGCTGAACAGCCACACAGAAATCAATGAAGTTAGAACACAACCTCACACTATGCACAAAAATAAACTCAAAATGGCTTAAAGAGTTAAATACAAGACACAGCACCATAAAACTCCTAGAAGAGAACATAGGCAAAACATTCTCTGACATAAATCGCATCAAGGTTTTCTTAGGTCGGTGTCCCAAGGCAATAGAAATAAAGCAAAAATAAACAAGTGGGACCTAATCAAACTTAAAAGCTTTTGCACAGCAAAGGAAACCATAAACAAAACGAAAAGACAACCTATGGAATGGGAGAAAATATTTGCAAATGATGCAACCAACAAGGGCAAAATATACAAACAACTCATACTACTCAATAACAAAAACAACAACAAAAAAGCCAATCAAAAAATGGGCAGAGGGGCTTCCCTGGTGGTGCAGTGGTTGAGAATAGACTTTTTTCCAGAGAAGATATACAGATGGCCAATAGGTACATGAAAACATGTTCAACGTCACTAATTATTAGAGAAATGCAAATCAAAACTGAAATGACGTACCACCTCATACGGGTCAGAATGGCCATCATTAAAAAGTCTACAAATAACAGATGCTGGAGAGGGTGTGGAGAAAAGGGAATCCTCCTACACTGTTGGTGGGAATGTAAATTGGTGCAACCACTATGGAAAACAGTATGGAGGTTCCTTAAAAAACTAAAAATAGGGTTTCCATATGATCCAGCAATCCCACTCCTGGCCACATATCTGGAGAAAACTCTAATTCAGAAAGATGCATCCACCCCAATGTTCAGAGCAGCACTATTTACAATAGCCAAGACATGGAACCAACCTAAGTGTCCATCGACAGATAAATGGATAAAGAAGATGTAGTATATATACCCAGTGGAACACTACTCAGCCATAAAAAAGAATGAAATAATGCCATTTGCAGCAACATGGATGGACCTAGAGAGTATCATACTAAGTGAAGTAAGCCCGACAGAGAAAGACAAATATCATATGATACTGCTTATATGTGAAATCTAAAAAAAAAAAAAAATGATACAAATGAACTTGTATACAAAACAGAAATAGACCCACAGACATAGAAAATAAACTTATGGTTACCAAAGGGGAAGGTAGGGAGAGATAAATTAAGAGTCTGGGATTAACACATATACACTATTATATATAAAACAGATAACCAACAAGGACCTACTGTATAGCACAGAGAACTATACTCAATATTTTGTAATAACCTATAAGGAAAAAGAATCTGAGAAAGAATATACAGATATAGGTATAGATATACATGTGTAACTAAACCACTTTGCTGTACACCTGAAAATAAGACAACATTGTAAGTCAACTATATTTCAATAAAAAAATAAAATTAAAAAAAATTATTCTTGGTTGAAAACTAAAAAAAGAAAAGAAAAGAAAATATGACACAAATGAACTTATTTATGAAACAGAAACAGGCTCACAGACAGAAAACAAACTTGTGGTTACCAAAGGGGAAAGGGAGTGGGGGAGGGATAAAGTAGGAGTTTGGGATTAGCAAATACATACTATATACAAAACAGATAAACAACAAGGTCCAACTGTACAGCACAGGAAACTATATTCCATATCCTGTAATAACTCATAATGGAAAAGAATATGAAAAAGAATATGTATATATATGTATAACTTAATTACTCTGATTTTAAAAAGGCAAAAGTTAATCACTCTGTTGATTGAAAATAACACAACACTGTAAATCAACTATACTTCAATTTTAAAAATTGTTTAAAAAATAAAATAAAAAAATTGTTAAAGTTAAGCGGTCTATTTTAAAGATGTAACAAAATATTTTGCTAGTACACTTCTAACATCTCTCTCCTAAGCCTAGGAGCTTCATCTCTGATTTTCCAACAGCCCTGCAGTGGACTGTACCATATTAAAAGGTATCATTAAATTCCCCCACCTTGATTTAAGACAGTACATAAACGTACATAGTGTGTAATTTTTAAGTGGGAGAGGGAGGAGAGGAGAATAAGTAGGTATAATATTTTTTTAAAAATAGATTATTGAAAGCTTCCCTGGTGGTGCAGTGGTTGAGAGTCCGCCTGCCGATGCAGGCGACACGGGTTTGTGCCCCGGTCCAGGAAGATCCCACATGCCGCGAAGCGGCTGGGCCCGTGAGCCATGGCCGCTGAGCCTGCGCATCCGGAGCCTGTGCTCCGCAATGGGAGAGGCCACAGCAGTGAGAGGCCCGCGTACCGCGATGAAGAGTGGCCCCCACTTGCCACAACTAGAGAAAGCCCTCGCACAGAA
>NC_041218.1:45059929-45124384 GCF_002837175.3 Physeter macrocephalus
GGAGAGGCCCCAGCAGTGAGAGCGCCCCGTACCCCGAAAAAAAAAAAAAAAAAAAAAAAAATAGATTATTGAAAAGCCAAAAAAGTAGAAGACTGACTTCTACACTTCTTCTAGCTCACTTCAGTAACTGTGTGATAAATACAAACAGCTCAACTATTCTATAATAAGCACTATATAAATCCTAAAACTCTACCATAATATATTAGCCTTTAAAAGCCAGAAAAACATAGCTATGGCCAGTTAATCTCAAAACTGAGGAAAATTTACAAGAAATATGGTTCAGGTATATTAGAGGTGCCTAATTTTAATGTCCTCATTAACTGAATAATCTATTAGGCCCAATGCCTACTAATCTATATAATTTGTCATGCTTACATTTATTCCAATATAATTAATACACACTGATTCCCCAACAGATAATCTATTCTACACACTGACATCAAAACAATATGGTTTTCAGGAAGCTGGGCAAGAGAAGCAAAGAAAGAGTAAGGGATGAATGATGGAGCCAATTTCCCAAGTTTCAGTAGAATTTGTCACCATCTTTCAAAAAGAAAAGAACTATTGATTGTGTTCCCAAATTATATTATGTGTTGATCAATTCAAGAACAGCCTAATACTGCTGAGAAAACCACAGAATAACAGGATTTGGAATAATCTTTCATTGAAAGGCAAAAGTTAAACATCATATTCCTTAAGAGAACTACCAACAGTAGACATATTAATAGTGCTAGGCACTGTTCCTAATATATCAGGACCTACATTAAAACCCCTGCTAAAGTCTAGAAATGGTCATAACAAATCTTTCAGCCTTACAGCATAAAAGTCAGTTGATAATTTCTTTGTCTAACGCCTAATAAAACTTATTCTTCCAAAATTGTGGAAAAGCTAAGCACAGTCCTCCTATATTATAAAGTTTCCTGTTACAAAGTTGCATGGTTTACACATATGTTATTCTTTATTATTGAAAAAAGAGTCCTCCTTATAACACCCTCTTTGTTGTAATACTCAACATACTTTGCCTCCAGGCTAGATATATAATGAAAGCAAAATGAATTCAGACAGATTGTTGAGGAAAAAAGCTAGTTTCTTTTTAGTAGCCTTTCTAAAGTCTTTTTTCTTTCCTTGTAGCTTTTCATCATCTCAACGTTTTGTTCCTGCTGAATATTTTCCTTTTCTTTTTACATATTTCCTTTGGTAAATGAAAGATGATAGACTGTTAAAAACCAGTTTGTACTACCTTGGAAGCAAGCACTTTTAATATACAACTCCTGCCTTCCAAAACCTTGTACAAATTTCATGTTTAGGACAATGAACTGTATAGGACTTAACCAGCTGCAAAAAGCTATATGAAATCTTAATTTTCCACTCACACATTTTTATGTTCACAGTCCCCTAAAATCATGAATATAACTTTCCAAATTAGATTTAGGAATACTTTTCAGTTATCGTTTCCGTATTAAATAGTACTGTCTTATTTTAGCAAAGATCTACAAATGCTGCTTTAAAAGGTTCTTATTCACAAATTTCAATGTAAGGAAATTTGGTTTAAAAACACTGTTTATTTTTAACTTAGGCAGAAATACAGTTCAAATATTAATATAAGATGGGGTGGGGCTTATTCTGATATGCCAAGCTTAATAATTTCTGATATTCTAAATTAGCCAAAAGTGACTTAAATTATGTACTATATGAAATACTGAAGGTACACATTTTATATCTTTAACGTTTAAGAAGTAAACACACACAATACTACTCTTGCACATAAAGCAAGAGTAGTACTTTATTACTACTAATATTAGAACTCTACTCTCGATAATCTTGAACGTCTTTAAAAATTTTAATAGTAAAAAGATTGGGAAAAAATTCTAGCAGTATAATTTTTAAAATCATCCTACATTGTTTAACACTTTTATTTTTGTACTGTCCACATAAAGAATTATATAAGGATGTTTATAGCCTTTATTCATTTTAGTCAAAAACTGGAAACCACCCAAATATCCATCAAAAAGATAATCTACTTAAAATTTATTTTATATGTAAAACCTCTACACAGAGGACTACTAATACACTTTGAAAATACCTTTAACATGTTAGTAGTCAACACAACATTTGTTTTTCATATTAAGCATTAACATGTATCTCTACCTTGTGCTTTAGAATTTAAATCTGCAAGCAAGAGTTTCCATGTAGAATGGAAAATGGTTAATGAATCAACTTAATTCAAGAGAGACTGGGGGTGGGGGGGAGAGATTGTTCATTTCCCATGACAATGTGTTTTGTAGGTGAATTTTTTTAAATGTTGGAACACTTTATATCACAGTGTCATCTGAATAAAGTAGTTTTATGGTAATCATTTTCCTTCTCAGTTGAGTAAAATATTTAATAGCTTAGTTATTCCACTCTTAAGAAGGGGACCATGATTAAACATATATAGAGATCAAAAATGGCTGTCAAATCCTATCAAGACTACCATATTTAACCATCTTCTTGTCAAAGGCAGTTCTGACCACAGACATTCCCATAACACTTTTCAAGCCTTGGCATTCGGCCACCATGAAAGAAAGTATTTTTTTCAAACAACACCAAGAAACTTCAAATATTCTTTTTAACCTTTCCCCCTCTTAACCAGAGTAGGCAAGGAGGCATTTAACCACTAAATTTCTATAGCGTATGTATAGAGGGAATCAGAATTCACCTTTCAGGAAAAGTAACAACTTTAAATGATCGTGTAAAAAATGAATTTGCAGAATACAGGGAACTCTCTTTATAACATTCCCGCAGGAACTAAAGGTTTTATAAAACATAAAATACAGGAAGATGCTATTTGAAAGTAACATTGTTTTATGGGTCTTGGACCAGAGATTTTATAAATGAATACCATATATATGAGAAAAACCAGCACAGGATGAGAATCAATGCTATCATCTTCCTGATCTTCTGACTTTTCACTGTGGATCCATAAAGGATCTTAAAACAAATGAGGGAAGTTCTCTAATATTATAAAACACCTATACTTTAATGCTTAAGCAAGGAATGGGAGCAAGCACAGCATAGGGATTCTTCCATAACATTATTTTCCAACATTTCAACCATGTCTATTAGAAAATAGAGGCCGTATGGTTCACTAGTGAGACAAGGGTTATCCAAACATTATTTTTTGATTCCTTATAAGGAAAATAGCATTAATCTTTTATTAGCGCTAACATCCCTACACAGAAAAGCAAGGCTGTGTTCTGGCTGTTCATTCACCCCACTTGAGCATATCAGCTCACTCTCTGGATGGCAATCAAAGAATCCAGACAGCTTTGAGAAGTATAGCCTCTCAGCAACCACATGTGGCCACTAATACATTTCCTTGGCAGACAAGAAAAAGGCTCCAGTTCAGACAATAAGAAGTTATTTGAAGGCTGAGTATCTGATTATCTAGGGTTGCCTCAAGATGAGGCAAAGGTGACTTACTTATTCTTCAATTCACTATTTTCTTTGGCGGGCTTTTTATTCCAAAGAATTCATGAATTTTTATTTATGTGACAATATAATCCCATACAAGCTTATAGAAGTCATTTTATGATTTAAAAAATATTCCACCATGCTCATATATATTATTGGTAAAATCTGTTCACCTCCTTTACTGACAATTATATTCCCAAACATACTGAACCTTTTATATATAGTATTTTCTTTCCACCTCAGTCACAAACGTGGGACTACTGTGCTGTCAGACCTTTATAATCTATACCATGCCCATATTATGTCTACACTCTGAAATTAACCTTTCCTTGATAAAACTTCTATTTTTTTGAAGTTCCATTTGACTGAAAAAATCAAAGTAAAATAAAAGAACTGAAAGAATTAAAGGAAAACGAGCTTTCACAAGGCACAAAAAGAAGAGAGATAAAAGGGTTAAAGAGAAGAAATGTCTTTTATACTAAATATTAAAGAATTTAAATAATTTTTGAAAAATAAAAACTTTTTGATTTGTGAACATTATCACAAACACTCAAATAATTTTGAATATCACATTTTATGCTGAAAAACATATTAATAACAAAAGGATCAATAATGTATAGAAACACAACCCCAAGTAGATGAAAAAACTGATTATTTCTATTGGTAAGTTTATCTTGTATAAGTGCTGCCTCACTGGCATATTGAGAAATAATTGGAGCAAAGGTGAATCCAGGAAGCCCAAGTAATCACTTCCACTTTTACCACTATGGTGGTTAACAGTAACTACCATGACCCATGCACTGTAGTAGATGTTCAACACGTGCTTGTTAAAGAAGAAAACAAAACTCAGAAGTTGGCTAGAATGAGGGCACCCGGCTAACATTTTTTTCTGAAAAATAACCTAGAAAGCCTGATGTGTATGATGTCGGCCCTGCTCAGTTACATGGGTATTTTGGTTCATTCACTCAACAAATACTTATTTAGCCCACTAAGTGCCAAGGACTGTGCAAGACATTAGACACACGATGGTGAACAAAAAATATGGTCTCTGCCCTTATTAAGCTTACAGAAAAGCCTCCTTCTCCTGTCTCTCTCACGGTTCACATAAATCCTCTCTCTAACTAGGAAGGCAATTAAATAAGAGGTAAAGTATTAGAAATAACATAGGGCTTCCCTGGTGGCGCAGTGGTTGAGAGTCCGCCTGCCGATTCAGGGGACACGGGTTCGTGCCCCGGTCCGAGAGGATCCCACTTGCCGCGGAGCGGCTGGGCCCGTGAGCCATGGCCGCTGAGCCTGCGTGTCCGGAGCCTGTGCTCCGCAACGGGAGAGGCCACAACAGTGAGAGGCCCGCGAACCGAAAACAAAAAAAGAGAAAGAAATAACATAGGCTTTAGAATCTGAGAAATGGAATAGTTCCTGCCATATCAGTAAACAAAGGATGTCACAGTCATCAGCAACTGCAGCCCTCCAACGTGAGCCAGTGAGCCCTGAGGAAACTCAGAAAGGAAAGAATACCTGCCATCTAGCAGCCATCAGACTGCAGCCACTCCCTACAGTGAGCCCTGAGGAAACTCAGGATGTAAAAATACAGGACACTGGCCCCAGATAGCTGAGGTGCATATCAAAGGAATGATTTCAGTGAGTCCAGACTCTTGCATCTTCCCATACACAGAAAAGCGTTAAATTTCATAACTTGGGATATCTGGTTTTCTTTAATTAACAATGATCTTTTGATGTTCCCAACTACTTGCCCTTTGTTTCAAAATGTCTGTATAACCTGGCTCCCCCCATTGCCTCCTCGGAGCAGTTTTCTCAAGGTCACTTGAGATGTTGTCTGCCGGGCTTGAAGTACTTAAAACTCCCACCAAATAAAACATAACTCTCAACTGTTCAGCTGTGAATAGTTTTTTAAGTCCACAAATCAGATAGCTCTGGTCAAGGCCTCCCTCTGTCCAGGTATGATTTGCAGCAAGACATGGTCTGTGAGCTTCCGTTTCCCAATCTGGGAAATGGTAATTGAGTCACCCGTCTTACAGGGTTACATGCAATAGCCCAACATAGAGAAGATAATAAATATTAGCTCTCTCCATATAGTCTTCTCTATAAATAAATATAAAAATGCCTGTTGGGGGCTTCCCTCGTGGCGCAGTGGTTGGGGGTCCGCCTGCCGATGCAGGAGACGCGGGTTCGTGCCCCGGTCCGGGGGGATCCCGCGTGCCAGGGAGTGGCTGGGCCCGTGGGCCATGGCCGCTGGGCCTGCGCGTCCGGAGCCTGCGCTCCGCAACGGGGGAGGCCGCGGCGGTGGGAGGCCCGCGTACCGGAAAAAAAAAAAAAAAAAAAATGCCCGTTGGAAAATCAAACTACAGAAGACAGAAACATCAAAACTCTGCAAGGGAGAGATCTTTCTAAGCTTAGAACAAATAGAATAAATTGAACAGGAAAGGAACGATTTGACCACATTAAAACACACACACACACAATTTAAAAGCCAAGAACCCACAGTTTAAAAGCCAAGAACAATCTGGCAAAAAGACGTTCACACCAAGTACAAAGAAATTAATCTGTACTAAATAAATAGCTCAAATAATAGAAATAAAATAAAAGATCATCTATCCAGGAGTCTACCAGAATCATCCAAACAACTGAACTGTTGAATCCAGAAGAATTTTTATAATAAACATACGTTCATCAAACCTGACAGTCCAGAGACTACTTTCAAAAAACACTTTCAAAAATGTAACATTGTGGACTAAACAAACAAACGAATAATTAAATAACAAACAAATAAATAAAAAGAATAGTAAACATACACGAGCAGCAGTGGAACAAAAGAAAGAACACAACTTCATGCCATAACCTTTGAAAAATGGTGACCATCAAGAAACATAGATGCTTCCAAGAATCTTCAGGGCTAGACTTAGTGCATTTTTTGAAGGTGCTAAATCCAAACTCCACATAAGGAGGAGGGGTGGTGAGGTTGTGAATAAACAAAATTCTGAAACCTTACTAAAACTCCCAAATTTAGGGAAAGACAGATCCAGAAGGGATATAGACAGCCTGGAGAAATGGAAATGCCCAGAATAACAAAACCTCTACCTTTACCACATTCCCTTTCTATCATATAAGAAAAACAAATTTTACCATGCTGGTGTTTTTCTGCCAAAAGAAAAACAACAGTAAAGGCCATAGACCGTAAGAATAGCAGCCACACTAAATATCTCCAACAATGAGGATGAGGATGGGGAAGGGAAGATGGGCTAGAGAAGCCTCACACATACCCGCAAGGGGCCAGAAGGAAAGGACGGGGTGGGAGGAAGAGGGGGAGTGGGGGAGGAAGTCAGCACAGAGAAAATCCAAAGCCCGAGAATACCCTCCCACCTTCCAAGATAACAAGTTAAAGACCATCCAGGTGGAGTAAACAGTGATCCAAGACAAACAAAACCACAAAAGACAGGGCTGAGGCCGGATGGTCCAGTATGGCTACCACAGACACAGATACTCCCTGAGCAACATCTAGCCCTCAACACAGTGTGTCAGAAAGGAAAACAAACTCATCTCTGGTTGGGTAGGAGTAAAGGCAAGGAAAATTCACCAGCACCGTAAAAAAGCAAACTGACCCAGACAGAGTTGACCTGGCTACCCTTCAGCAAGATAAAGAGAGATTGCCCTGGCAATTCCACAAACACACTACAAAAAAAGGCAGGGAGAGAGAGAAAGGGGAAGATAACATATGAAAGACAGATGAAGAAAAAACAGAACTGAGAATCAGCAGAGGGCATCGATGACTGTCAGAAGTGCTGTCACACATGCTCCCCATCAGTCCCAGAGTACTGATACAGGGTACTCTCTATCCACCAGCAGACAATGTTACCAAAGATCCTGAGGTGTGATTGGACACACCCTATGTGCACCTCAAGACGTTTTCCCAGAATATAAAATGTGCATAGGTTTAAAATCAATGTGTGAAACTTTTTGCCATTTTAAAGGAAAGCCACATTACCCTACATTGTTTACTTCCTCACAGCAGGCTGACAGTGAACTCAAAACCCACAGATAGAAACCAAACTCAAATGTTCACACCTCCAACTGCTTTAAATATAGCCCAAATTAGCATATCTTTACCCATTTAGAGTGTGCGTTCTTTGCATACCCTGCGAAACTGCACCTAACATCTGCTAGCCACATATAAGACAAATCCTGGGGTTATAAAAGGCTCCAAGTCATGGCTGCCCTTCACAGCTCCCTGATAGAGACTCACAATCCTGCACCTGAGCAACTTCACCTAGACACATAAGCCCCACTTGAACTTCTGCCTCCCCTGGGAGTTTCCTTGCCCTCTTCCCCTTCTGGGTGGGGGTCCTGTGTCACTGTCTCTGGAAGATCTCCTGCTGCAAGGGACTTCCCCTCATAAGAAATCCTGTCAAAGCACCACCCAGAAAAAGCTCATTGTGTGCTACTGCCATCTCATAGTCTTTCTCCTTGACCAGCTCTGAAATCCTTAAACTCACCACAGTTAATTATTCACTGATATTCCCCCAAAGATCCACCCTTCCCCACTCTCAATCTTATTGGTAAAAGGAGAATTCACTATACCTTCAGCAAAAGTAACTCTAGCCCAAGTGTAATCACATTACTTTGGTGAGAGTAACAGTTCAGAGATGCCCAACCAGAGCCACTGAATTGGAAAGAGAGCTTTGCTGAGCCTTCTGGGAGGAAAGCAGGCACTTTTTCACATGGACTAGAATCTGAGAAGTAAAATTTAGAGCTGCTATAGCCATCTTGTAACCAGGGGGAAATAGGCTGTCCAAGGAAACGGAAGCAAGAGATGAAAAGAGAGAAACCAGATCTGATCACGTTGAAGGCCCAGATGATGAGAGCCAGTAAATTTCATACTCTTGCTTAAGCCAACTGTCAACTGCAATCAAAAGAATTCTCAGTTGTACCAAAGGCAAGATTCGAAAGAGAAAAGAAGCACATCCAGTGGAAAAGCAGAATTGTGGCCTATACAGAAATTGGGAAGTTTGGGGTTTTGATGGCAACATTTTTTTAAGTCTTGAGTTGTCTATTACCAGGTAAGCTCAAATATAAATACTCTCATGAAAAACAAAAATTTATGATCAAGAAAATTAATTTTAAAAATTAGAGCAGACTATACATACAATACTGTTATATGATATTAAATCTGTTAAGAGATACAAATATCAGATCGTTCTATTGTACACGTGAAGCTAATATAATGTTGTATGTCAATTATACCTCAATTTTTAAAAATCTATTTAAAAAGTAGATTTCATGTTCATTTTTCTTACCACAGTAAAATTATAGATAGATAGATAGATAGATAGAATGAATGAATAAATAAATGGAAGATAAATATAAAAAATAAGAGCAAAGAAGCAAAATGTTGGAGAAGGTTAAAAATTGAATAAAGAACCAGTTGGTGGTGATAATCACTACTGAATTATTATAGAGCCTTTTTTTAATAAACCACAATTCATTATGAAGAGATGGCAATAACTCAACATGGACTAAAAAGCACAAATTATGTAATGGGAAAAAGGAACAAAACTGGCCCATCATAATCCAGTGTAATTTTTCAAATAAAAATGTATTCAAGTTAAATTTTTCAACAAAATATCATGGAAGGCATTTTGTTCATCAGATCAAGAGTTCATCTTGTGTCCTCGAAGACTCCTCAAAGACTTTATAATCTTTCAACTCTGAGAAACTAGTACAGTGCCTGGGCATTCAGAAGACTCTCAGTAAATGGGCATTGGATGGATGGATGGAGGGATGGAGGGATGGATGGAGGGATGGATGGATGGATGGATGGATGGGCGGACAAACAGACACACAGAGAGAGATGATGCAATTACCACACTGGCCCTAGTCCCTGAAAGTTCCCATACATCTCCAACAAATCAACTATTTCTTCCCACTGTCCTTGTCACACATTTGAAAGATTCCTATACATTATAAGGTTCATCAACCTGTCTCAGCCCTACAGGATAAATTTTGGGTAATTGAGGATGCAACAAACTATAGGGTCTATAAGTCACATTATGAGTAAAGGAAATTCTAGCTCAAATTTATCTTGATAGTAGCAAGATACATTACATAGACTACATAAAGTATCATATTTTACCAAACTAGGTATACACAATTATTGACCTTAAAACAATAATGTTCCTTCTTCATTCCACCACTGGGTTTTTGTCAGTAAACATTAATGATGTCCTTTTCCAAATACTATTCTGAAATGGCAAACTTATCTTAATTAGGTAAAGTATCATGTCAAAAACCATTGGAAGTTGTAGTGACACAATGAAACAAAAGCAGAGGAAAATCTGGCAGACATATGACTTGTTCCTTTTTTCAAAAACAAGTAGAATTCAAATTACCAAACAAAATAAATAACACCAATTTTAGTAACATATTTTTAAATCAATTCAAATCCACCTTTTCAAAATTGATTTAGTATATTTCCAAACTATAATTTGATTGTCCATACTTATGTCACTCACTAAATTTTGCAAGCATTAATTTGTCAACAGGATAAAAAGCACTGATAAACTACCATATTTACAAAAACCCAGAGTCACATGTTCCTTCAAAAAAGCGGCTTAGATTAAAATCAAAGAAACTATAAACATTTTAAACTTCAAACACATCTTCCACACCCCTCTGTAAAAAAAAAAAACCCAATATAGCCACTAATATCGCACATTTCAATCATTTCCCTCTAAAAAGTATAATATGGAAAGAATTTTTATTTAAATTCTGGAATGGCAGGTAGTAGTTTGAATAATGGAAGCTACTAGGCAAATATTCTTCAAGTAGTTCATAAAACTAGATTTCCTATTTCTTTAGCACTTCTTTCTCATTAATAGACATTGCAACATAGCTTGAGGTTAAACCAAACCTTACGGCATCAAATGAATGCACCTTTGAGTTTTTGCAAATGTACAAAGGGTATTTTTGAAAGGTTTTCTTAACAAGCAAGCAAACAAAAAAAGGTTAGAAAAAAACAGTAACTACTCTTTTGCTAATTTCAAATAATATATTACCTCCTCACACATATAAACTCTCTGATTATTTTAGGGGGTACTTTTCTTATAAACCAAAGTACCAACCAAAGAAATGAAATTGAGAAAGCAAATATCTGACCCAGAAATTACCCAACATGTTTTCCATAATCTGTGCGGAACCAAAGTTATGCACCATTTTTAGCCAAACCAAGTACACATCTTTCTGATTGGAAAGTTTTTTTCCTGACTCAGGGAGAAAGCAAATTTACTCATAGCCTAGATAGCCCAGTTTAGTATGGTTAACGCCATAAGATTCTAGAAGCAGACAGCCTGGGTTGGAATCCCTCCTCTACCATTTACTAAGTATATCTTAAGTTACTCAACCTATAAAGCCCTTAGGACAGTGCCTGGTACAGAATAAGCACTCAGTAGATGCAGGGTGGCAGCAAACCTCTAGATCTCTGCAACTTGACATCGGTTGGGAGACTGTCAATAATTCAAACTCTCAGGTCCAATTCCAGACTTACAGAGCCAGAACCTACAATTTTATCATGATCCCTTTATGATTTGGATGCAAATTAAAATTTGAAAAGAACAGCTAGAAAGCATTTTTACATTCTATTCTGAGATATTACCTATAATAATTATTTTTTTTAAGAACCACTCCATTGCTCTTCTGAAGTTACATTTATTTTTAGTAAAAGGCAAAGTATTATTTGGGATAAAAATTCCTCCGTTAGTGATTTTTTACCACACCTCTGTATTCAAAGGGAGACCCCCACTAAAGCCCAAGGTTGTAGAGGACTGCCATCTAGTGGTAGTTCATTCTGATACACATGCCGAGTAAACTGCCTATCAGTACTCGAAACACATTCTTTTAAAATGCTGCTAGGTTTTCTTTTTGCTTAATTCCTTTCTTGAGGACTACTGACACGATTACCCAACTTAATAATTCCACAAGAAGACATCTTAAATACAGAGGAAGGTAGAAGACAAAAATTTTTCAATTTCCTTTTTTAAAACTCAGATTAAAACAAAACAAAACAAAAAAAAAAACAACTCAGATCAAGTGATCAAGCCTAGGGAAGTTTTCAGATTAAAAGATTGACCCTTGGGCTTCCCTGGTGGCGCAGTGGTTTGAGAGTCTGCGTGCCGATGCGGGGGACACGGGTTCGTGCCCTGGTCCGGGAAGATCCCACATGCCGCGGAGCGGCTGGGCCCGTGAGCCGTGGCCGCTGAGCCTGCGCGTCCGGAGCACAGACTCCGCAACGGGAGAGGCCCGTGTACCGCAAAAAAAAAAAAAAAAAAAAAAAGATTGACCTGCTCTCTCCTGTAAAGGTGCGCATCAGACACACACTAGCAGCATCAGGCTTAGAAAACAGGATTTCTTTTGCAATGTGCATTTCTTGGTGTGACTTCTACTTTCTTCTTCCTAAGTTCTGTACTTTTTACAATATATGTATATAGTTTGCAGGGGTGCTTTTTTGAGAAGAAAGTATTTTGTAACCTTCTGACTCAATAACTCCACTTCTACATTCTATCCTAGGAAAATAATAGGAAACATGGGCAAAGATTTATATTCAAAGACGTTCATTTCAGCAAACCAAACAATCTCAACAGCTTCATAATAACCCACTGAACCTATGCATCAAAACTTACTTAATCATTCTCCTCTGTTACTCGTTTAGATCACTTCTAATTTTTCTATATTACAAATAAATATATGTATGTACAAAAGGAAGGAAGGGAGGACAAAGAGGAAGGAAATAATTAAATATATGGCAATTTCATATGACTTTTTCACATTTTGGATCACTTCCTAATATACATTCCCGTAAACCACATATCAGCATTCAAGAACATTTTCACAGTTCTTAACAGCCAACCTGCTTTATAAGAGTACTGTAAAATTTTACATGGCCACAAGCCATGCAGGATGTACAGACTGTACTATCATCTCTCTAGCAGCAAGTTTTATCCCATTGATAATTTTTTAACAGTTTTACAATTAAGATATAATTTACTTACCACCCCTCAAAAGTATACAACTCAGTAGTTTTCAGTGTATTTATAGAGCTGTGCAACCATCACCATAATCTAATTTGAGTTCATTTTCATCATCCCCCGAAGAAACCTTGTAACCATTAGCAGTAACTCCCCATTCCGCGTGCCAATCCCCCCAAAAGGCTAATTTTTACCTCCTTACCACCCCATTACTTTTTCATGTTTCCTTTTAGATACCTGAGTGATATTATGCAAGTGTTTCAAACCCATGAAACAGAATAATTGCTTCTGTTACTCGGATATCTCTCTGTTTCATATTGGGAAATATCCTGCTTAACCATAGGAAAGAAAGATACGTTATAATTGCCTCTTGTTTTTTCAAAAGGTACTTTTTAAATGTAAGGCATAATTTAAGAACTAAGAGAAGATATATAAGTACAAAGTTACCTATTCTTTTCAAAACTAGTAGCAACTCTAATTACTTTGAAAGTCCATTACTGAATATAGCAAAAATGTCACACAAAAGCAAGGAATTTCTTTTTTATTTAATTTATTTAAAACTTTATTCTAATTGGGTTAACTTGATCTGGTAATAAAACTAAAAGTACAGTGCAATCAATGTAAGATAACATTTGACATGTGATCTAAAGAATTGTCTTGTTAAAAATAGGGCTTCCCTGGTGGCACAGTGGTTGGGAATCTGCCTGCTAATACAGGGGACAGAGGTTCAAGCCCTGGTCTGGGAAGATCCCACATGCCTCGGAGCAACTAAGCCCATGCATCACAGCTACTGAGCCTGTGCTCTAGAGCCCGCAAGCCACAACTACGGAGCCCAGGAGCCACAACTGCTGAAGCCCGCATGGCTAGAGCCTGTGCTCCACAGCGGGAGAGGCCACTGCAATGAAAAGCCTGCGTACCGCAGCAAAGAGTGGCCCCCGCTAGCCACAACAAGAGAAAGCCTGCGCACAGCAACAAAGACCCAACGCAGCCAAAAATAAATAAAATAAAAAATAAATAAATTTAAAAATAAATAAATAAATAAATGTCTTGATGCTACCAAAAAATAAAAACTTACTTTCATTTAGCCAAAGCACTTTCTCCCCATATAATAACTTTTTTTTACTCCAGATGTATAGAATTTAGCCGTTTTTCTTTTGGGGATTTAGTAGGGGAAAGAACATTGAAAATAGTTAATTAAAAAGGGGAGACCTAGGTCCCCCGATCATATCAGACATTTTTTTTAAAGAACAGTGGAAATCAATTCTAACAGCTGAAGTTGGGAGGGGACACCTCACAGAAGTTATTAGCCTCTCATCAAATTTTAGCTTTTTCTCTCCTCTCTTCATCTAACTCTAGACATCTCCCATATTCTTCAAATAATCCAGACATTCCTGTTACTCAAAGTAAGCAATACTGCAATCCAGCCAAGTGTTTTGTCTCATATCACTTTAATTACACAAAATGTTTATTTGTACATTACCACCCAAAATATTCTTGCCTTTACCTCTATATATGAAAAAAGTGAGTTCACATGAATGAAGGATGCTTCCAAAATAAAGACATTTTTTGTGTCACTAAAGCAAAATCTAACATAGGTAGCCTACCTTTTATTAACACAACAGTTAAACAATAAACTCATAAAAACTTGAGCCCAAAGAGAGCTATATTATAAAATCCCTTGTTACATGTTCATCAGGTGCCACACACACACGCACACACACACACCCACACACACACACACACAATATCACACAGGTGTCGACACCTGGCTTCCTATCCTCATTTCAGCACCAGCAGCTCTTCTATCGTCCTGTCACAGTGAAGTGAGAGGAGTTGGATTGTAAATTATTCTCTCACACCAAGAGCAACAGTATACACAAGCAAGCACCAAGCCCTGGTAACTCAGAAGCTCTGGAACTAGGGTGGTAGCCCTAGTGCTAATTAGAAAGAGATACCACCAGGGTGGGAGAAACCCAGCCTCACTGAGCCAGTACTTTGTAAAGGTAATGCCTTTGTGAAATTTAGGAAAGGCACCCTTCCTCTGGGGATGTTTATTCCAGGCCAGAGCACATGGCTTGATGAGCAGGATCAGGTCTGCATTTCAGTCTCCACATGCCCCTGGTCCAGGTGCCCTGGTTTAGAAACAATCCACACAACCCTGTACAGTGGCCCTGGAGGTGGATTAGGTGGAGACAGGGGTCTACAGCTTCACCCTGCCTATACCCTGCCTAAGTAGAGCGGGGACCCCCATCAATGAAGAGATCAACCCCTTCTTCCACTGAGAGAGGCAGGCACACAGTTCTACCATAGAAAAGATCAATTTCAGTCAGCTCATGTATAAAACACAAAATGTAAAGAAAAGACAGTTTCAGAAATGTCTCTGTAGACCACATAAAAGTGCTGGTTATATGAAAATCAAACACATTCAATGTTTAAAGTTTTCTTTTTTTATTACTTTGCCCAAGTATTTGAATATAAAGGTTTCAATAAAACATGTTTAACTCTCTCTAAGATTCATACCACATAATTCTCCATTTTTATATGGCCAAATATTCTGGTCCTTACAATAGCACACTCATGATTAAATGCAAATTACCTTTTACACCACCAAATGATCCACAAGTCATATTGCAGGCTGTTCTCTGAAGATTATGTTCATACATCAATTTGATCTGATATTGGGTCCCATGTTCCACATTACCCAAGCTTCCTAAAAAGAAAAAAATAAAAAGACTGCTTTGTATTTGTTTACATTAAAAAATATTAGTATCTTCTCATCCTCTTACCAATTCCAAGTAATTCAATTTCAGTGAAATTTAAAATGGCAAAGCACTAAAACATATGTATTATGAACAATTAGCATACTGATGACACAGAATGCCAGCACAGTTAAAACAATTTAAGTCTCAGCTAGATTATACCACTAGATGAAATACTACTCTGGGTGACATTTTGTTATCTATGTCCATTATGCTATCTATGTCCATTATGCCTGAGTAAAGTGTAATTATTTAAATAACAACAAAATCCTCCAATTTCAGTTCTGAAATAAATGAGGTTAAGTTCCCTGCATTTATAACAATGATAGACCAAAGACATGAATCAAAGTGTCTAAGAAAAAAATTCCCCACACTTTCAAGCAATTCAATTTTCTGTCCCAACTCTCAAAATATTCAAGCCCCTAATACATTATGTTCTAATTTAATAGAGAGATCTAAAGCTTCTCCCAGCAAGTGAATAGGACAATATGTTTTCTTTGAAGTCTGCCAAGAAGAATCTCCTTCAAAACAAAGAAAAATACTTTCCCTGCATTTAATAGATCATATGTGCTACAATCACTTTGTAGTTCATTCCAAATGAGAATTGATTCTTTATCCACATTTTACTCTCTAGTTGTTAGGCTTTCTAGAGTATATACAGTTAGAGCTATATCCTAGTGATCAGGCAAGAACATTATGATTAAAAGAGGTGTTAGAAAGAAAAATGATTCCAAATGTAACATTTTCCATTAAGAAGCATCTTTGTCATTCGTTCAAAAATGCGCAAGTTAAAAGAAAAACTTAAAATATCACAAAGCAAATGAAATAGTCCCAAACTGGGTAATATTAGATGATTAAAACAATCTAAATTTAGGGGCTTCCCAGGTAGCACAGTGGTTAAGAATCTGCCTGCCAGTGCAGGGAACACGGGTTCGAGCCCTGGCCTGGGAAGATCCCAAATGCTGCGGAGCAACAAAGCCCATGTGCCACAACTACTGAGCCTGTGCTCTAGAGCCCACAAGCCACAACTACTGAGAAATTAAAAAATAATAATAATAAATAAATTTATTTTTTTAAAATCTAAATATATATGTTTGCATGTATGTATGTATATACATAGTTATACATGTGCATTTATTTGTTTTTTTGTCCAGAAGGATTCACCAATGTACACTGAGGTTTTAAGAAGTATTTCTACTTCCACTTTACAACTGAGGCACCTTAAGTTTAAAAAAACATTCAATAAATTTCCCCCAAAATCACATAGCTGATAAAGGACACAGTACTCAAACTAGGTCTTCAGAGCCAGCACTATATATCCTGGTACCTGGTTGTCCATCATTTAACAACTTTCAGGGAACCTGGTAAGCCAATGACAATTTCCAAAATTAAAAAAAAAAAAGCAGCATCAAAAATATGTTATTTCCTGGGGAGGGATGAATTGGGAGTTTGGGGTTAGCAGATGCAAACTATTATATATAGAATGGATAAACAACAAGGTCCTATTGTATAGCACAGGGAACTATATTCAATATCCTGTGATAAACCATAATGGAAAAGAATATAAAAAAGAATGTGTGGGCTTCCCTGGTGGTGCAGTGGTTGAGAGTCCTCCTGCCGATGCAGGGGACACGGGTTCGTGCCCCGGTCCGGGAGGATCCCACATGCCGTGGAGCCGCTGGGCCCGTGAGCCATTGCCGCTGAGCCTGCGCGTCCGGAGCCGGTGCTCCGGGAGAGGCCACAGCGGTGAGAGGCCCGCGTACCGCAAAAAAAAAAAAGAATGTGTGTGTGTGTGTGTGTATATATATATGGATAACTGAATCACTTTGCTGTACAGCAGAAATTAACACAACATTCTAAATCAACTATACTTCAATATAATATATATATATGTTATTTTCACCTCCACCTTTCTCTCTCTGGCTTTCTCTTCCTCATTTGGAAGGTGGAGGGTTGAAAGAGAAAAACTAACAGGCAAGGATTTCTTGGAGGAGAACCACTTCTACTCAGATCTATGCCCCTGAAAATGCTAACAACTCACATACCAATAGAGTAAAAAAACAAAGAGAAAGACTCAAATTTGCCAGCTAACCCTGATAGGAGATGAAAGTTTTCTGGAACCTAAATGGTAGTAAAATCAGTAAGGTCCAGAGAAACTAGTGGCAATCACAACCATACCAGCCACACGGGCAAAAACAAAAAAACTCTAAAAACATAACTAACAGCATTGACCTAAGGACAGTTCTAGCCTCTAAGAAACGAGAAAAAAAAAGATCCAAGAAACTTTTGGTTTGTCCCTACAGAAATTCCAAATTTCATTCTGCACCTAGAACCAGATGGACCCCTCTGAGTAAGGAATGCACTTATGCATGCCTGCTAGCCAAAAGGTCAGTAAACACAAGGGTCAGCAGTCAATATTTAAACAAACTTGCATGAAATGACATTAGGATTTATGTCTTGAAAAAGCTGCAAATGCATTGGTAAGTTTTTAAATTTCAGGTGATAGCACTTTAAAATGTAATCGTGCACCTATGGAGAACAAAAGACAATTTATCTTCCTTCAATACTAACTTGGAATAAAGGTAGTACCTGAAAATCTAAAAATTCTGATCACTTGTTTTCTAGAGAAGCATTGATGACATAAGATTAAAATTACTTACCTAGGTTTTGTCCTTTAACATACAGACTGAATACAGTAAATGTATATTTATAATAATAGTCTATATATAGCTAAAGTTAATATAAAGTTTCATCAATTAGAAAGTAAATGGATATTAGAACATTTATGCTGATGGTCTTATTTAAACAAGATCTAATTTAAACAAAATAATTCTCTGGACAATCAAAGGTCACCTTGAAAACAGGTTTTGGTGTAATTTTACATAACTGCTGAGAAATCTAATGATGTTAAATGAAATAAAAACCATTACAGAGTAAGTTAAAAGGTTCATTGTATTAAATAACCAAATTAGATTATATAACCCTGTCAAAAGTAAACAGACATCTTTTTGCCCTCTCACGGCAAATATTAAAATTCTATAAATATGTCAAATGCTTAGTAAGTACAAAATTTTTGGAAAAGAATATTTAAAAGAACATAATCAGTATGGCTTAAGCTCACACATCTGTAACCATTTACTCAGAAACTGAGGCCCATCAGGAAGGAATCTGAGATGCTATGTGATGCTTTTCCTTTACCAGAGTATGATAAGATGGGCTAAGTTCAGGTCAGCAAGACCCTGCTGTTTCTCTATATTAAGCCTGCATTTAATGACATATCATCCCCCCCCAAAAAAAAGTCAGCACACTAGCCTCTGATTATTAAGAGATGTTTACTATATCCAGGAGGTCTCCTCTAATTTGCCTCAAATAATTTTTAGGAGCACATTAGTGCATAAAAGAAGACAAAAAACATTTGGGGAGGGGGCAGTCGGGGTTAAGGGTGTCAAGTTCAGCTAACACTTTTCATCTGCTGACACCAGTGGTTTCACTTAAACTAGAAAGTGTTTATGCTTCCCCTGTTATAGTAAAAGCTAGGTAAAAGTTCAGTCTGGTACCTCAAGAAACATATTCAAGAGAACAAAAATATTAACTTCTCTGCTTCTCAATTTAAGCCAAGCCAGGAAAAATATACAAATTGTCAGGCTACAAATATCATAGGAAGCTCAAGGAATGAGAGACAGAGAAGGAAAATGAGGTGGAGTGTAAGGGAATGTAGTTTGGACAACTCCTCATCCCCAGAGAATACAAAGCTTATAAATGAATAGAAAGAATAAAAGAGCAATAAAATTGCCATTCCCGTGACAAATAACTTTCATTTTCAACACTAATTTGAAGGAGGATACTAATGTCCCGTAAACAAGTTGTGACCAAACACGCCAGTTTCTTTCACTAGCCTTTTTTGATAAACACACATTTCATCCCTAGTCTATGCCCTACACCCCAGTGGAACTCTAGAGACTTCTGGCTTTCTGAGCCATCATTCAAACGGGACCAGGGAAGGCCAAGAGTCTAACCTAATTTTTAGATTTTAGGATGTGTCCCTCTCCTGCCCTCTTAGAGCCCCCATGGAGCCTCTAGGAGGCACCAGTACCCCAAGCAGTATTCAAGAGTTACTGTGGGCAAGTTCTCCTCCTCTATACCTGTTAATAAAATATCACTCGAAGTTAACAGGCTTATGATGGAAAACAGAGGAAAAACTAGATGCCTGCAATAAAGTAGCCTATATCACACCTTCTCCTTTCACTCTGGAACACTAAATATCTGCCCTACCACTAGGAGGAGCAACATCTTTTACCATGAAACCAATAAGAGTATTTAGCAATGACAGTAAGAGGTACTTTACCAGGCCTCTGATATAAATAGAATGGAAATGGAAAAGAAAATGATAGTGGTAACAGAGAAGGAAAAGAAGAAAGAAGAAAATAACATACAGAGAGTAATAGTCACTACCAATTGCCTCAACATTACCTAGAAATAAGTTCATTCATTCATTCAACAAGTATGCTTACCACACACCATATATCAAGGCTGCCTTCAAAATCTAATAGATCTTTGCCCCAAAAAGAGATGGCCTACGAATATCCAGCTCTGGGACTTCCCTGGTGGTGCAGTGGTTGGGAATCCGCCTGCCAATGCAGGGGACATAGGTTCGAGCCCTGGTCGGGGAGGATCCCACATGCTGCAGAGCAACTAAGCCCATGCGCCACAACTACTGAGCCTGCGCTCTAGAGCCGGCGAGCCACAACTACTGAGCCCATGCACCAGAACTACTGAAGTCCCTGCATAGAGCCTGTGCTCTGCAACAAGAGAAGCCACCACAATGGGAATCCGTGCACCGCAACAAAGAGCAGCCCCCGCTCACCACAACTAGAGAAAGGCCGCACACAGCAACGAAGACCCAAAGCAGCCAAAAATAAAATAAATTTATCTTAAAAAAATATATCCAGCTCAGTGACAGTAAATATGAATCATGACTCAAATTGAAAGCAAAATACAAAGAAAGCCCAAATCAAGAAAATGAGTGAGAAATCCAAATCCTAGAAGCTAATATTTACAGCAAATTCCAAAAGAGTATCTTTCGTATAAGCAATAGGCCCACAGACACTCAGCTTTACTGTATCCATTAAAAGTTTCCCCCATATTGCACGTCATAAGAATAACTGTCAACCTGGACTAAAATTTATCTAATAACTGAAACAAAATTTGTAAGTTACCTTTTCATATTTAATAAGGGCCAAAATGCTGAAACCAAAACGCAATTAATTTTCATACTTGTACCCACAGAACCATGTCAGGGGATGAAACCTAATTAAGTCTCAAATAAATGCCTTAAGGTCTGGTTGAGTGAACACAACCAAAAGTCAAGAAATTGGAACTGTAAAGAGAAATACTTGAGGTTCACCAAAGAAAATGTACTTTAAACCACCATGATTCAGCATCTAATGAATTTTGCTGTTGCTGTTGAACATTTCTTAAGACTCAAGTGCCCTAAGTATCCACAATTGGCCTCTATTAGTCATAGGCAATCCTGCACACAATTCCTCAGAGGAAGGAGATTCCAAGGAACCCTCTACAGTGATAGAAATTTAAGTATGCATGGAAATAGCAGACCAAGAAAATGTAATAGTCTTTGTACCTGAAAGAATAAATGAACAATGGGAAAATATTAACCAAGGTAAGAAAACCTTCAACTGAGTCAATATTAACTATTCTTACATAATATTAAGAAGTCCAGATTTTAGTACAAATTCTACATTAGAAAAAAATGTTTCTTACCTGAGACAGAGTAGACACACAGTTTTCTAGAATGCAACACAGCTAAATGAAGCATTTCAGTACCTCTGAAAAACAGGGAAAGTTTTAAAAGTTTAAATACTAGTTTCAGATGTAACCCAAAAAACGACAAAATGATTTTAAAACGAGATTTTAACCATAACCTATCATAAGTGAACTAAATAATTCACTAGATAACATTCAAAGCTGAAAAATAAATTGAACAACAAGCAACCAGTCTGGCAATACCAGAGGCCCAAGGACTCTGCCTCAAGGAGCTGCCTTCACATTGAAGCCAAGGGAGTCTCCCACCTCATATCGGAGGCGCCTTCACGAGTGCTCTCCCACAATAAGGAGATCCACGTGGGACTTCCTTGGCAGTTCAGTGGTTAAGACTTCGCGTTTCCATTGCAGTGGGTGCAGGTACGATCCCTGGTTAGGGAACTAAGATCCCGCAAGCCACAGGGTGTGTGTGGAGGGGGAGACCCACGTTCTGGTCCTGGCTTGAGTAAGTCACTTACACTCTCTAAGCCTATTTCCCCTTTTGGAAAATAAGAGGTTTAAATTAAATGAAATAAAAATCATGTGAAAGCACCTTGTAAAGTATAAAGCAGAATGCTAATCATCATTGGCAAAAGGCATATATCACATGGAGGTCTGAAATTATACTAAAGGTATTGAAAATATTTCAGTTTGGTCTAAATCTCAAATAGAAATAAACGGCCACTGTCACCACTACACTTCTCAGCCCCTATCAAGTGGTTTCCAGAGACAAGGCACAATCTAGAAATCCCAAATGCAAAGTCTTCAAGGGTCAAGTCAGAAGATGTAAGTGAATAAAGGGTGTAAATGGCTGTGATCAATTGGAGACTAGGGCCAGACTAAAGGAGGCAACGACTACTCAGTTCTGGGCTTGTGGCCAGATCTCCACATTTTTTTCAAGAAAAGCCAGAAAGCAGGGATTTTATGTGAAAATTTCTCGTACCTAAATGTTGGCAATTCTTTTAAATTTAAAACTAATCTGCAAGCAGGCCTCTGATGTTCGACCTCTGATGCAGACTCTGTTCTAAAGTGAAAGGACTATAATTGAAGTCAGAAGACCTGGATTGGGGTCTTGACTCTGCACTTTGATATTTCTGTGATCATTTAATCTTTCAGAGTGTGAGTTTCTCATTTATAAAACAAGAATTATATTAGATAATACCTGCAAAACATTGTTACGGTGAATATATAAATACTCACCAACTCACTCTACTACCAGAAAAAGAAAATATACACAACTATCACATAATCAAGACTGCCTTCAAAGATTTTTATATGTACCCTGTAACACTCAAAACAATTTTTCCATCATGCACAGGGAAAGAACATGATGTCATGGAAAGACAGTAAACAATGGAGTCAGACAGACCTGGGCCTGAATGCTGGCTGTGTAACCTAAAGCTCTGAGCTCTAGCCAGTTTCCTTATCTCTAAACGCATATCACATCTTACAGATAAGATTAATGAGATAGTACTAGTCAAGGGCATAAAAGTCCCATCTCATGTCCTGGCCTATAGCGTCCACGAAGCAGCTTCCCATCAGAATGAATCATGTTACCAGAAGAGGGTTAATGCTGGGGAGCAGTCTTTCAGGTTTTTCTAGTAGGAGTCAGGGCCCTGAACAAGTGGAACCTGGGGCCAATAAATCACGATGTGCAACTGGAGTGAGCCAAAATCCAGAGCTCAGGGCACTCCCAGACTTAAGACAGCAAAAGGGCGATCAAAAAGAGAAGGTACGGGAAAACAAGGCCACTTCTGTCTACATAACACTTCACAATAGATACTTTTATAAATGATTAAGAAATACAGGCTTAATTTTAAGAAAATTCATGTATGAAAATAAGATAAAATCAGCAATATCATCAGTAAATAAAAAACAGACGTATTACACAAAATGCAAAATAATAAACGGTGTTCTAAAATAAATTAGGCTTAAAAATAACGTACTTTGAACCAAAGACTTAACTTTGTGGGGTGAGCTGTCTTCCTTTAAGAAACTAAGGACCGGGCTTCCCTAGTGGCGCAGTGGTTGCGCGTCCGCCTGCCGATGCAGGGGAACCGGGTTCGCGCCCCGGTCTGGGAGGATCCCACATGCCGCGGAGCGGCTGGGCCCGTGAGCCATGGCCGCTGAGCCTGCGCGTCCGGAGCCTGTGCTCCGCAACGGGAGAGGCCGCAGCAGAGGGAGGCCCGCATACCAAAAAAAAAAAAAAAAAAAAGAAACTAAGGACCTCTCTACCCCAAATAAGTAATTCATTTCAAAGCTTCAAAGTTATGCACCAAATCACATAACTGCTATGATGTCTAATTTTTTTAAACAAACAATTAGTTTGTTTAAAACTGGACAATTAGTGCTTTAAGTGGTGAATACTTTCTATTTCTTTGTCTGGTTATTTTTCAAAAGCTTATATCTTTCCCGTTAAGCTTCTGACACATCAGGCATCATAGGTCTGTTACTATAAAAAAGTCCTAAATTATTCTATCTTAAATGTACAGGTTTCCAAATTTTAAAATGTTCAGTACATGAGGACCACCTAGGTGACAATATACAGGAAATATATTTAATTCATAGATAGTCTTTTTTTTTCTGAAGCATCCACAAAAGTGACATAGTAAGGGATTGACATACTCCAAGTATTAAGATAAAACACCAGAATTGGTGGGCTGTACTCACGAAACAAACTTTCCTACTTCCACTTGCAGTATTGGATCTCGTAGATGCACTTCTAGAAGCAAATCTTCAGCTTGAGCTCTATCTCCTGTTTTTACAGGATGAGGATTAAAGATCCTTAGGTATCCCATAAAGCTACCCACAATTACTTTATCTGTAAAGAATTTTTTTTAAGATATAGAAAGAAACAAACATTAGCAACAAAAATTTTTTGGAAATAAAATTTCCAGTGTCTAAAAGAGAAATCTAAAATTTAAAAGAATCCAGTTTTGCTTCATATACAAAAACCAACCTGCCAATAGAATATGTAATTAAAGTGAACTTATCTTAATAACACATAGCTTTTCAAAAATAGCTTTACATCACCAATATTCAAATGTACTAACATATTACATTTTTCTTAAGCCTTGATTTGGGGTCATAGTCATAATTTAACACAGTCAAAGCAAGCCCTTTTAACAAAGGACCAGTATCAGGTTGTAAGCTGATTTCGTCATAGAGTGTCAACTCTACACCTTGGTTTGGCTGTTGAAAACACCGTATTAACTCAGTGTAAAAACACTGAAGCCTCATTAGACACAGTGCTCTGATTTACAATTTCTAGTCTTGGGTACAAAAGGAGGAAATGGTAGCATAGGTATTATGGGTTGAATTGTATCCCCCAAAAAGATATGTTGAAGTCCTAACCCCCAGTACCTGTGACTTTATTTGGAAATAGGGTCTTTGCAGATGTAATCAAGTTACGATGAAGTCACACTCAATTAGGTAAGTGATAGGACTCAATTAGTATCCTTATAAGAAGAGAAAACAGAGACGGGTGGGGAGAGGAGAATGCCACGTGAAGACACAGCGACAAGCAAGAAGAAGATGATCAAGTGACAACGGAGGCAGAGACTGGAGACATCTACAAGCCAAAGAATGCCTGGTACTGTCAGAAACTGAAAGAGGCAAAGAAGGATCCTAGAGGCTTCAGAGGTAGCACAGTCCTGCCAACACCTTTATTTTGGACTTCTAGTCTCCAGAACTGTGACAGAATAAATTTGTTGTTTTATGCCAGCCAATTGGTGGTACTTTCTTATGGCAATCCTAGGAAATGAATACTTTGGGTTGCTTGAAATCCCTGGATTAGTAGAATACATTGACTTTTTTTCTATCAGCTTAAAAGAAGGAGTTCTACGCACTTATTTATTGAGAGTTTATTAGGTGCCAGGCAATGGTCTAAGTAGCTTATATATACTAACTCATTAAATCCTCATAATAACCCTATGAGAGAGGTACTATCCTAGGAATTCAATCCTGAATAGAGACACACATGTCATTAAGAATCTGGTGCTACTATTCAAAATAGCCAAGACGTGGAAACAACCTAAATGTTCATCAACAGATGAATGGATAAAGATGTGGTACATATATACAATGGACTACTACTTAACCATAAAAAAGAATGGATTAGTGCCATCTGCAGCAACATGGATGGACCTAGAGATTATCATACTAAGTGAAGACAAATACCATATGATATCACTGATATGTGGATATAAAATATGACACAAATGAACTTATTTACAAAACAAACAGACTTGTGGTTGCCAAGGGGGAGAATGAGGGAGGGATGGTTGGGAGTTTAGGACTAGCAGATGCAAACTATTATATATAGAATGGATAAACAACAAGGTCCTACTCTATAGCACAGGGAGCAGTATTCAATACCCTGTGATAAACCATAATGGAAAAGAATATGAAAAAGAATGTGTGTATGTATATATATATATATATATACATACACATGCTGTACAGCAGAAATTAACACAATATTGTAAATCAACTATACTTCGATTAAAAATAAAAAATGAATCTGGTGCTAGGTGATCTGATGGCAGCCTCAGAGGTCTACAAGGTCTCTGGAAACTTACTGCTTCCTGTCTCTGACTAAGGCTTGGCCAAATGAACTCTTCCTGAATTCAGGAGAGCTATGTCACTCTCATTCCAATCTCTCTTTTATTTGCATTTGTCATAATCGTTTCCTGTCACTTTGTGGCAAAAAAATAAAATAAGATGTTCATTGATATACAGATTAGCACCAGTGAATAAACTACAGACACCAATTCCTGCAGGGATATTTGGAAATTGGTTGTTGAGCTAAGTTAGGACACAAAGCATTAAAACTCCTGTTCATATTATAGGTGGGGTTAAATAGCATTGTACACAGTGACAGAACAGTTAATCAAGTTAACACCTCCAAGCATCTGGAACACTGTGCCCATTGCAGGTGACACTCTAGTGAACTGAACAGCTGCTGCCAAATGAACAGGAAGGAGGAATGCCAAACCATACATAAGATGGCTGTTTCTAAGGGCACTGGATAATTTAAAGTAAGAGAATGATAGGTTTAAATCTCAAAATTCTCATCTCAGGGTAAAGAATAAAACTCAGGGTCTTTGGGAGTCTGCAGAATTTCTTACCTCTTTTAGCAGAGGGCTTAACCCCTAAGAATCTAGTTCAGGGATTAACTCTATAGGTTATAAATTGCAGTGACAAATGAGTTCACAGTCTCTCCAGGTTTCTTGCATAAAAGTAAAGACATTGATCAGAAAGAATGGGACTCAACTTCAACAAAGCCCTGTCCTCAGGGGTAAGAGGAAACCAGGATGGCCAAGTCCATGTGGTGACAATTTAACCCCTAGAATTAAAATGTGTATGTATGATTATTAAAATAGACAGCGGGACTATTACAGTAACCAGATCTCAGGTAACAGTCTAACTATCACAAATTACAAGCTATAATTAATTAATATGGGATCCCCAGGAATGGAACAAACAGGCAACTCATTAAGGCCCTTTTTCCCAGTGATTCATTTCTTTTTATTATTGAGTAGTATTTAATTGTAACAATGTACTATAGTGTGTTTATCAAATTAAGGCCTTTTCTGAAGTCTATAACCAAAAGTAATCCAGGTATATGGAAAAGAGGACTAACTCAAGCCACCATATTAGACAGTCATGGCATAGCACTGATCCCCATACTTAAGTCAATTTATAGACTCAGAGTCACTTGAACAAAGACAAGGTTATGTACAGACTGCTGTAACACCACCCATGACTAATATGAAGTTTCCTCAGATTCTTCCCTATTGGACCAGTAGTCATTTATCCAAGTGTACTGAGGAAAGGTATATACCCAACCTTTATGAGAACACTTGAATATTGGCTCTAAATTACTGCTAATTCTGGAAGCCCAGGAAGATACTGTTGTTGCCAATTATGGAGATCCCATGATAACTGAACTTCCTAACTTAGTTCACCCAGTGGGAAAGCAAAGCCAACGTATGATTTCTCACCCAGCATCCGAGAGCTTAAAGGAAATGTATTTCCGTAGAAAACGGTAGAGTATCCACTTGGTTCTCTAACATGCAGAGTGAAGGATATTATATTGAAAGGACTATACGGAAGCCAGTGGAACTCCATCTCTCCAACAGGGAGAAAATCAAAATCAATACCACTCCTAAGCCTGATTTGGGGTGGTTTCCAAAATTTAATTCCAAAACACTTAACTTTGTAATATGTGATAATTCCTATCAAAGCCCTGTTTAATAACCAGATTTGCTGATATCAAAGTCTAATTAATGGGTCTTATAGAGTTGATCAGTATAACTTAAATGGTAACTCTAAATTCTTCTGTTATTCCACAGATTATTTTTTCTTGGAGCCAACTAATACATCCCATCTGCTTGAGTACAGTTCTAAATCTTAGTAATGCATTTTCTCCTTTTCAATGCACAGAGACCAACAGAAATGATTTGCTTTCACCCGACAGAAGCAGGAGTATACCTTTACATGTACCACCACAATCCAATCTGCAGAAACCAGGACTACCTCACCATCTCATAAAGGCTGAATGGGGCTGAAAGAAATATGAGTGAAACCTAGGGATCCCCATGGGCCCTTCCTGTACTGTCTGGATCAGTAGTAAATGGAATTACTCTAATCCTCTTTAGGCAAGCATCAGTGTTCTAGATCCCCCAGGAATGAAGAGGCCTAGACCACAGCCAGGTGACCAGTTGCAAAACAAAAGGATGTAGCTCCCAACATGACTTCTTCAAGTTGCCATACAATTTTTCCTGCTCCTTCATCTTAACTTTTAAGTTTTCCTTCTCTTCTTCTTTTCCTCAACTATTATATATTAGGTTGTGAACACGGATTGTATGTACCAATTATTCTAGAGGAAGCAGAATATTGGAACATGATCATGATCGAATGACAAACGAAAGGTATAACACCCAGAGATCCTAGATATGAAGAGCCAGAGCTCCCTGAAAGAGCCTCTGAAGCAGCAGGTGCACGCAGTTATCTCCCATGGCAGATGGGTAAGAATATGTGCATGTGCAGTTGTATGAGGGACATTGCCCCATGTAAGGTATAAATGCTGAGAAGCTAAAAGATAAATATAAGAACTATTTTTTAGTCTGCCTTCTATAATGTGTTTTTAACTCTGATTCTTGTAATAAACACTCCCTCCAGGTTATATGTTAGCATGTAATCCAAGCCGAACCATTCAGATTGTCTCAAGATTAACGAGGAATCCTTCTTTTATGAATCAAGTCAGCTTCACCTAAAGCAATTTCAAGATGCCTAATACTATCCTTTCACTCTCTGATCACCTCAGAGAAAGTAGGGATCAACTGGCATTATTGTCTCAACTTCCCAAACTGACCTGCAAACTTCTCTTCATCTATGTCCATTCTTACCTTCTTGCCTTCTATCACAGTGAAAAAAATTCTCAAACCTGTTTAAAGTTAACCCTTCCATCTGCGTACTTGAGCCCACCTCCAACTGTCTTCTCTGGATCCCTGCTTTATCAATTATATCCTCTATGCTACACACTGAATTTTTCCCATTTCTCTTTACCCTACATTGTCCCCAGTCACCATTCTCCCTTCTTCCCTTCACAGCTGTTTCTTTAAAGGGCCATAAACACTCAGTCTTCCCCACCTCTAACTCCTTCACTCTGCAAATCTAGATTTTGTTACCATTGTGCCCATTCATCCACCCTCACCAAGGATACTAACAAACCACTTGCTGCAAAACAATATGGAAATTTAAAAATCAGTCTTCACGTCACTAAATCTTGCCTCCCAGGTATCAGCCCAACTGGTTCTCCTGCCTCTCTGCCTGCCCTTCTCAGAATCTATTACTGACTACCTGTCCCAAAGCTCTTCCCTTAATGCTCATATTGTCCAGGTTATGGTCCTAAGGTTCTTTCCCTCTTGTTCCATCTTCTCTCTCGGTGCATTTGCACCCATTCCCAGGGCTTCAAATACAACCAGCGTACTGCTCACTCCCAAATCTCTACCTCGATTCTGCCTACCAGACACTTCTGTTTCAAACAGAGCATGTCCAAAACCGCTCTCACTAAACTTCCACTCCATAAGATCAACACTAATAATTCTTAAACTTTAGTGTGCCACCATTCAACTTTGGAGCCTGTCAAAATGCAGAAGTCTAAGCCCCCGTCCAATCCATCTACCCCCCAGAGAATATGATCTTAGAAGATCTTGTACATCTGGGATAGAAAATTTTCATATATAATAATCACCCCAGAATATTATGATGTAGGTGGTCCAGGCTTTGAGAAATAATGATTGGTGTTTTTTTTCTATGTGGAACACACAAACACACAGAATGATTTTTGTATAGCCTGCTTGGGAAAACAGAGGAAGCTGCTCACAGCTGGATGTAAATAGGGGGGATGAAACATCTCAGCATATTGGTAACCCACTGGTGGCACCCCAGTGAGGAGCTCTAATAGAAATGATGAGTGAACACTATGTTATTCAGATAATCAGTAAGTATAGTTTCCAACCAAGTTGAGCTTTAAATAGTTTGGGCAGAGGTGGGTTTGAAATTGTTTCTCTCTGGCAGGTATGTTTGTGGTATGACTCTTCTATGCTACAAAATTATAGGGGAATCATAAATTTTAACAAACAGTTGGGCAGGAGGCAGGGTTGATAATCTTTGAAGAACAGCTCAGGACACCTTATGAATAGAAGACCTTCGCCTCTCCTATCAGTAGGAGGGCAGGGCCCAGATTTTCCTTAGAAACAATTTAGTAGGTGCTCAGAACAGTTTAGTGCCTCCCACTCTTCTTTGCCAATATAATTTTCTCCTTTCACTTTATCCCCCAGATTCTACTGTTTTCATTATAGGCAAGAGAAATAGAATAAAGAAAAATGTAAGGGGACAATGTTTATATACAATGAACAAAAGAAAAATTATTATAAAAAGTTTTCTTTTTAAGAGGCCAGTGACTATCTGAATTACAAAAAAAAAAAAACTCAAGACTATAAATCACTCAAACCAAATATAAATTTCAAGTAGCAATAATATAGAACTAAAATGTTTTAAAGACCACTTATATGAAGATGCACAGAGGAGCAAATAATATAATAATAAAATAGAATATTGTTTCTAGTTTCAAAATATAAAAATGAAAGCAATGATTTAACAGTTGTTTTCTACAAACAAATAGAGCTAACATAATTTCTCCATTCTGGTAAATGGCTTTCAGATTCTATTTTAAAAGAATATAATTTTTCTTGCAGCTTCTACAAAAGAAAAATTTTCAAAATTCAAAATATTTTACCAGCTCTACCCTACGAAACCTGATTTTGCAACAAATAAAATCAAATTAAATGATGCCTTATAATATTTTTCTGAGTTCCAGCAAATAATATGACAGAATCAACACAAACAAGAAAAACACAGACAACAAAACATAAGTAATAACTACATTTATCAGCCTGCTACTTAAATATTACTTAGGAGGAAAACTACCTTAAAAATTAGGGCATAGTCATGACAGTTCACCTAACTTCTATAAAGTACACATTAAAAAAAAAGAAGTCGTTTTTATTCCATCCCTATAAAATGCTTTGCTCCAAGATGTTTGGTCATAAGTTGTTTACCTTGTCCATTTCCGGTATTGTCAACATCAGCCAAACACAAACAGCCTTGATCAAATTCTTCTTTTTCTCCCAGAACAGTAGACCACCAATCACGGGCTTTAAATAAAGACATTTTCGTTCACTCTAAAAAGAAAGCATTTATTTATAATAAAAATCCACTTCACAAAAAAAAAAATCCACTTCACACCATGATTTATGAACTAATTAACTCTTTTTTGTTGTTATTCTGAATTAATTAACTCTTAAGGCATACATAGCAAACTAAAGTTAGACAACTCTGAGAAAAAACATTGTATTTAACTCTAATTTTTTGTATTTTGTGGACATATGTGAAACCACAAATCCAAGTGAGTGGAAACATTAATCAGATATTTTGCAATGCCATTGGAAAGTCAAGCTGAGAAATTATACATTTATGTTGGGTCAATTCTCTCTTCTGGGACATTTAGTAGACAACTGTACAAAGTAACAAACCATATTCTCTGGAGGATCAAGATTCAAATTCTACCAGAACTAGTTAGCACATAATTCCTAGGCATAACACCTAATTTCCCTTCAGTTTGGTCATTAAAAAGAGTGCAGCATGTGCTTTCACAATGAGTTGCTGAGAAGAGCAAATGAGATCAAATGCATCAAATGACTAACACTGGAAAGGGTACATTACAGGTACTCAAAAAGCATTCACTCCATTTCCCCTTTCTAATTGTAGAAAGGAAGATAGAAGAGGGAAATTCACACCAAAAACAACCAGGAAAAGTGGGTTGTAAGTCTATTTATACCACTAATTATCTGTGTGTCCTCAGGCAACCCACACAACCTCTCTGTGCTTTGATTCCTCATTTAAAATGAGGATACACCAGCCATACCACTGAGTTACGAATGTGGTGGATGTGAAAGACCACTGGACCTTTTGAATTACAATACAAACATCACATACCCTGGGATTCTAGGAGAATTCATTTATCTAACATAAATGAAGCTTTCCTTCATGCTACACTGATTTAAATGTTAGGATACGCAGTCAATTCTCTTTATTCAAAAAAACTCTGTTCTATAAGGTTGCAGCAAACATTGAATTAGCAAATACTGAACCATTACTCCTAGAGGAAATACAGAGTTCAGGTCGTGCAAGACTCTATTTACAACATTTTCATCAACCAATCAATACATAACTTTGTTTTCTGTTTGTTTCTGTTTAAAGATACTTTATTTAATATATTGCTGGTTCATTAACATTGAACTCAGTGGCCAACACTATAACTCATATTTGAAGGAAGCTTATCTACTACGTGTATTTTCTCCATAGGGTATGTCACAGCCTTCTTGCACTTAGGAACATTAGGCAGCACTTCAGCATGACTTTGGGGGACAATTTTAAACAGCAGTATCACACACACACACACACACACACACACACACACACACACACACAAACCCAAACCACAGAGATGTCGAAAACATGGCACTAAATAGACTACGAAAAGGATCCTTGTTTATAGTATGAGAGCTGAAACAAGAAGGCAAGAAGGCAGAGAGTCGCTGTGTGTGACATCAGCTGGGAACATGCATATCAAGTGACTCAAATTTTTTGCAACTCTGCACACAACCGTGAATGACCTCAAAAGCAAAGTGCTATTTATTTATTTATTTGTTTTTTACTTAAGTATATTTGATGTACAATATTATATGTCACAGGTGTACAATATAGTGATTCACAATTTTAAAGGTTATACTCCATTTATAGTTATTATAAAATATTGCTATATTCCCTGTGCTGTAAATATATCCTTGTAGCTTATTTTATACATAATAGCTTGTGCTTTTGAATCCCCTACCCTTATATTGCCTTTCTGCCTTCTATGTTGCCCCTCTGCCTTCTGGTATCCACCAGTTTGTTCTCTATATCTGTAAGTCTGCTTCATTTTTGTTGTATTCACTAGTTTGTTGTATTTTTCAGATTCCACATATAAGTGATATCATACAGTATTTGTCTTTCTCTAACTTATTTCATCTAGCATAATATCATCCAAGTCCATCCATGTTGCTGCAAATGGCAAAATTTCATTCTTTTTTATGGCTGAGTAGTATTCTATTGTATATATATACCGCATATTCTTTATCTATTCATCTGTTGATGGATATTTAGGTTGCTTCCATATCTTGGCAATTGTAAATAATGCTGCTATGAACTTTGGGGTGCATGTATTTTTTTTAATTAGCTACAACTCAGCAATTTTTTTAAATGAAGCAACAACAACTTGGGTGGATCACAAGGGCATTATGCTGAGTTAAAAAAACAGGTTACCAATCCCAAAAGGTTACATTTTTTTTCTTTACTTCATTATTTTTTATTGAAGTACAGTTGAGCTCCAATATATACGAGTTTCAGGTGTACAGCATAGTGATTAAGTATTTTAACTCCATTATTTCAACTCCATTAAAAGTTATTACAAGATAATGACTATAATTCCCTGTGCTATACAACTTATCCCTGTTGCTTATCTAGGTTTTTTTTTTTTAATTTTCATTGGAGTATAGTTGATTTACAAAAAGGTTGCATTTTAAATAATTCCATTTCTATAACATTTTCAAAATTACAAAATTAAACTGATGGAGAACAGGTCAGTAGTTACCACGGTTAAGAGAGGCTGTGACTTTAAAGGAATTTCTTTGAGGTAATGAAAAAGTTCTGTAACCTGACTTTGGTGGTGGTTTCCCGGGATAAATTTTATTTCTTAGAACTATATTTCTCCCCCAAAAATAGCGTATGTAATATAAAACCTGGGAGATCAAAATAAGATCTATAGTTTAGTTATAGTATTGTACTAATGTCAATTTAATGGTTTTGATAATTGTATTTATCATTGGGAAACCACTATTTTTGCAACTTCTAGGTGAACATAAATCATTTCAAAGTGACAAGTTTAAAGAAACAAACAATGGGGGGGGAGAAAGAAAACTCCATCTAAGACCCTCTCTTTATGCTAAAAAGGAAAGTAGTCATGTAAAGGCAAGGTGTTGATGAAAGTGAAGGAAAAATACATAGCAGGTAAATAAACTTATTATGAGTTTTAACATGTGGGAGAGTTTCTGAAAAACATCTGCATCAGCTGTTATTAATAATGGCACTATGTAACCATATAAATTGCCGGATGACTAAACTTCAAATCTCACAGCAACTATTCAAAACTGTAAGAAACACTCCTATTATACTTTTATTGGATTTTTTTAATTTGAGAGGGAAGTAACAGTACTTAATAAATACCATATATTCTCATTATGTACTCGAGATACACTGGAAAATTATAATACGCCATACCATTGGACTGCCGCAATGAAGATACGTCATTCTCTTGCAGCACAGGGCAGAATACTACCCAAATTCAATACCATTCAATGATGGATTCACAGCACTATAGTCATCATAGAGTCATTATCATAGCTATGATTACTCAAAAGGATAAAAAGCATAAACAGGAAAGGGAAAAAGTGCATTTATCTGTAGTTTGAATATAAACACACATGACTGCATCAGATGAAAATAGCAATTAAATGAAAATGGCCTTAAAAACCTTTGTTACTGAACAGATTTTTTCAGCTTGCTAGAATAATGGGGGGAAAAAAACTCCAATATGAAAAACTAACTCTCCAACATGGTGTGTAAATTGAACTGTTCTACATCAAGCACTAATTTCTCAAGGACCTCTATCATAAAATTTAAAATCTATTCCTAGTAACAAAATACCACTGGCAACATTTATTTCCTTCCTGTTTCTCCTGCTCTATCAATTTCTCCTTAGTCACCTACCACTTCATTAGCTTCTGAAAGCCCTCCTTTCCTAGACTGTTTAGCTCCTTGCTACCCAAAGTGTAGTCCCTGGACCAGCAGGTCAGCATCACCCAAGAGCTTGTGAGAAATGCAGAATCTCAACCCCACCCCAAACAAGATCCCCAAGTGATTCACATGCACCTTAAAATTTGAAAAGCACTAGTTGCATGGATACCTGATAGTCTAAGTGGATGTTTTCTTATAGCAATGCTCTACTTCTCTTCCTTTTTCCTGTGACCTCTGTCACCAGTTAGCTACCTTTCCAAAGTTTGAAAAAAAGACTCACTTTTAAAATCAAGAGCTTCAACAGCTAGGAGGTACCCATCTAGCAGCAGCTGGTCTTCTCATTCTGTAGATTATAATGACTGCCCTAAATCACAGAGCTAATGGCAGAAACTTGCTTCTGCATACCCTGTCCCTACTCTAGACCCTTGTATTATTAGGCTGTCACTGCCTACAATTTAATATCCAAAACACTGAAAAAACATGGGTCAGTAGAGGGATTTTTTTTTGTTTCGCTTTGTTTTAATTTTTAAAAGGTTGGGGGAGGGGTTGCTAATTTCAAACCTAGGTCCAACAAATGGCTCTTCCTCACAAGACCACAGCTGCTTCATTTCAGACCAACTTACTTTCATACCAGGGCAAAACATAAGTTAATACATAGCAGAACTGCATAAATTCCATTATGCCAAAATTCTGCACACTGGTTCCCCCATGATGTTAACATTTACCATGGTGGACAATAAATTATTGAATAAGGTCTTACATCTTTGAAAAATTAGTGAACGATAGGAAAACCAACAATTTGGGCTGATGGTCAGTAGTATGTTTCCCAGTGCCTCTCTCTCCAATTTCAAGGCAGAAGCAGAGGAAGGTGCACTGCCCACTCCCAAGAAATTAAGAAACCACAAACCCTCATTTGTGCAATTTGTACATCATTAATTTCCTTTTCTAAAAATTGGTGTATTTTTAAATGACAGCGTAGGCTGCAAGGCAAAAGGTTTCAAAGGGGAGCTCTTTTCCACTTTGGCTTCAAAGATGGATTTGATAGCAAGTCTGAACAACTTAAGGTTGCTGGATATCCCTGTTTATCTGAAAAAAAAAAAAGCTTAATCCTTTGGCTTGAACAAATAAAACACACCTACAAAAAATTTCTCTTTGCACACAGCAGTTGTGTTCCTAATAAGCTTATATATAATCACTTTTATACTTGCTCTTAAATGTAAGTCTTACAGAGACACTGGAGCACATTGATATCTAATGGAACTCTGACGAAATCTTTTGATAATATAGGTATTTCTCCCACAACCATATGCTAAGCAATTTAAGGTTTCAGAGAATTCCTCTTTTCAGCGTGACATGTGAGAAGCTCCACTGGCCCACTTCCCAGTGAAACTGAAAATTATTTTTTTTAATGTTTTTTATTTTTTATTTTTTTTTGCGGTACGCGGGCCTCTCACTGTTGTGGCCTCTCCCGTTGCGGAGCACAGGCTCCGGACGCACATGCTCAGCGGCCATGGCTCACGGGCCCAGCCGCTCGGCGGCATGTGGGATCTTCCCGGACCGGGGCATGAACCCGTGTCCCCTGCATCGGCAGGCGGATTCTCAACCACCGCACCACCAGGGAAGCCCGAAAACTATTTTTTAAAACAACCATTTCAAGTCTCTGGAAATTGTCCTAAGTGCATACAACAAATAAAGAAACATTAAAAATCTAAAACTCAGTAAGAACAGTAAGAGTCTGTAGTACTAAGACTCACTCCATACTCCTAACTCAGCAAGATGGAAACTGCACTCCAGAGTGGTACAGCCAAGAACCCTCTCCCCACAGCTCCCAATCAGAGAACTATTTTCCCAGGAAGGGCAGGACATCAGCATTATTTGTCCTGCTCCCAGCTATCTGTTGCTGACTACAGAAGAAACTGAAAATCTAATTAAACCTATAACAAGTAAAGAGATTGAATTAGTAATCAAAAAAACTATCCACACACACACAAAAAGACTAGGCTCAAAATAAAAAGAAAAAAAGAAAAGACTAGGCTCAGATGGTAAATTCTACCAAATATTTTTTTTTAATTAACATCAATTGTTCACTAACCTCTCCAAAAAATAAAAGAGGAGGGATCACTTCCCAACTCATTCTATGAAGCTAGTGTACATTGATACAAAAATTAGACAAATACAAGAAAAGAAAACTACAGACCAATATCTCTTACAAATATGTATGTAAAAATCCTCAACACACACTAGCAAAGTGAATCAAGCAATATATTAAAGGAATTGTACACCATGGCCAAGTGCAATTTACCCCAGGAATACAATGTTAGTTTAACACCCAAAATTAATTAAGGAAATATACCAAAGCAATAAAATAAAAATCAAAAACCACCTAATCATGTCAACAGAGTCAGAAAAAGCATTTGACAAAATCCAAAACTCTTCCATTGTAAAAACACTTGATGGAAGAAATGTTCACATATTGAGGTATGGGGAAGTCATTCTGGCTTATATATGATTTAACGTAAAATTTATGTTAACTAGAACAGCCTGTCTCATGGCCTGTCAAACATGCATTGTACATCTGCTCAAACATGCATTGTACACCTGCTTTAACCATTAAAGGAGTGCATTTAAAAATCAAAATGGAGGGACTTCCCTGGTGAAGCAGTGGTTGAGAATCCACCTGCCAATGCAGAGGACACGGGTTCGATCCCTGGGCCGGGAAGATCCCACATGCCACGGAACAACTAAGCTCCTGTGCCACAACTACTGAGCCTGCGCTCTAGAGCCCACGTGCCACGACTGCTGAAGCCCGTGCACCTAGAGCCTGTCCTCCACAACAAGAGAAGCCACCACAATGAGAAACCCGCGCACCGCAACGAAGAGTAGCCCCCACTAACAACTAGAGAAAGCCTGTGTGCAGCAACGAAGACCCAACGCAACCAAAAATAAATAAATAAATGTATTTTTTTTTAAATGGCATGTTTAGTAAAAAAAAAAGTGAGATGCCAAAAAAAAACAAAACAAAAAACAAACAAACAAACAAAAAAACTCCAGGAAACTGGAGTCGATTGCAGGAATTGATTGGGGAAGGAAGACGCTAATAATATCACCTCAGCTCCTCGAAACTGCTGTGGTCTGCAAGGTAAAGGGAGAAGGAGAAGCAATAATCCTATTGCAAGAAGGAATTAGGGGGTATTAGTACATGCATCCTCCTTCAGTCATAGGATGGGAACTGCTTTGACCATTTGCTCACAAGACCTGTTGAAGTGTCACAGGAGGAAAATGCTTGTGCACCACATGACACTCCTGAATGGAATCTCTAAAAATTCTTATCACCCTTTCTCAAAAATGTTCACAGGATCACACACACACATTGTTCTGGCAGTCTTGTTTTGTTTTGTTTTGAATGCAAAAGTCCTTCATAAGAAACCTATCACCCTATATCCCCCAAACCATTATATGGCATCAGAGAATCAATCTGACTAAAAAATAAAACACAGAAAGGGCATTCATGCACACGATGTTTAATTCTAGACATACTTTCTTACCTGATGCCGAGTCAGGTGGGTCCTGCCCCACCTTTCTTCGAACTCTCCTTCCACCGATTTCCCTTTAAGAACGTCTGCCAGGATTCCAGGGCTGGAACGACGAGCAAGAACGGACGGTGCAGGAAAAAGCAACCCTTACTTCTCCCTCTCGTTCTCCTGATCCAACTTGTTTCACGTCCCAGGCAAAGACAGCGCCTCACCAGTTGGCACCACCAGCTCCACAGAGCTGGAGCGATCCCACCAAGTAGCTCCCCTGCATCCCCTCTCTGTCACCCTCAGAGACAAGCAGGAAAAACGGCATCAATCCCGTGGCAGATATCAGGCAGGAAAGAACAGCGGTAAGACCTGCTGCTCACAAAGAGGAGGAAATGATGAAGGAGGCAGTGAGTGGGATGTAGCAGAAAAAGGACAGCAGCGGCGGAAGGGACACCTACCCACTCAAGCCTAACTCCAAGCCATCTCCGCCCTGTTGTCATAGCACTTTACAACGAACGCTACTGCGCAAGTCAGATAGCTGAGCCCCGAAGCCTTCTGGGGGTTGTAGTCCTGAGTGTCAGGAGAGAGGAAGGCGGAGGATTTTTTTTGAGTGATGTTTAGAATCAGATTTCTACTGGGCGGAGCTAGAATGAACTACTGCCCGGTCCTCATTGGCAGAGAGAGAGAGAGAATTAATTCGACTCCCCTTTTCTGTCCTTGGACAGTTCCTTAGACGCTGGCTCTGAGGAAGACCCACCTCCCGCCCCCGGCGGGGACGCAAGCCTCGCCCCTCCCACTCTTTTCTCCGTTCCCGCCGCCCGTGGGTGGGGCTTTCCTCGGAGGCGGGGCTCGGGCGGCGCGGGGCGGGGCGTCTGGGTTGGTCTCTGGGGCGGAGCATCCGAGGCCCGAGCCACCCAGCGACCTCTCTTCTCTTGACCGGCAGGCGCAGGAGGCCCCGTCCATGGACCAAGCGGCCATGGCGAGGGTGAGCGCGGGAGCAAGCGCCAGCGTGTGCGCCCTGGTGGCTGGGGTGCTGCTGGCCCAGTACATTGTTACCTTGAAGAGGAAGGAATATGTACTGTGCGTGGGACAGCCGGAACGTGCTGTTCTATGGCAACAGCGCTGGAAAAACACTACCTGATTGCTTTCCCTTGCTTTTCTTCTTGATTCTGTAGACCAACTTCTTTCTGCAACACAATTACATTTTCTTTGTTTGTAAATCACAGCTTCCAAAGACTATATCCTCCTTGTTGACTGGATTTGGATGTCTTATAAGATATCATACAGGTCATTTATTGGCCCAGGTAACTTCCATCGTTATCGAGCGCAAGTTTGTGTGCCCGACACACAGTGAGGCCAAACAAACGCAAATGTTGGAGCTTGGAGCAGAGAAAGGTTTATCGCAGGGCCATGCCAGGAGAACTGGTTGCTCATGCTCAAAAAAAACAAAAACCCTGAACTCTCTGAAGGGTTTCACCAAAGCATTTTTAAAGGCAAGGTGAGGGAGGGGCGTCCCAGGGTATGTGATCAGCTACTGCACAACTCTGGTTGATGTTGAGGTAACTGGGTGGTTAATTTAACATTATCAATCCTTAGGTGCCAGAAGGTCTGGGGGCTGGAGCTCATGATCATTCGAGTAGTTAATTTCTTCCACTTGTGGTTTTTACCAAATGAAAAACTCAGGAAATATGCATGAGATACTATTATCTGGGTACTTCAAACAGGAGCTATAGCAGAGTATATGGGGGAGGAGTCTATCCCGGAAGGCCCCCATAGGGTCCTGATCTGTTACACATGAATGGCTGAATCATACATTCATGCAACAATTTTAATTGGCTTCATTCTTAGAGGAAGAGGTCATTTCCAAGTTCCAGAACATATATCAGCATAATTTCACATGTCTGTGCATAGCTTCTGTGTGTTTGTGTTTTCTTGAATAAATTTGAAAGAGGTCTTCACTTTGGGGTATTAACAACTGAATATTTTGGCAAGCATTTCCCTTATGCAGTTATTTTTAATTCCTCTGCAGCTTCTTCCATTATTTCAAGGCTGAAAAAATTATATATCAGATACATTTTCAAAGCACAACCTAGTTAAGCACCTTACACTTTTGCATCCTGGCTCCATGACCTACTAGTTCTGTTTCCTTGGGCATGTCAGTTAACTCTCTGGGCCTCTTATCTGTAAAATAAGGATAATACACATGGGTATTACGTACAGCACTTATTACGATTTTAAAAATTAAATCAACTCCTATTAAGGGCTTAGCTCAATGACCACATAAAAAGTGCACAGTGTATATTAGCTTTTTGTTTCCATAACCCAAACCTTATCTGAATACAGTATACTACACTGACTATACATCGCATGGATCACATGTTCTGGAAAATTGGAGAATTTCTATGGAAGTCTTGCTTTCTTCCAAAACTGGATGAATCCTACTAACATGTAACGAGCAGCTCCTGTATGCCTAGCCACTGGGGGAATACAAAAATGACTTGCACAGGTTTCCCGGCCTCCAGGGACGAAGATCTCGAGGGGAGGCTCCCGACCCGGAGAGGGGCCCAGCCACGCGCAGAACTGGCTCAGGGTCCCGACAGAGCGTCCTCAGCACCGAGACTCCTGGCCGCCGCCAGGGGGCGCGCTCCGGCCTCCGGCACCAGCCGACCTGACTGCAGGATCCGGCGCTCCGATCAACAACTTGAGGCCGCGCTGGCCTTTGGGCGGCGCGGTGCAGGCTGCCGCGGAAAGGACACCCGGCTCGGCCCGGCAGGACGCGGAGCGGCAGCGGGAGGGGGCGCTGCGGGGCTAGGCGTGCGCAGCGCAGAGGAAGTACCGTCTTCGCCGCGCCGGCCGCCTCAGCCGCGCCGCACGGGGCCGCCTCAGCCGCGCCGCGCGGGGCCGCGATGTCGTCCCGACCCGGGCGCGACGACGCGGGGGCAGGGGGCGCGCGGCGGCCGCGAGAGCCTCCGGAGCAGGAGCTGCAGCGACGCCGGGAGCAGAGGCGGCGGCGGCACGACGCGCAGCAGCTGCAGCAGCTCAAGCACCTGGAGTCCTTGTGAGTCCGTCACGCCCGCCCCCAACTAATGCGAGGAATGGGGTCGGGGCCCGAGGTCGCGCGGCGGGGCCCGCCCGGGGTTGGAGACCTGCGAGTGGTTAGGTGGGCCCGTCGGACCCCAGCGAGCTGGATGCGGGTTTTGATCCCGGGCTGCGGGACGCTGGACTCTCAGCCGCTGGAGGAAGAGGGGGGAGGCTCCATCCCCAGGTTCGTCCCGGGCGCGCGAGGCGGCGGCGGGTGGACACTTCCCCGCCGGAAACGACTGTTTTATTGCTCGCGCGGCGACGTCTGTGTAGGTCAGGATTTGAATACAGGAGAAGTGCGGCTGCGCCCTTCGGTCCTTTCCCGTTTCTCAGTTCAAGGGGCTCGCGCTGAACTGGGTAAAATCCCCATTCTTTTCATCTAGTGCTGTTAACTAGGGAAGAAAAAGCCCAGTCCCGTAACAAGAGTGCACGGTGAGGAAGGGAAGAATAAACGTGGGGTGAGGGCCTAGTCCCTGACTCCTCGGGAGGAGCTGTCAGGTAGAAGAGAGCGTGGACTTCTCTCTCGTCCCCAGGATTTTTTTTTACCAGTGTTAAGGGTGGAAGCTACAAAGAGGCCAGTTCCGGCTCAACAAGAAGTATTAGGATGGGAACATATGCATATGTATAACTGATTCACTTTGTTATAAAGCAGAAACTAACACACCATTGTAAAGCAATTATACTTCAATAAAGATGTTAAAAAAAAAAAAAGAAGAAGAAGAATTAGGACTAGAGTCATAGATTCTTGCTGGTCAGCGTGGCCTGACCTAGGAGGCACTGTACTCCCCCTGCTACCCGGGGTTGGAGAGAGTCCAGATAACCCCTGAGAGAAGGGTTGGTGGTAAAGGAGATTTAAACATCAGGTGGAATGTTGGATTAATGACCCTTGCGGTTCTTTTCTGTTTCTGTCGTTCTGTAATCAGCTTTAGAAGTCTGACTTTTCTAAGTTTGGTGTTCACTGAGTTATCTGAATTGTTTTAGGCACTTCCTGTTACCTACCTTCTCATGATTGCTGAGACAGCATGAAAAGTCCTTAAAGGGTTGATCCTTCATTATTAACCGCTGGGAGCTTTGGCACAAAATGCATACTTCCTTGTAGCCTGGCCTGCTCTTTTCAGTGTGGCTCTTGAGCTGAATTTCACTTCAGTGGGCAGTGGTTATGGATTGCTGGCATCCACGGTCCTGGCCCCTTCAGGGCACTCTGGGAGGCTCTTTGTTGCCTGTGCAAGGCCGATGTTGAACAATATTTCCCTAGGATAAGTTCATGCAGGGCTCAGCCGCCCTACCCCACCCCCTAGCCCTCAGTATCCTAACTGTAGGATGCCACATAGTTGTTAATACTCTACATTTATTTTGTAGCTCAGAGCGCACTCAGACATCCTTTTATAACCTCCTTTTGCACGAGAAGATGCAGGTTCAGCAGTTAAGTAACCTGATCAAGCACACACGGAACTGTAAACTAACAAAACTAAAGAGAAACCCGGGTGTCTGATTCTCAGACCAGTGGGATTTTTTCAGTTCAGAGATTTTAAAAGTTCTGGGCTGTTGACATATTTACAGTTTGGCTAGTTCAGAGGCTTCTTTCCTTTTAAATGAAAGTCTGTATTTCCAGAATAATACTTTAACGTAGTTTAAACATCAAATAGTATGAAAAGTCTAATTTCAAAAAATAGTGGTTTGTATCTCTACTCACACTCCCTATACCGTTCCCTCCCACCAAGGCGTCAATGGGGAAACTTAATTTTTTCTCTGGGATTTAACTATTTCTGAATTATATGCTTATACTGCTTTTTTTCGATTGAATAGTAAATGTTACCTATTAAGCTTATGTTATAGTAGATGAGGGTTTAATTCTCTTTCCCTTCCCTTCTTGTCTCCAGCCTTGTATCTCCTCTCAGAATTTCTGTGTGGCTTCTAACCTTTTTTTTATTTCTTTAATTGTCATTTTAGAGAGTCTGGGGAAGGAAGACAGATAAGTAAGTTGGTCAACCAGGCATATTAAGTTCCACTGTGGTTTTTTACAAATGGAATTCAAATCCTTTTGCCACCTGGTATGCTCTCTTTAGTTACCCTCACATTCCTCTCGTCTTTTTCTTACACCTGACCTTAATTTTTCTTACTCTTGCCATACCTGCCAGGCCCCCAAATTCATCTGAGTCTTCCACACATGCTGCTGCCCATTTTCCAGCTCTGTCACTCAAGTGCTCCTGGGCTACTGGGCATAACAGAATGGACATTTTGAGTATATGTGGAGTTACACCTCTGCCTTGCAGCGCCCATAGGGCCAGGCTACAGGAACAACTGGGATGGAGTATGCTTACGTGAAGGACTCTTCCAAAAGAAATCCTACCCCAGCACTCAAATACACAAAGAGTATTATTAAGTACTTGGCAAAATAAAGATTTTTTTGTCCCATGCCTATTTAGGAGATAATCTCTTATCGAAAGTTATCTTAATTTAGTCTTTATACTGCCCAGGGCAACCTGTCACAATCTGAATGATATAATGGCAAGGATTCACAGATGGCACAAAATAATGGGCCTCCACTAACTTTTTTTTTTTTAATTCTGAGGATTAATTACAAAGATAAACACTTCTCAGCTGTCACAGCACAGAAGCCAGCTACTCAGTAAATACACTCCGATTCTCATTTCCAAATCTGTTATTTTCAATAGTTAAATATTACCTTAATCTTTGAGAAATATCTTTTTAACATGCTACCTAAACTAATGAATTGTTTAGCCGTAGGAAAAAACATCAACCACATTGCTTTACACTTGTGGAAACAGTTCTAAAATTGACTTTTTTAGGGAAGTCCATTGCTAATAATAACAGATTTCAAAGTGTGCAGTTCCAGGGGCTTCCCTGGTGGCGCAGTGGTTGAGAATCCGCCTGCCAATGCACGGGACACGGGTTCGAGCCCTGGTCTGGGAAGATCCCACATGCCGCGGAGCGGCTGGGCCCGTGAGCCACAACTACTGAGCCTGCACGTCTGGAGCCTGTGCTCCACAACAAGAGAGGCCGCGACAGTCAGAGGCCCGCGCACCACAATGAAGAGTGGCCCCCGCTCACCGCAACAAGAGAAAGCCCTTGCACAGAAACGAAGACCCAACACAGCCAAAAAATAAAAATAAAAATAAAAAATGTGCAGTTCCATCACATTTTTTTTCTATCTAGGCAAAAACATTTACATATTTTTGAGGAATTCAGATAGTTTCACCATGTTATTTGTACAACTCCTATGGCAAAAAGAAATTATTGTCGGATTACTGGATATTTACATAGACTTTACCACCTCCCTTCCAAACTCCCTTAAGTCCCAATGCCTAAGACATAGCATTAATGTTTCTAATGAAGGGCTGCTGATGGACTGTATCACCTGCCCAATTATGCAAATTTCCATTATTCCTCCTAAAAGAGGCCTAGGCCTATGACATTCAGCAGCTTTCCATTGGAAAATATTTTAAGAATTTGCTTTGGAAATACCATACCTAAAAAGCTTTGTACTGTATCTAAAAGGCTAATTCTACTTATACCCAGTTGTTTATTGTGTAATCTTCAGGGAGTAAATCTTCCTCTGTCCCTTTAGAAGGGCCCTGGATTAGTGACAGTGAGGATGAGGATGGACACTAGACGCCTCCATCATAATCCTTATTTGGAAGGGTCCAGAGATGTTTGCAAGTCCAGGTTGGTACCTGCTATAAATTGGAGGTTTCCACAACCCCCTCCTCTAGTTTGGTTAATTTGCTAGAGCAGCTCATAGAACTCAAGAAAATGTTTTACTAACTGGATTGCTGGTTTATTATAAAAGGTTATAACTCAGGAACAGCCAGATGGAAGAGATACATGGGGTAAGGTATGTGAGAAGCTGTGTAGAGTTTCCATGCCCTCTCCAGGTATGCTGCGCCTTCACGTGTTCACCAACCCTGAAGCTGTCTTAACGCCATCCTGTTGGGTGTTTATAGAGGTTTCATTACATGGGCTTGATTGATTCATCATTGGCCATTAGTGATGAATTCAACCTTCCTGGAGGTGGGGCTGAAAGGTCCAGTCCTCTAATCACATGTTGATTTGCTGAGCCTCAGAGGAGGTAGGGATAGATTTCCTGAACCCTGATCTACCACCTCTGCACCTCTGATATACCTCACTGCACCCCACAGGCCTGCAAGTCTTATAACTGCCCAGCCACAAGACCAAAGAAAGAGCCTGGAGATAGCAACAGAGACACTGAAGGTTTATTGGATAGGGGATCTTATAAGTCTGAAGCAAAGTCCTGGAGCAGCGCCCCACTGTGTACAGCAGACAGCAGTCAGGACGCAGACAGCAGTCTTTGCTTGGGGGGTGGGGAGGTTTACCAGTTATAGTGGGGATTGACATCAGGTTGGCTCATCAGTCACCAGGGAAACCAGCAGAGAGGTGTGTCCCTCACAGCCTCTCAGGTTATCAGCCGTCACAGGGCAGACTTTTTCACTTTGATAAACTATCCTAGCGGAGCTGTTAGCTGGAGTGGGGCAAGCACAGAGGCAGTTACTGAATAAGTTCTGTGATTAAGAGGGAAGGTCAGTCATGCGGGAAGGGGTAGGTGAAGCACAGGGACTGATCAAATAGGGGATATAGGGGCTTCCCTGGTGGCGCAGTGGTTGAGGGCCCGCCTGCCGATGCAGGGGACACGGGTTCGTGCCCCGGTCCGGGAAGATCCCACATGCCGTGGAGCCTGCACGTCTGGAGCCCGTGCTCCGCAACGGGAGAGGCCACAACAATGAGAGGCCCGCGTAACGCAAAAAAAAAAAAAAAAATAGGGGATATAAAGAGAGCCAAAGAACAGCCATCTTAGGTGGCATGATCCTATACCAACCACCTCGCCTGCATGGGAAAAGGCAGTGATCTCTGGAGCCAGATGTTGAAGAGTCACATGGCCTAGAAAGGCAGTAAACCCGGCTGGGGATGATGTCTGTAGGAAGTCCACTGCCCCGTCTATGCCCACCTCCTCTTAGGAGCAGCTGGTAAATCCCCGTAAAGCTGCAGATCTGTAAAAAGATGTGAGGGTTGGCGAGGCCTCTCTCTTGGGTCCAGATCTTGGCCATTATGATGCTAGTGCCTAATCTTGAGCTGCCTCATGAGGCTACTAAGAGCACTAACTTTTTTTCAACAGAAGAGGCAGAAGCCAGCATTGTGGAGTGCCTTTCACATGTTTGCTGTGAACTATTTACCCATGAGGAAATTGAGGCTCTGGGGGTTTAAGTAACTTGCCCAAGGTAGACACCAGTGAGAGTGGATCACAATTCAAAGTAAAATTTTTTTACCTGCAAAGCCCATTCACACTGATTTAGAATTGGAAAACATTCTGGCTGGGATATGGGGTTCTTTACTCCAAAAAAACAAAACATCTCCTTTATCAAGACAGTTCTAAAGAATGTCAAAAGAGAAAAATGATACAATTTGTTAACGAGTTCGATGTCCTTAATTAAAGGAAAAATAATCCACATACTGAGAAGTACAGCACTTCAAATGCAGTGGAACACTCTTCCCAGGGATTTTGGACAAGAGCGGGTTTTATAGGGCCTTAGGTGAGGCAACTTGGAAATAGGGCACGATTGGCTAGAGGGTCAGGGATTTCCTTAGACTAGCACGTCCTCTTATCTAGGGTCAGATAAGCTGAGTTGGAGGATTGTGATTGGGGTATTCCAGATTTCCTTGACAGTGAGGCGTTTCCCATTAGTGCAGGCTGACTTAGGTTTAGATATGTGACATGAGCTGGTCCACTGGGGAGGCCTCCATTCTGGGGGTCCCAAGCTATGAAGTACCTTTGTCAAGAATTACATGGGTGTTTCTGAGAGGAGTTTCAACTTTATGGCTTTTCTAGATTTCATTTAGGAGTACCCTTATCCCCTTAGTTCTCCCTTCTGGTACTTAGCACTAAGCCTGGCATGATTATTGTTGACTGGTTACTTCTGCAAGGAGTAAGTTTTTAAGTTGAACCTTCAGTATCGCCTGAAAATTAAGTTTAGTTTCTCCTAATATACCTGTTCTTTTTTGGTAGGTGGAAATAGCAAGTTGGTTAGAGCAAGAGTGAGGATTTAATTACTGAAACAATTAGAGAAATAACATTGAAATTTTAAAACAAAAATGCAGCCTTTGTAACTCTATAGCAGAAATGAGCTCCTATTAGCATATTTTTGGCCTTTTTTTTTTTTTTTTTTCCTACATCCCAAGTTACCTTTGGTTTATCTCTCAGACCTTTATTAGCCTGGGCTTATACCAACATAGGTGTAAGGAAGATGACATTAATTTCATTTTTCTTTTGTAACTAAAAAACATTGAGGCAGTGTATTTGCATGTAAATAAATGTAAGTGAAAAATAAAACTCCCTCCCTCAGGTATCCTATATATATATATATATATATATATATATATATATATATATATATAAAATCTCCCTTTTCCCATACACACAAATAGAACCATACCAAACACACTGTCCTATACACTACTTTCTTTCTTTTAACTTAAACAATTTTTGACTAGTTTGGGGATAATTAGTATCTATTTGACTATTAGATAAATGATTAACTATTTTAGAATTTATTATTTTCACTGTACAAAATTCAAAAAATTAATCATCTCTGAACTCACCTTCTGTGTGTAGCAACTTTGGGACTCCCCCATTTCCAAGTTGTTGGAGCCAAGATACAGTTTTAAACCAGCCAGAGCATCCTGATGCCCTCTCTCAGTAAAATTTCGTTATAGAGGCATTGAAAAGACCTCAGATGTTCAGTTGTTCTGCCTCTTTTTCCAACTACTTTTTTTTGGCTGCATCGTGTGACATGAGGGATCTTAGTTCCCCAACCAGGGATTGAACCCGTGCCCCCTGCATTGGGAGGACAGAGTCTTAACCACTGGACTGCCAGGGAAGTCCCTCCAACTACTTTTTTTTAAGAAGGGGTTGTGTCAATTAGGCACTCATTTAAAAGCCAGACGCCCATGCTATGTGCTGCATAGCCTGGAATGTGTCAGTACTTGAAACTGAACATAATTACACCTGAAAGTAATACAGTGTTATGTCAATTATATCTCAATTTTTAAATTTTAAAATTGATTTGTTTAAAATGAACCCTAGCATTGGCTGCTGTTTTTCTAGATTTGGCATCCATCAGCCTTTTCCAGAAGTTCCAGTGGAGTGATGAGAAGTGGAAATGAGTTGGGAGCACAGACATGATTTGTATCCTCAGGACCCTGGGGGTCTGAGAGCTCTCTCTGTTGGTGGAAGGGGAAGTACGGTTGCACACAATCAGTCACCTGCCTCTCTAGCGGTAGTTCTTCATTGAGTGCCAGCCTGTCGTCCAGGCACCAAGCAGGAGTCCTGCATCCCTGAGTCCCAGGAGGTCAGTAGGGGCATGAAGGGCAGTCAGAGAGCTGCGCAGCAGACGGCAGCCCAGCAGCCCACTCTGCAGACAGGATAGGCCAGTGGGGAGGATCTTGAATCCGGAGCTTTTGGGGCCGGGGGTGGCGGGGGGCGGGGGGGGAGCGGGCGAGGTGGGAGGGGGAGCCTCTGGGACAGATCACCCTCCTCTCCTTCCCCTACAACAGGCCCTTCCCTCTGGCTTTGCTCCCTCCCCTCTGCACAGCCCCCATCCTTGTCAGAACAGATCACTCACACACCCCCAACCCCATGAGCCTCTCAGTGTTACGGAAGCTGGAAGTTATGGTAGGTAAATCAACCAACTGTAATGACAGGCTGGAACCATAATTCATTCAAGGCTCTTGTTACCTCGCATTTTCCCTGCAATCTCTTGCTTTCCCTTCTTCCAAAAATAAAATCATTGTCCTAAGACACCAAGTTAGGCCCTCAAGGCTCTTCTTACCTCACATTTTTCCCTGCAATCTCTTGCTTTCCCTTCTTCCAAAAATAAAATCGCTGTGCCAAGACACCAAGTTATGATTTCAGTGAATTTAAGTTCTACATCGAACAGGATGTGGTATAGCATCAGTTTATTTATATAGGACTTCTGACTGCTGGGCATATTTTAGTAACTGTTTTAGTTATAATGTAGTTTTAAGTTTTTCTAAAAAAGAAAAGCCTTTTCATTTTGGTCTCCAGTTGCCTTTTGCTGATTGAGATGTGTTACATTCCTATGAACATGGTTGATGACTGGTGTTTTCTTCCTTTCTAGTTATGAAAAACCTCCTCCTGGACTTATCAAGGTCAGTGTGAAGTTTGTACTTTTGGTTTTTCTCTGAGACAGATTTGACTCAGTGCTAGACTCAGTCACTTGTTATGAAAAACAGCTGCATAAGGTTTGAACCTCCTTTTAATGATAGTTCTGTGTCTTCCCTGCAGATGGCAGTCGGTTCATGCACTTTGGGCTTTGTCACAGCCTGTGCCTTTGCAGAAATTTAATCAGCCTTGTGCCGTCCCCTAAGAAACCACTGCAGGCCCCCGAGTGTTCCTCAGCGCTCACTCCCATTCTTTCTGTCTCACTTGTGACTGCATCTCCTCAAAGCTCTCCTGCCCCATGTTCCTTCTCTGACCCTCCCGGTGCTGATTTCTTGAATGTCATCAGCTCAGAGAACACTGGACTCAGGAGACCTGAAGCTCATCCAGTCCAGCCCTACCTGTTGCAGGAGTCCCTCCTCCAGCACCCTGGCCACAGTGTCAGTGTCTTTCTGCAGGAGCGAGACTTAGAGGACTTAAGGCCAAAGTAACCTTTTCTGTTTGGTAACTTTCAACTTAAAAAAAAGATTTTTAGAAAACATTCTTCCATTATAAATTTAATATTCGTGGAAACTTGAAAAAATCATAAGGTAAAAAAACAGCACCTTAATTATATAGTGCAGTTATTTGGTAATGAAAATAAATCTCACAAATACAGCGTGTATGAGATTATAAAACATGACAGTGGCCTTCAAGGTCTAATAATCTATTTTACTCTAACACATTGTTCTTATTATTCCAGGAAACCTCACTTGTTTAACTCTATATTCTGCCTCATTCCACAATGCTTTTAAGTTAGCAGAAAACCTTTTGTGATCTTAGAATCTAATTTTTGTGATCTAGAATCAGAATTTGGAGCTCACAGATCAATCCTATGTAAATACTAGTAACTCTTCTCTAAGAACAGCTACTTTGTTTTCATGGTATAGCTAGCTCTTCTAGTATAGTTACTTCCATTTTTTTCTATCAGTTATGATTTGTCTTTCTTTCTAGCTCTTCAGAGGGTAACTTATGATGACATTGGGATCTCCAGCCCATGAGAATGCCAGGCAGTGCTGTGTTCTCAAACAGTTGGGAGAGAGTTCCGGTACTTTTTTGCCACACAGCTTACACACTGTTTCCTTTTTCAGGAGGATGAGACTAAGCCAGAAGACTGTATACCAGATGTCCCAGGCAATGAACATGCCAGGGAATTTCTGGCCCACGCACCAACAAAAGGACTTTGGATGCCACTGGGGAAAGAAGTCAAAGTCATGCAGTGTGAGTGTGGAAGGGTTTCAAGTAACACCCTCAATACATGCAAGTTATAGACCACTGTTTACAAACAAGTTCACTTCTTTTAATTCATTCTCACCACAGCCCTGCTAAAGTCAGGGCATGACCCTGTGCTATAGATGAGGAAGCCGCCTTGCATATGTTATTAAGTGTTCTGGGGTAAGAGGCAGAGCAGTGCTTTGGCTCCAGGGCTTCTGGCTGTAAGGGTAATGGTCTTCCACAGGGCCGTAGCTGCCTGCGGAGTATACGCTTCAGTAATATTCCTGTAACAGAAAGGATATTCCATGTAGAAATGCCATGGGGGACAAGGGATGCATTGGAGGGTGGTCCCTTGGGTCTTGCCTCAGTCAGTCATCCTCATCAGAGGTGTTGAGGTTTTATCCAGGTAACCTGAGAGGAGCTCTGGGCCACAGAGGGTGGGTCTGGAACAGGTAGAGCTCCGTGTGCACACCCTCCACCGCACCAGAGCAGCAGCACCTTCATCTAGTGTAAGACGGCATTTGAAGAAGGGATACGGCTGCCTTTAAAGACATTTGTTTGTACAAAGATTCTTCACACACATAATTAATATAGCAGTTCTCAGCCCCTTTCCTTCATTCCCCTCACCTAAAAGGCGACAACCTCAACCTCTTTTAGGAAGGTTATTTTGAAGTTTATCCCTATGTATCTATAAAGGTTTTTTTTTTTTTTTAATTAATTAATTTGGCTGCGTTGGGTCTTCGTTGCTGCGCACGGGCTTTCTCTAGTTGTGGCGAGCAGGGGCTACTCTTGATTGCGGTGTGCAGGTCTCTCACTGCAGTGGCCTCTCTTGTTGCAGAGCATGGGCTATAGGCACGTGGGCTCAGTAGTTGTGGCGCACAGGCTTAGTTGCTCTGCAGCATGTGGGATCTTCCCAGACCAGGGCCCGAACCCATGTTCCCTGCATTGGCAGGCGGATTCTTAACCACTGTGCCACCAGGGAAGCCCCTATCCCTGTGTATCTAGGTAACAGGATTACATTCCTGCCCCTTGATTTTTCAGGTTTCTTCATTATCTGTTGACTTCTTCCTGTAGAAAACAAGAATTCAGCTCTTTTTTTCTTCCTCCATCCCATCTCATACACATACCCTTCCTATATCTCATTTTCCCAGTAATAGTTATATCATAAATTTAGTTAAGTAAACCCTTTGTGTTTATTATTTTCAGAGTTGAATCACGTATTAAACTGATTACATTTCTTTCTTTTTTTTTTTTTTTAATTATGGTTAAAAACCACTCCTCTCTGGGCTTCCCTGGTGGTGCAGTGGTTAAGAGTCCGCCTGCCAATGCAGGGGACGCGGGTTCGTGCCCCGGTCCGGGAAGGTCCCACATGCCACGGAGCAGCTGGGCCCGTGAGCCATAGCCACTGAGCCTGTGCGTCTGCAACGGGAGAGGCCACAGCAGTGAGAGGCCCACGTACCACACACACACAAAAAAAACAACCACTCCTCTCTGTGATAGGGTAGTTGTGCTTCACTTACCATTTTACAGTTCCTTTCATTGACTTGCAAATTAAAAGTGTTTAGTCTGGACCAGAACCAGTTTTACATGAAGTTAATGAAGCTTAACCTTTAGGGCCCTTGTACCTTCCAAAGGTCTTTGGAGTCCCACCAGTGCAGTCATATGGTTCTTTCTATAAAATTTGCCAAGGCAAGACTTTTTTCCCCCTAAAGAGCCCTTCCTCTCCTTAATTTATGTAAGCTTCAGACTCCACAAAACTTGGATCCATCCCAGATGGGAAAACACATGCACACATAACCCCGTATTCATTGATTTCCATGATCCTAGTGTTATCTAGAGCAGAGCTTCTCAAACTTAGGGTGGGCCTGAGATTCTATATTTCTGACAAGCTCCCAGGTGATGCTAATCTTGCTGGTCTGTACCGTTGACCACACTTTGAGTAACAAGGATCACCTTTCCTTTAACAAAGAATTTTGATCACAGGTGGTATGGATCCTTCTTGATACCCACACATCAATCCGTGGCATTTAAAATCCCCCCCTTTTTGTCATAAAGACAGACATGTGTTTGAAGCGGTCTGCATTTGCATTAAGAGTGCATTCCTTCTTCCCCAGGTGGAAATAGTGGGGAGATAAGGACAGAGGCAGGTCAGAGAATCCCTAAACTTCATTTTTTCCCAATGGTTTCCTACTACCAACTCTCAAATAAAAATATAAAGGGGAAAACATTATTTCCCTGTCTGCATATTTTTAGGAGCTACCAGCGTGGAGCAAATTTGGCTGATCTGACCTATAATCCGTCTTCCTGCTTCCTGACCTCCTTGGTTGGAGTTGCTTGATGCCTGTATAGTTTACTAGGTCTGCTGGAACAAAGTACCACAAACTGTATGACTTAAACGAGAAATTTATTGTCTCACAGTTCCGGAGGCTAAAAGTCCAAAGTCAGGGTGTCCTCTTGAGGGCTGTGAGGGAAGGATGTATTCCAGGCCTCTCTAAAAACTCTGTCTCCCAGTAAGGTCACATTCTGAGGTACTAGGGGTTAGGACAATTCAATACAGTGGGGAAGCAGACAGGATGACACAATTCAACCTGTAACACAGTTAAAAAACAAAAAATCATACTTTGCTTTTTGCATGGGATTGTTTAGTAAGTACTTGGTTCATTTCTAAACCTCTATGATTAAAGGATACTTGAGGAAGTAATTAGTTTCCCTCTCTTTTCTGGGATCTTACGTGGTTCATCCATTAATTATATTTGCTTTTAAAATTGGAATCTAATGAAGAATATCTTTAATATGATCTACTGATACCTTTATCTTGATTGAGTAAAAATGCATTATCTTACAGAAATATATCCCTTTTTCTTTGTTTTCAGGTTGGCGTTGTAAACGGTATGGTCACCGAACAGGCGACAAAGAATGCCCTTTCTTTATCAAAGGCAACCAAAAGTTAGAGCAGTTCAGAGTAGTAAGTAAAACCCCAGAGTGTCAATTTACGTTTACTGGAGATAATGAATGTCGGTGAATCAGGCAGTCACCAGTGAACTGGAGGTTCACATAAAATACATTCCGAAAGCCTTTAGGCCAAAGTATCTGGTGTTAACTACATCTCTATTAAATCGAATTTGTGTGAAAGATTAGTTCATTAACAAAAAAATGCATATTAAAATGTTATTTGCTTTTGTCTTGGGAACAGTGCTTTTTCTGAAGCAGGCATTTTTATCAATTCAGTTAGTCTTTTTTTTTTTTTTTTTGGCATGCAGCTTGTGGGATCTTAGTTCCCTGACCAGGGATCAAACCTGGGCCCTCGGGAGTGAGAGCGCAGAGTCCTAACCACTGGACTGCCAGGGAATTCCCCAGTCAGTCTTTTTTTACTTATGTAAAAAAATCATATTTCATAAATAAAATCAGGGTTCTAGTTTCCCAGTCTTTGTCTAAAGTCTGTATATTTTTCTATCATAAACTGGAAGTGTGTGTATAAACGATGTACCCTCTTTAGATGATAGTAAAATCAATCTATCAGTTCATCACTTTATTTTAACAAAGTCACCTCCCAGGGTTAATTCACCATTCAGTAACTGTTTTGGTCAATTTAACTATGCTATTACTGGATATATTGGGATTATCAGCATATCAAACAGGGGTATATAAACATTCTCCAAGATATTTAAAATACTGGGTTTTCATTTTACTAATTTACAGAAAATATTCTGGATAAATCACTGCTACCTGGAATGTCAACTTTTACAGTGCCTATAATAGATAATTTAATGATAAATCTCAAAAACTTAAACATATTCATATTTTTAAAATTTAGAAACCTAAATTCTAAGAATTGATCTAAGGATATAACAGAACATCAGTATGCACAAATTATTATGAATGTATAAGGATAACTTTCAGAATTATTTATATGATTAGAAAATAGAAACTGAAGAAAAATAGGAAACAACTGCAGTGTCCAATATACAACATAAGTTACCACAACATATAAATCATATAGCTTTTAAGAATTATGTTTTAAAAGAATATGTAATGTCATAGGAAGATATTCATGAAAGCATAAGTGAAAAAGAGAATAGAGTTGTATATATAACATGATTATAATCTTCTATAAATTATGAATAATGACTGGAAGAACCACACTAAAATATTAACAGTGGATATCCCGGCTGGTAAAATAATAGATATTTTTAACTTTGTTTTTTTGATATGTAAAAATTTTATAATAAACATACTTTTAAAGATAATTCACATGCCATAAAATTCATTCTATGTGTATTCATATTTTTAAGTAATTTAAGTAGCTTTTAATTATACAAATATCATAAGAATAAATTTGCCTTATTTTAACAAAATGGAAACATTACAGTAAGGTTTTTCACAATTGATTTTTCAAGTCCAATCTTGCCTCTCTCCCCAGAGGGAATTTGTAGTAAGTAGCTTGAATATACTTCCAGACTTCTCTTTGGTCACATCCAGTATGTTTTTGTGTACCTATAAATGAATCATTCTTACGCATCATTTCCAACTCACTTGTTTTGCTTAATAATATCTCTTGATCATCTTTCCACATAGAATAGAATTACCTCAAGATTTTTAACCTTGAGTGGTATTTAATAATGATTTTGCCATGGTTCATTTCCTTATAAAGGCTATGTAAATTATACCCTGTATTTGTATAACTGGAAAGTCTTTTTTATAGCCTCCAGGAGTTTGAAATGATGGCAACCCTTAGGAAGGATTAGAACATATTAAATATAAAATTACACCACATAGGAGGGAAAAAAATTGGTTTCAGTGAAAGAGGGATTTAATTTTAATTTAACAGTCTATGAAGCCTAACCTAACCATAACCTTCTCTAACCCTCAAGGCACATGAAGATCCCATGTACGACATCATTCGAGAGAATAAAAGACATGAAAAGGATGTAAGGTGAGATTGTCCAGATGATAACAATATCCTCTTAAAGTTTGAAATTATATAGTTAGGAACTTGATAAATTAAAAAGTTTTTAATTCCAGTATTAGAGGAGTGGTTTTAGTAAATATGGTACTTTAATTGCGAAATATTTGGAAGACAGGAATAGTCCCTGAAAAAGCCAGTGTGTGGGGAATGAGCAGGCCAGCCTGTTCTACTTGGGTTAACTTAAAGCAATGGGCTTGGCCCAGCCCACTCATGTCACTGATAGTTGACGTTGGCAACTGTAATTTATCTTCTCTAGATCTTCTTTAAAGATCTGAGCTTTTGTTAAAAATTCCTAGACAGGGTTAAAGACAGGGTGAAAAAACAAGAGGACTTTTTTGGGGGTTTGGGGGGTATTTTTTCAAATTGATGATACTGAACTATAATTATATATAACTATTATATATAATATATATACATAACATATATTCTTCTTCAGATTCTCTTCCCTTATAGGTTATTACAAAATATTGAGTATAGTTCCCTGTGCTGAATTACAATTGTTGAGGAGGTAGATTACTTAGTATGAACTTGAACAGTGGGGGAATGATTTAGGAAAGTATCCATCTGTTAGAAGGTATAATAGTAAGGACTATGGAAACATGCAGAAACATTTAGGACAGTGAAAAGAATACAGAATAGCTTGTACACTGGTTACAGTCATGTAAAATAGGCAGGGGTGTAGACAAGAATGGGGAGAACTTGCAAAAATAAAAATAAGTACTGTCTTTAACGAGGTGATGCTTTGTGACATTTTTCACCCTCACTACTGTTCTTATATTTTTATCTAAAATAATTTTTTAAGTTACATTGAATATGTTACTTTGGTCAATCTTATGTGTTTAGGATTCAACAGTTAAAACAGTTACTGGAGGATTCAACATCAGATGAAGATGGGAGCAGCTCCAGTTCCTCAGAATGTAAAGAGAAACACAAGAAAAAGAAGAAGAAAGAGAAGCATAAGAAAAAGAAGAAAGAAAAGAAAAAGAAGAAAAAACGAAAGCATAAGTCTTCCAAGTCAAATGAGAGTTCAGACTCAGAATGACAACAGCTTGACTTGTTCAACATTCTCTTCTCAAAAATCAAACACTGTGGCCAAAGATCAGAGGAATGTGGAATCAGAGAGGAATAGGAGAGAGAGACACCAAGAAAGGAGGAGATTTGGTGTCACAGGTGTGAATTCTCACCTACCTTCCAGTAAAGATGTGACCCCCCAGAAGAGTGAGTTGTATCTTGCCAGGTGCTAGCTCTGGACAGCGGCTGATTTCAGGCTGGAAAGCTTTTCTCATTGTTCTCCTCCCTGCTGATCACTGTGGGTCCTGATTCCTTAGAAATGCCTCTGGCAGGGTGGCCAGACTAAGGGAATCTCTGAGGAAGCTCCTCCAGGTGCTGCCTCCCTGCTGATCACTGTGGGTCCTGATTCCTTAGAAATGCCTCTGGCAGGGTGGCCAGACTAGGGGAATCTCTGAGGAAGCTCCTCCAGGTGCTGCCGAAGCTTCCACCCTCCATGGTGGGGCTACTTAATGCCCTTAGATTTCAGACTTGACTTTCCTCTGTTGTCGAGGATAATAAAAGCTCGTTATTTATTTTTTAAATGTATTTATTTTTTATTTCTTAATGCATGCATGTATGTGCTCCAGATTTAAAAGGTACCTAAGGTTTACTTATGAAAACTCTTACTACTTCCTTTTTCCCCCCAGCTTCCCAGTTCCTTCTCCCAATGGCTACCAGTTTTACCAGTTTCTTGTGAAGTCTTCCAGGAATATTGTATACATCACAGACAAGCATAGGGCTTTTTTTTTTTTTTAACACAAATGCTATACACATTCATCTGCACGTTATTTTTTTAACTTAACAGTATAAAACTTATTTATTTATTTATTTATTTTTGGCTGCGTTGGGTCTTTGCTGCTGTGTGCGGGCTTTCTCTGGTTGCGGTGAGCAGGGGCTATTCTTTGTTGTGGTGCGCGGGCTTCTCAGCGCGGTGACTTCTCGTTGCGGAGCACGGGCTCTAGGCACGTGGGCCTCAGCAGTTGTGGCACGCTCCCGCAGGCTCAATAGTTATGGCTTGCAGGCTCTAGAGCGCAGGCTCAGCAGTTGTGGTGCACGGGCTTAGTTGCTCTGCGGCATGTGGGATCTCCCCAGACCAGGGCTCGAACCCATGTTCCCTGCATTGGCAGGCAGTTTCTTAACCACTGAGCCACCACGGAAACCCTAAAACTGATTTTAATATTAAGTACATCCTGCACTGCTGCACCAAAGGTACAGTGTATTCATAATCACCTGAGATGATTTGTTGACTGTGGGGAGGGGTTCCTATAACAATAATGAAAAATCTTGTGTGGCTACATTGTATTTAACTTGCTTGGATCTTACTGCCCCAGTCCTAAGATTTTTCCAGAGTAATTGACTCAGAAAAATGTTTAAGACTATAGGGGAATTACTATTCAGGGTCAGCTACCCACATCCCAAAATATATCCCTCACTTCCTTCCTCTTCCTGTTAGTAAGCATGGCCCACCTGTGCTCTTCTAGCTTTGTGCCACAGCAGAAGCAGCTTACCCATCAGGGTGGTGCCTGCAGCTATGGGAGAGTAAGTCCTATGGTCTGCTGAGCTAAATGGAGCTAGATCTTGCTCACAGCTAAGTGTCCCTACCTATCCAGCAGGTCTCTTGCTGTTTTCAGGGTCCCAGGAACTTTCTATTCCCATTTCCAACCTCTTACCCTGGGGGTTGGATTCCCCCTTCTTTAAAGAACAGCCAATCCAAGCCCAGAATGGACCTACCTCTTACTCTAATCGATAAATCCTCCTGGTCTTGGCCTTGGAATAATACCTCAGTAACACAATTGTCCAGATTGGAATCACCGGGGCGTGTTATTTCTGAAATCCTGAGGCCAGTTAAGTTAGGCATGCTCTAAACTTATCCTTGGCGTCCTAGCTCAGCATGCACAACATGGGCCATTTGTCCTATTCTATATGTCTCACAGTGTTTGCTACCCAGTCCCAGCCTCTTCAGGGAACTTCTTACTGTCCCATTTGATAAAATGTTCTTAAAAAATAGGAAAGAATCTGCATCAATGATTCTCAAACCTTTGGGACATCAAAATCAACTAGAGTGCTTGTTAAAACACAGATTCCTGTGCTCCCAGAATTCTAGAGTTTCTGACTCTAGGGTGGACCTGGGAATTTTCCTAACAAGTCCCCAAATGATGCTAAGGCTGTTGGTCTGGGGACTGTACTTGGAGAATCACTGCTCTATATCTTTAACCTCTTACTGGAGCATTCCTTCCTGCTTTAACTGGAATCTGGCCATACGCTGCAGCTTTTGTAAATTAACTACTGTCCATACTCCCTCACTGTGGTTTTCTCTATCTTCTCTTTCTGGCCAAGATTCTAAAGTCCATCACTTAAGCCTGTCATCTCCCTTGACCTGTGGTCCTTTTGGCCTTCTTTCTCAGAAGAACCTCAAGCCAGACTGCTAGAGAAAAATCACACAGCCATGTAGTTGGTACCCACCTAAAGTCACCTCCAAACTCAACTTACACCATAAAGCTGACTAGTTGCACATGTTGGGTTGCTAGTCACCTGTTCAAATCTATCCCAAAACATCTCCCTTCAAGTTGAGCATTTTCAAGTCCTATCCAGGAAGTCATCACAAGCCCTCAGACCTTCCTGCACCAAGACGTCCTACCATCCATCCTCATAGTTGTGGTAGGCAGAATTCTAAAATGGCCCCAGGATTTTCCCCCTATTCTCCGGGAGTGTTAAGTATGATGAATTTTACTCTGATGATTAGATTATTTTACAAGCACAAGGAAAGGGAAATTATGTGGGTGTTCCTAACCAAATCATAAGAGCCCTTTAAAATTCCAGAGTTTTCTCTAACTGGTCACAGTATAGGGACTCAGATTTCAAGCCTGTGAGAGATTCCACGTGCCACTGCTGACCTTACAGACATACAGATGAAGTCAGGATTACAAGGTGAGGAGTGCAGCAAACTAATTAGAGGCCCCTAATAGCCAGCAAGGAAATGGGGAACTCAGTCCCAGTGCTAAAAAAACTCAATATTGCCAACGTCAATGACCTTGGAGGCATAATCTTCACTAGAGCCTCAGTTGTGAGCCCAACCCTGCTGACATCTTGATTTTGGTCTTGTGAGATGCTAAGCTGAGAACCCAGTTAAGCCTGCCCACACTTATGACCTACAGAATGTGAGATAATAGATGGTTGTTTTTTTAAGCTGTTATGTTTGTGGTAATTTGTTATGCAACAACAGAAAACTAATTAACAGTTCAGTCAGGTTTCTCTCTTCCTCCACCTGTGCTCTGGACCCCACCTGTCAGCCAGCAGTAGAGGTCAGTGATTAAAAGCATTGCCTCTGAATTCAGACCACCTGGGTTTTTTTGTTTTTTTGTTTTTTTTGTGGTACGTGGGCCTCTCACTGTTGTGGCCTCTTCCGTTGCGGAGCACAGGCTCCGGACACACAGGCTCAGCAGCCATGGCTCACGGGCCCAGCCGCTCCGCGGCATGTGGGATCTTCCCAGACCGGGGCACGAACCCTTATCTCCTGCATCGGCAGGCGGATTCTCAACCACTGCGCCACCAGGGAAGCCCCAGACCACCTGGTTTTGAATCCCAGCTGCACCATTCGTGAGCTCTCAGATTGGGCAAGGTGCGTGACCTCTCTATGCCTTCATTTCCTTGACTGATAATATTTACCCATAGAATCAAGTGACTTGGTATTGTAAAGCATTTAGGACACATTGTGGCACATTTCAGTTGCTAAATGAATACTAGCTACTCCTGCTACTACTTATGCTATCTATCATCAACATCTCTTCCTGCTTTCTCGGGCATCTTCCTCCTTTCATTATCACATTTCCCATCTTCAGACTCTGACTGCTATGTTGCCCCCAGCATTTAAAAATTTTTAAATTATAAAATGAATACATGCTCATAAAAAGTTCCCCATTCAGGGCCATTATAAAAAGTGAGAGTCTACTTATAATGGTTTGATATAGCCTTCCAGATCTTTTAAAAAATGCATTACCAGACACATAGGCACAGGGTTATTAGTTGAAAAAACTGAAGACCACTATGAATATTGTTCTATGACTTGGTTTCACTTACTATACCTTGGCAAACTGCTTACCACAAGCTTTATTTTTTTTAAATTTTTTATTTTATATTGGAGTATAGTTGATTTACAATGTTATGTTAGTTTCAGGTGTACAGCAAAGTGATTCAATTATACATATACATATACCTATTCTTTTTCAGGTTCTTTCCCCATTCAGGTTATTACAGAATATTAAGTAGAGTCCCCCGTGCTATACAGTAGGTCCTTGTTGATTAGCTATTTTATATGTAATAGTGTGTATATGTTAATCCCAAACTCCTAATTTATCCCTCCCTGCCAACTTTCCCCTTTGGTAACCATAAATTTGTTTTTTTTTTAAGTCTGTTTCTGCTTTGTAAATAAGTTCATTTGTATCATTTTTTTTAATTCCACATATAAGTGGTATCATATGATATCTGTCTTTCTCTAACTTACTTAGTATGATAATCTCTAGGTTCTTCCATGTTACTACAAATGGCATTATTTCATTCTTTTTAATGGCTGAGTAATAGTCCATTGTATATATGTACCACATCTGCTTTATCCATCATCTGTGGATGGATATTTAGGTTGCTTCCATGTCTTGGTTACTGTAAATAGTGCTGCAATGAAACATTGGGGTGCATGAATCTTTTGTAATTACAGTTTACTCCAGATATATGCCCAGGAGTGGGATTGCTGGATCATATGGTATTCTTATTTTTAGTTTTTTAAGGAACCTCCATACTGTTCTCCATAGTGGCTGTACCAATTTACATTCCCACCAACAGTGTAGGAAGGTTTCCTTTTCTCCACACCCCCTCCAGCATTTGTCTGTAGACTTTTTGATAATGGCCATTCTGACTGGTGTGAGGTGATACCTCATTGTAGTTTTGATTTTCATTTCTGCAGTAATTAGTAATGTTGAGCATCTTTTCATGTGCTTTTTGGCTATCTGTGTGTCTTCTTTGGAGGAATGTCTATTTAGGTTTTCAACCCATTTTTTGATTGGGCTGTTTTTTGATATTGAGCTGCATGAGGTGTCTGTATATGCCATATATACCACAAGCTTTAAATGGCCACAGAATTCCTTGGTTTGAAGGTGTTATGACTCATTTAACCATTCCTCTATCACAATTCAGTTGTTTCCTATTTCTCATTCTTCAATATTGTGATTTATAATATATATTTGATCACTCATATGACCAAAATACATTTCTCATATATACTTGGTCTTTGTCCACGGTTTCTGGCCCACAGCTCCCAAAACCCTTGGAATGTCATGTGTGGCAAGAGCAATGGGAGCATCTTTTGTTATATTTGGTCTCTTGTCCTCAGTTCATGACAGCCTGAAAGGTGAAATGGGTGTCTTGTTACTCATAACAAACTCCTTTCCACCACAACTAGGTTTATGTTCATAAGGTGACTTCTGAAAAGTACCTAAAGATGGGGGAAGGGGCTGGTTGCCAGGAAAACCTAACTGAATAGAGTTGGAAATTTCAGTCCCACCCCCTGACTGGGGAAAAAGGAGAGGGACTGGAGGTTGAAACAATCACCAATGGCCAATGATTTAATCAATCATGCCCATGTGATGGAGCCTCCATAAAAACCCAAGGCGGGGTTCAGAGAGCTTCTGGGTTGGTGAACACATGGAGGTGCTGGGAGAGTGCTCCGCAAGCAGAGGGTGTAGAAGCTCTGTGCCCCTTCCCACCTACTTTGCCCTATGCATCTCTTCCATCAGGCCGTTCCTGAGTTACAGCCTTTTATAATAAACCAGTAATATAGCAAATTAATCGAACCCAAACAGGGGCTTCCAAGACCTCCGATCTATAGCCAGTGTGTCAAAAGCACAGGTGAAACCTGGCTTTTGAGTAGAATCTGAAGCTGAGGGTGGCGGTGGCACAGTCCTATACGACTGAGCCCTTACCACATAGAATCTGATGCTATTTCCAGGCAGAGATTGTCAGAACTGAGTTAAATCATAAGACACACCGCTGGTGTCAGGATCTGCAAAGGAAGCTTACCGTACCCTCCTACCCCATCCTTCGTTACCCCAACCATTGCATTCCTATCTCCAGGATTCCTATCTTGAACTACCTCTGTAGTTCAGTTGTCTTCTGATGGGCCTGGAATGCTAGTAGAGAGAGGGACCACAGTGCAAAATGGGTTAATCTTAAGTTAAAACTAAGCTATCCATTAAATACTATACACTAAATGGCAGTCTCTATACAACTACTTAATGAGGATATTATTGATTATATAGCAAGTCAATATCAGCCAGAAATGTACAGTATGGTCAGGAGACTGACAGCTACTGCATTTCATTTGTCACGTTATGAAAGTGGTAACAGTGCACTGATGACACATGCGGGTCACCTTATCCAGCCATGGGTGGAGATACAGGCCAGAACCACTTTCCAGATGTTACTTAAAGCAGGTCTGAAGTAGGAGTTAGTTAGGCAGTCACAGACCTTCTAATAAGACCAGCTTTGCAAACACTATCTTTTGCTTGTCTCTGCTCATTGCTATCACTTTTTACAATCTCATTACACCAGCCAGAAGTACTGGGTTAGTATAGGGAGTTATAAGCACAGCAAGGATATGCTCATACATCTTAGCTCAGAGGGAACACTGGCCGGTCCCATCCATGTATCTCCATAATGACCAAGGACATTCCTGGTGGCACTCCCATTGTGTCCCACACCTGGAAAACCATGAATTCTGCCATGCCACCTTCTTTCAAAACACCTGTCTTCAACCACACAAACCTTTTGGATACCTAGTCAGACCTAATCTGTACCATTTATTGGGAGATTGGTTCCACACATTGACCATCCAGGTCCTAGGGTCTGAGTATAAAGAAGTCTTACTTGCCTAAAGCTTCCTTTGTTTCTAGGAGTAGACACTAGATGCTAGTAAAGAACATGTGACAACCTACCCTTCCACATATCTATCAGGGACCGGCTATGTGCCTGGCCTGCATTAATAAACAATGAGTCAGCATCCTCTCTATGCCCAGGATAGTTCCTCTTTATGGGGAATGCTTAAATCTTTTTATTCTGTACTCAACTCCACCATCCTTTTCTCCTTATCCCAAAGTCCCTGGAGATGACAAGACAGAACTATTCATGAATGATCCAATTCTACTGCTGTTGTCGTGAGTGTTGTGTCCACTATGAGAGAGGAAGAAAATGCTTCAGAATCACACACTTCTGCAATTCAACTTACTTGCTGTTTTATAACTTTTAATTCCAAAGGCTTTACAATGTCACATTTTCTTGTTTGTTGGTATAACATAAGTAGTTCAAATCAAGAAAGAGATCACATGTTCTAATCCATCATGATGATGCAATATTTAGCTCTTCCTTGAAGCTGGAACTCAGCAATTTGTTTCCTATGAAATAACAATGGAATAATACAATTGTGTAACAGATGTGATATAGAGAATCATTATCAATATCTTTAGTTTCCATTTTTAGGATAAAGCCAAAGGTCTTGACATCTCGCCTAAGCTTAGTTATCATTCTTCCCTTTATGACCACTGCAGGGCAGAAGTGACCTTTAAAAGGCCATTAGGGACTTCCCTGGTGGCACAGTGGTTAAGAATCCACCTGCCAATGGAGGGGACACAGGTTCGAGCCCTGGTCCAGGAAGATCCTACGTGCCGCGGAGCAACTAAGCCTGTGCGCCACAACTACTGAGCCTGTGCTCTAGAGCCCACGAGCCACAACTACTGAGCCCGCGAGCCACAACTACTGAAGCCCGTGCGCCTAGAGCCCATGCTCCGCAACAAGAGAAGCC
>NC_041218.1:45124460-45134218 GCF_002837175.3 Physeter macrocephalus
AGCCCGCGACCCACACTACTGAAGCCCGTGCGCCTAGAGCCCATGCTCCGCAACAAGAGAAGCCACCGCAATGAGAAGCCCATGCACCGCAACTAGAGAAAGCCCGCGCACGGCAACTAAGACCCAACGCAGCCGAAAATAAATAATAAATAAATTTATTTTAAAAATAAAATAAAAAGGCCATCAATCCACTGCTCCAGGACTAGGGGTTGAGGTGAGGCAGGGTTACCCAATGCCAACACTCAGTGTGAAGGGAAGCCTGTCAAGCTACTGGCTCCTAAAGGGAGATGCTAAGCTTCCATTACCAGGCTCTAAACTAGTACACTAAGGATGAAGCCACCAGGAAACTTACAAAATCCCATATAATCCACAATATACTACCATTAACAGCATCAGGAATTAAATGTGAAAACTAGGATAAAAATAACATTCCACAGGGCTCAAGGATGTATCGTACAACATGGAATATAGCCAATATTTTGTAATAACTGTAAATGGAAAGTAACCTTTAAAATTCTATTAAAATAAATTATAAATTAAATAATAACAACTTCCACAGAATTGAAAACTTTGGCTCCAGTCTTCTTGTAAGCTAGGGTCTTACAAGGTATGTCTGTTACCCAGTTAGAACACTGCCATTTGTCATCTACCATAAACAGTGTTAGCTTTGGAGGGCAGAACAGGCACCAACTAGGAAACCCCAAACAAAATCCAAAAAGCAAATCGTAAGACAAACTGGACACAGGATAGATACCAACCTCTAGAGCTGCTGGGTATTTCCTAAACTTTATAATATCTGCCTCGAATCTCTGTTACTTTGTAGGGGAACTTGGTTTTTGATCTCTCACAGTTACCTGAGGGAAGAAGTGATTCATACATTAAATAATCCAAATTGCTTAAAAACCAAAAGGAAAAATAAATCAAAAACACATCTTTCAAGAAATTGACCTGTTTTTCATGATACTATTCTAGAGCTGCTGGGTATTTCCTAAACTTTATAGCATCTGCCTCAAATCTCTGGTACTTTGTAAGGTACCTTGGTTTTAGCTCTCTCATAGTTACCTGAGGGAAGGGATTCATACATTAAACAATCCAAGTGGCTTCAAAACCAAAGGGAAAAAAACAATTCAAAAACACATCGTTCAAGAAAATGACCTATTTTTCACGACACAATTCTATGCCATTCTATTGTTCCTGGCAGTAAAAAATACATTTGGCAAAAATAATAGACGATCTAGAGAAGAGAGCCTTCAGCATGCAAATTAAAATCTTGACTGTGTAACCTGGAGTAAACTGAAGTTCCCGTTAACTTAGTCACAGGAAGACTCAGTGAGACGTTCTTTCAGACGTGGTCAAAGGAGAAAGTGCTGAAAACTACTACGCTACAGTATTAAAGGGGTAGGGGTGGTGAGGGGAGTAAATTTATAACCAGTGTCATTTCCCAATGTAGAAAAACATTCATACACGCTCTGATGGGCAATGACATGACATGGGAATACAGAGGCGAATAAGACTGAGAAGACCAACGGTATAATGGCTGGTGTTTTAATTTAACTATTGATTTTACAATGTGAGACGTTATAAACGAGGGCTCACATCTGGAATGCTCACATTCATTCTGAAGTTTACAAAATGCTGCCATTTCTTATGCGTGAGGGGTCTCTAAGCACAGTGGCCCAGATCATTTCTTGCCCTTTTGTAAGCAAGGACTAACTTATCAAAGCCAAAAAACCCTGCTTATATTGTAAAGGCAACGTGTTTTTTACAAAATCCCCTCCAAATCACTGAGCATGAATCAAAGTGACAATACCCAAGAGTTTAAAATCCAACAATACCCTGACTTTTAAGTGGAAATGGTAGGCTTAAGTATTTCTTCAGTCTAAAGGTTTTAGGACTAAGACTGGAACTTATTTAAACTTCCCTGAGGCCCTTATGCATCCCATTCTTCACTCACCTGCTTTGCTTCATTCTTTGCACCCCAGAGGTAATCGTCTCCCAAAGCTCTCCTTTGGGCCCTCCCTCCCACCCCACTCCTGTCAGCTGTGCCCCCGCCAGTCATAGGATGGTCCAAACTCAAGCTTCAACCAGGTGTGGGGAGGCTGCTAGTCCAGTCCCTCAAACTCACCATTTTATGCCCCTCCCACCATAACCCAAACAGCAAAGCAAAACAACTTCTCTTCCCAAGTTAACTCTTTTCCATGGATGTTACCATTTTTTTCGATGTACTCAAGTTCAAATTCCAGTTTTTTTTTTTTTAAGATTCAATTGTGCTAGCCCTCTTATATGTCTATCTATTTACTCCCGTGTGAGTTAGGATCCTCACCACTTGGTTTTGTTGAATTACAATACTTTTTATTGAGTAAAACTGACTTTATGGCTTTCATCCATATAGGCACTCTCCACTCTAATTCCTACTATAAAATACTACCGGTTGAAGACAAAGCACATTTCTTTGTCTCATTTCTCTACTCAATCTGGATTAGCCCCTTATTGCCTACAGGATAAAAATCTACAAGTGAAGAAAAACACTACGACTTTACCCCAGTCTCCTTGGCCTATTTCCCAATTCCTCACAAGTCTTCCCTCTGGCAGGATGGTCTCGAGAGAAATCCTGCCTGAGCTCATGCTACTGTCTCCATTCCCACTCCAAACTTGCTCCTCTTTATCTCCAAACCACAGAACCTAAAACTATGTCGAAATTCTCTGCCTCCACATGGACTGCCCATTTTCAGCAATCCAGCTAGACTGATGTCCTCCTGACTATCTCAGCCCAACTCTCCTTACCGCCACCATCCAGCTCTTTATAATCTACTAGAGCACTTTGTTTGAAATTACACTGCAGTTTCCTAGAATGCAGGAATTCTAACTTGGGATTCTCTTTGCAAATCCTATGACTATGGGCACCTACAGCTTAAGTGACAACATACTTTCAAAACAGAGAAATGCTATTGATTCACAGCTGCCTTTGCATCCAGGACTTGGTATGGAACTGCCACAGACAACCAGATAGGATGAACCCACTAGTCACTTACATTCCAGTGGTTTGTGAGAGGCTCTCCTGGACTCCAGTCCATCTGGCTTGGGCATTGTGTGTTTTCTTCGGAGGGTGACACCAGCGCTTTCACAGCCATCCTGTCGTTTCAGCTGGTAAACCACAGGGACGACGTGCTCATATTCACCACCAGCTTGTAATAACCTGTACTTATTTCTGGTGGGCCAGACCATAAGTTGGGGAGGGACAGAGCACTCAGGTGGCATCCTGATTATCCTTCCAGCCTTCCGATAAGACCTTCCTTTGGAAGATGTCAGAGGGCCCTGTGGACTCACTTCTTCAAGGAGGCATTCTACCTCATGCATTACATCTTCAACTTCCAACTCAGAGTCTTCTGAATCCTCAGGAAGCACAATGGTCAAGGCAGCACTTTTTTTCAACAAATAGGCTGTCTTAACATTTGAGAAGCTGCTCAGGTCTTTCACCTCCCTGCCTTTCACAGTCTTTTTAATCTCTGCACACCTTTTCAAGTTCTCTTTATACACCTCCCCAATCTTATCATTCACCATCACTTCATCTTTGTCTGCACTTAATTTCCTATTTGTGACTGGCTTTTTCCATGACCCCTTGGTTTTGCAGTCTGGTGAGGTCCCTTCATCTCTGGAGGGCATCTGCTGGGGGGATTTCTCTACCTGTGCTTCATACCAACTCATGTCGCACTGGATGCCCTCATCTACTTTGGTAAACTGGGCCAACCAGGAAGGGGAGGGAACGTGCCCCTTGCAGCCATTGCTCTCTACCTCATCAACTTCATCCTGGTTCCTGCTCCCCACTGACATCTGCTCTGCTCCCTTTCTACCATTTCCTGGTGAAGACTCAGGGGAACTCTCAGACTGTACCTCATACCACCAACTCATATCGCACTGGGTGGCCTGACCTACTTTGTTGAACTGGGCCAACCAGGTAGTGGATGGAACACCCCCCTCAGGGTAGCTATTGCTCTCTACCTCTTCCTCTCCACCCACATCCTCAGGGGAGCCATCTCTGGCATACCTTCCCCTACAGTAAGGAGTTTCTGAGATTCTGAATGTAGGCTCGGGTCTTTAACTGCTTCCATGCTGGCACAGAGTGGCCTTTCCTGATGAAGCCTGTTGACATCTCCAGTAAACTGGTACAATTTTGAGTTCAGGCTATTCTGGATCTCATCTCTGTCAGTTGGAGGTGGTGGGTTTTGGGAAACAGCTGCATATCCCTTCTTTTCTTCACCCAAGTTCATGTGGTCTCTACCCTCACGAGGGCTATAGAGCACACCTCTACTTTCACAGGAAGTTTGTGAAATCCCATTGTGCTGCACCTCGTTCCCTGGCATGGCTTTACCATAAGCCACATCATACAATGGCATAGTTTCTTTTGATGTAATTGTAGGGATACTGGTCACCCTTCCTACATCAGGGCTGTCGCCTTCTGAGTGCACGTCTTGTTTTTCATTCAAGTTTTCAGCCTGTTGAGGTTCAGTTTCTGTTTGTGTGTCCTTTGTTTTCATTTTTTCCCAATAGCCACCATATTGTCGGAATTGTGCCGTGTTATAAAACACAGGGACTATGGGTCGTCGGTTAAGAGTAGTGGGCAATGGGGATTGAGGGACGAGGAAACCAGGATACTCATTGAGCACCACAGGATATGAAAAATACAGACTTCCATTTGTGAAACCTAGAAAGAGAAAGGGATAGCCATTTTGTCTCCTGCAGCCAGTACACACCACACCTGTACTGCCACAACTGTTCAAAACCACCACAGGACTACCACTTAGTCTTCTGTTACCAAAGCCAAGGTCTTAAAGTTGCAGCTGGTCACAACATTCAGCCAGTACACACCACACCTGTACAGCCACAACTGTTCAAACCCACCACAGGACTACCACTTAGTCTTCTGTTACCAAAGCCAAGGTCTTAAAGTCCTCCCCAAGTTCTTACATGAATAACTACTAACAACTTTCTTAACCCATCTCCACACATCTCACAGGTCTGTAATCCATTTTGCTTCCAGAACAATCTTTCTGAACAATCTATGATCCTCACTTCAGTTACAGTATTTGAATGGCTTATCGTGGCCTGTCAGGATAATGAAATGAGGGACAATGACCTTAGGATGGCATAAAACACCTCACTATCTAGTTTCTCACTGTATCATCTCATTACATCCATTAAAATGTAGGTGGGGGCTTCCCTGGTGGCGCAGTGGTTGAGAGTCCGCCTGCCGATGCAGGGGACACAGGTTCGTGCCCCGGTCCGGGAAGATCCCACATGCCGCGCAGCGGCTGGGCCCGTGAGCCTTGGCCGCTGAGCCTGCGCGTCCAGAGCCTGTGCTCTGCAACGCCCGAGGACCGCAAAAAAAAAAAAAAAAAAATGTTGATGGTCCACCAAGGCTCTAGCCATAGGCACATTCCTCCACTAAGCCAACTTTGAAAACTTCTCTTTCGTTTTCTGGAACACCCTCCCCTTCCCCTAATCTTTTTTTTTTTTTTAATCTTTATTGGAGTATAATTGCTTTACAATGTTGTGTTAGTTTCTGCTGTACGACAAAGTGAATCAGCTATATGTATACATATATCCCCATATCCCCTGCCCCCAAAACATTTTAAAAATGGAATCCTGCCATTTTCAACAACTGCTGGACCTTGAGGCATTTTGCCAAGAGAAATCAGTTGGACAGAGAAAGGCAGATGCTGTATGATTACTTTTATGTAAAATCTAGAAAAGATGGCATCACAGAAACAGTAGAATGGTGGTTGGCAGGGTGGCTGCTAGACGGTGGGGAAATGGGGAGATGTTGGCCAACGGCAAAAAGAAACCTCTAATTCCGCTTATTATATAAAAGACGAAATGGAGGCAAAGAAAAGGGAAACATTTACCCAAAAAAAGAACTAATTCAGCTATTTTAATTCTACAGCACAGTGTACTGCATGTCCAATTAATATTTAAAAGATGGTAGGCTTCATAATTCTGGATATTCTAGAAGCTTGGAAGTCACTCAGTCCTACCAAAGTAAAAAGCTGAACAAGAATCAAGAATTCTCAGATCATTCACAGCAATGTAGTTACAGGGAAAAATGCTACCACAACACAGAGAGACATGTGAATACATTCACAGCTTACAGGAGCACTAACTCAAAACATCAAAACTCCATGGGAGGGACTTCCCTGGTGGAGCAGTAGTTAAGACTCCGCACTCCCAATGCAGGGGGCCCAGGTTCCGTCTCTGGTCATGGAACTAGATCCCACATGCATGCCACAACTGAGTGTTCGTATGCCACAACTAAGGAGCCCTCCTGCTGCAACTAAGACCCAGCACAACCAAATAAATATTTTTTTAAAAAAGCAAACTCCATGGGAACTCAGTGCGGTACAGAAATCTGAACTGTTATTGACAGACTGCAAGATCAGGATGGATGGAGAAGTCTGAGTTCAAATCCTCAGAGGAACCCATTCATAAGGTGACCGCCCCACAGACTTTTTTAAGTTCTACATGCAGTAGTTCAACCAGTTTCTTACAGTAAATCTAGGGAAAAAATCTCCTGTCCGTCCTGCAGAGAGAGAGGAAAAGGAATCACTGTAACATACACCAAAAGCACTGTTCTTAACAAGGCTCATCTTCAAAAGAAACTATTTAACCAGAGCCTGACTGATGCAGGGGAATGAAATACTTTTCTCCAGCCCACTCTAGCCACCCTTCCCAACCCAATGGGAGGGGGAAGGTGAAGCATGTGTATTTTGCTGTCCGAAGGCACAATCACACTAAAAGACTGAGACCTAATCATAGTCCTTTCACAAACAGGACTATGATCCCTTCCCCACCTCCACAAGGTAACACCCCATTACTAAAGGCCTATTCAGATCAGTTCCTTTTATCCAGTACAAAATGGCTGACAATCAAAAAGACATTATAAGGCAAAAGAAAAAGCAAAAGCTGTCTACAAGAAAAACTCACTTTAAATATAAAAACAGGGATTATATGGAAATGGAAGGAGAAAGGTGTACCATGCTAATAACACTAATCAAAAGAAAGTGAGAGAAGCTGTATTTATTTCAGACAGATTTCAGAGCAAGGAAAGTGACCAGGGATATAAAGTGGGGCATTACAAGAAAAAGTCAGTTCTTCATTGAGACATAACAATCCCTAATGTGTATGTCCTTAACAGTGGGTGAAACTATGTGAAGTAAAAGTCACAGAACTGCAAGAAAAACAGATGAATCCATTGTTGGAAACTTTAACACACCTATAGCAGAAATGGAGAGATGCAGCCAGGTAAAAAAATCAGTACGGACCACCGAACTCCACAGCACCATCAACCAACTGGACATAACTGACCTCTACAGATCCCCTCATCCAACGGAATATTTTTCTCACACTCACATAGAACATTCACCAAGACAGACCACATTGTGGGCCACAAAAAACACAAATTTAAAAGTATACTAATCATAACATGTCTGTTTAGACCACAATTGAATGTAGAAAACAAAAAACAGAAGATACAAATTCCTAATATCAGAAATGAAAGAGGGTCCATTACTACAGATCCCATGGACATTAAAAAGAAATGATTATGAACCATATTCCCACAATATTTATTACATAGATAAAAAGGACCAATTCCTTAAGAGACAATTTGCCAAAACTCACACAATTAGAAATTGACAAACTGAACGGACTTCTATCCATTAGGTCCAAGATGTCTACCTTCCAGATATTTTCAAGACTTGCTTGTCATCTTCCTCCAACATACTTTTCTGACATCACCATAAGAGCTTTTAGAATCTTTTAGGCCATGTCTAAAAATTACAGGGAATAGGAGCACTAAGGCACTTCTGGTCTCACAACATGAGGAGACTTTGGTTGGATTACTCTGTGACCCTGGGCCAGTCACCGACTGGGAGCCTCAGTTCCCTCATTTGGGGAGCAAGGGCAGCAACAATACCTAGCTCATGGGCTGCTGAGGTCAATGAGAGAACCTGTTTCTAGCACTTAGCAGAGTAACTGGCATATAGCTAGAATTCGAATATTTCCTATTAACCTGAACAACAAACACTACCCCGTGCGCTGCTACAGTCTCTTTGGTGTGAGCACAGGGTGAGGAAAGGGAGGTAATTGACACAGGTGTAAGAAACCTTCAGGCTCTGCCTTACAGGGAGGGTCCCTAATCCCGCTGAACCTCTTTGGGGATTCAGATTCCTTACCTGCCCCAGGAATGGAGAATGGATTATAGACAGGATTCTGGTACCAGGGACCCAGGTGAAGCTGCTGGGCCACGGGGTGCACATGAAAAAAAGGTCTGGAGTTACTGCCCTCAAAATTTTCGTTGTTTCCTGAAGAGTTCATTGCCCAGGCTGAAAAGCAGGTGTTTGTAGTTAGGAAAGGACAGCCGCACTCTGCCCTGTAAAGTGCTGTGAAGGAAGAAAGTCGTCCTTGTCCCCCACCAGAACTGGGCGCCTGGGTGGGCAGGTCCTTACCTTCTCTTCCCGCTCGCCTGGGATAGGGACACACGGGGGCTGCCCTGCGTGCGTTTCGAGCAGGGGAGCAGCGCCCAGAGGCCCGGGCCCGCGTCGTGCTGAGCAAGTCTGGCTCCCCAGGCAGGAGCACCGTGGGGAGATGAGGCCTTGGAGGCGCGAGGTACCCAGTGCCAGGCGCCAAACGCCAAGGGCCGCGCCCCGCGGCTGCACTGGGAAACGCGGCCTAGGCCTCGGCTTCACCGCCCTTGTCCGCAGCCTCTCCAGCCTGCCTCCCAGCCTCCACCCGGGCCGAGCCCCTCCTCAGTCCGGGAGTCCAGGCCCCCGGCTCCGCGTCTCCTAACACCCCCCTCCCCGCAGGCCACTCTGTTCCCGCGACCTCCACACCCTGCACCCCCGCGGCCTGCAGGACCCGCGCTCGCGTTCGGGACACCAACCTGCTCTAGCTCGACGTCTGCGACTGGCAGCCTCTACGGTTGCGCACACGACCCGCGCCGACCCGACCTCTGTAACCGGGTGCATCTACGCTGCCGGTGGCCGAGGCTCCAGCCTTTATCTGGGCGGCCGAACCGCAACCTGCTGCCTCTTCCGCAGGCACCGCCCCTGGCGCATTCCTCCCGCGCATGCGCCCTGTCAGAGCTCGTAGGCCAGGTGGGTCGAATCGAAGTTGCTGGTAGAAGCTGGGGCTGAGACTTGGTGGAGGCGAGCGGTCCTGTGCGCCCTGCTCCAGGGTGAACCCCAGTCCTCCCTTCTGCACATCCCTGTGTGTGGGGGCGCCCTGGCCTTGACTCTTCTAGAGGACACAGCCCTTCCCGTTCCCTTCGCTCTCCACGACTGTCCCCTCCTCTGAGTGTGTTGAGTTAGGTCGGGTCAGGCTGCCCTCTGAGCTCCTGGTCTCCTCCTTACTTGGGCCTAAAGCTGCTGACACTTAAGATAGAGGAGCCTACCGAGGAGAAGCAGAGAGGAAGGAGGCCAACCTGGACGGAGGACAGACCTGAGAGGAGGAAGACTCACACAGGAGAGGTGAACAAGCGTGCTTAATGCTGCTGAGAGCAACATCTCGCGGGGGAAGGGGCTTCGGAAATTAGGACGCTAGTGGTCGGGGGAAGTGGTGGGACAGGAAGGCGCTGGAAGGCTGTGGGGTGATGGATGGGCAGTTAGAAGGGGGAAGCTGGCAAGTAGAGTACTCTTTGTACATGAGAGAAAGGAAAGACATAGAGCGGGCAGGAATAGTACTCCTAGGGAGTATTGAAAGTTTGG
>NC_041218.1:45138182-45160920 GCF_002837175.3 Physeter macrocephalus
GAAAGTCGTCCTTGTCCCCCATCAGAACTGGGAGCCTGGGTGGGTAGGTCCCTTACCTTCTCTTCCCGCTCGCCTGGGATAGGGACACACGGGGGCTGCCTTGCGTGCGTTTCGACCAGGGGAGCAGCGCCCAGAGGCCCGGGCCCGCGTCGTGCTGAGCAAGTCTGGCTCCCCAGGCAGGAGCACCGTGGGGAGATGAGGCCTTGGAGGCGCGAGGTACCCAGTGCCAGGCGCCAAACGCCAAGGGCCGCGCCCCGCGGCTGCACTGGGAAACGCGGCCTAGGCCTCGGCTTCACCGCCCTTGTCCGCAGCCTCTCCAGCCTGCCTCCCAGCCTCCACCCGGGCCGAGCCCCTCCTCAGTCCGGGAGTCCAGGCCCCCGGCTCCGCGTCTCCTAACACCCCCCTCCCCGCAGGCCACTCTGTTCCCGCGACCTCCACACCCTGCACCCCCGCGGCCTGCAGGACCCGCGCTCGCGTTCGGGACACCAACCTGCTCTAGCTCGACGTCTGCGACTGGCAGCCTCTACGGTGGCGCACACGACCCGCGCCGACCCGACCTCTGTAACCGGGCGCATCTACGCTGCCGGTGGCTGAGGCTCCAGCCTTTATCTGGGCGGCCGAACCGCAACCTGCTGCCTCTTCCGCAGGCACCGCCCCTGGCGCATTCCCTCCCGCGCATGCGCCCTGTCAGAGCTCGTAGGCCAGGTGGGTCGAATCGAAGTTGCTGGTAGAAGCTGGGGCTGAGACTTGGTGGAGGCGAGCGGTCCTGTGCGCCCTGCTCCAGGGTGAACCCCAGTCCTCCCTTCTGCACATCCCTGTGTGTGGGGGCGCCCTGGCCTTGACTCTTCTAGAGGACACAGCCCTTCCCGTTCCCTTCGCTCTCCACGACTGTCCCCTCCTCTGAGTGTGTTGAGTTAGGTCGGGTCAGGCTGCCCTCTGAGCTCCTGGTCTCCTCCTTACTTGGGCCTAAAGCTGCTGACACTTAAGATAGAGGAGCCTACCGAGGAGAAGCAGAGAGGAAGGAGGCCAACCTGGACGGAGGACAGACCTGAGAGGAGGAAGACTCACACAGGAGAGGTGAACAAGCGTGCTTAATGCTGCTGAGAGCAACATCTCGCGGGGGAAGGGGCTTCGGAAATTAGGACGCTAGTGGTCGGGGGAAGTGGTGGGACAGGAAGGCGCTGGAAGGCTGTGGGGTGATGGATGGGCAGTTAGAAGGGGGAAGCTGGCAAGTAGAGTACTCTTTGTACATGAGAGAAAGGAAAGACATAGAGCGGGCAGGAATAGTACTTCTAAGGAGTATTGAAAGTTTGGAATGACTGTGTTAACCAGGTCGCAATCGTGTTTGGCCAGAAATTGCAGTTGGTGAGACAGAGTAAAGGTTTCCTTTGTCATAAAAAAAATCGAGGTGGACTGCCTGAGGGCTGGCCTGGTGGCTTCTTGGTCTCACAAAGGACTACCATCTAGTTCACTCTTTACCCAACATCCTTAGAACTGGCTTCTTTCTTCAACTTGCCTCTTTATCCAAATGCTTGTTCCAAGCAGAAAGCAGGAGGAAAACAAGGGAAATTGGAGGGGGGAGGGGGACACAAAGGACACACAGCGGCTGCTCGTCAGTCATCAGTCGTGTTCTTAAAGAGTTATAATAGAAAACACATGCAGCTTCAGGTTATATCTCTGGTTACCCCCAGTTGAAAGGATGTGTGGGAGCTCTTGTCTTTGAGCTGGGCATATTGCCACTTGGAAGACACTGGGATGCCGTGACTAAGAGTGGAGAATAGATACTAATTGGGCAGGTAACAGTGTCTGTTATAAGGATTCAGGTAATGAAAGAAACATTCTTCTTCCACTTCCCTTTACTCTTATTGTCCCCAATCATTATCCTACCTTCATCCCTTCACAGCTAAATTTCTCTATAAAGGACCATAAACACTCAGCCTTCTCCACCTCCTTTTCCTTCACTCACTGCAAATCCAGATTTTGTTACCATTACGCCCACTCATTCACCCTCACCAAGGACACTAATGAACCACTTGCTGCTAAATGGCATGGAAACTTTTCAGTTCATATCACTAAACCTCACCTCCCAGGTACCAGCCTAATTGATTGCCTCTCTACTGACCCTTCTTAAAGTCTTTTACTGGCTCTCTTCCCAAATTTCTCTTTAATGTTCATATTCTCCAGGTTATGGTCTTAAGTTTTTCTCCATCTTATTCCACTGTCTCTGCATTTTCACCCATTCTTGGGGCTTACAATACAACCAGCATACTGCTCACACCCAAATCTCTTATTTCCAGTCTCTCAACTAGACACATATATCTCAACAGAAGACTTGTGCTGTTGTTAGGACATGTGCAAATGATGTCTTTTGTTATTCATAATAAGCTCCTTTCCACCACTGCAGAATTTATGCTAATAAGGTGAGTAGGGTGGGGCCCCTAGATAACTCGAGGAAGGAGGCTGGTCACCAGAAAGACCAAACTTGTGATTAAAGAGTGGGAACTTTCAGTCCCACCCATCAACCTCTGCGGGGTGGGGGAGGCGGCAGGGAGCTGGAGATTGAGTTCAGTGAAAGTCTTGAAATTGACACTGTTTATTAAGTACCCAAGAAATGTTAGTCATTGATGCTGTTTCCTTTTCGTGGTTTTCAAAAAGCAACATTCAAGGAAAAACACAAATATTCTTCAATGTGTAATGTGTAAAATGGTTAAACACTGTTATATCCATATCATTGAAGACAATTCAATAAAAAAAATGAAGTATTGATGCACAAAACAACTTAGATGAATCTCAAGGATATTATGCATAGATCAGTGGTCTCCAGTGGTTAAGTTTGGGGTGAGACTGTGACTATAAAGTGGTCATACAAGGGAATTCCCTGGCAGTCCAGTGGTTAGGACTCGACCTTTTCACTGCCAGGCGGGGTTTGATCCCTGGTTGGGTAACTAAGATCCCACAAGCCACAGCTGCTCGGCCGAAAAAAAAAAAGGTCATAACATGGGAACTTCTTTGGGGTAAAGGATCCTGTTCTGTATCCTTAAACTGATAACACCTGACAAAATTTCTTAGAACTGTATACCTACCACAAAAATAGTTCTTGTGAAAACTGATGAAATTCAAGAAAGATGTATAATGGACTTTCTATATTGTACCAATGTCAACTTCTTTGTTTTGTAATTGTGCTATGGTTATAAGATAGAGTTATAAGATGGTACCTTTGGGGGCTGTGTGAAAGGTACATGGGAATTCTCTGTACTATTTTTGCAACTTCTATGGGAATCTAAAATTATTTCAAAATGAAAATTAAAAAAAGAAAAAAACACTGGAAAGAAAAGAATACAGGAAGGAGAGAGGGAGGGAAGGAAGGAAGGAAAAAGAAAGATGCCTCCAACCAAGGTATCTTGCTAAGAAGAAAGAAATTAGATTAAAAACAAAAGTTACTGCTGGAACTGAAGAAAAAAATACATAGCAGATAAACTTATAATGAATTTAATATATGTGGAAGAGCTTATAGAAAAAAAATTTGCATCACTCATTATTGCTAATTGCATTATATAACCTTACAAATCAATCTAGGATTACACTTCAAATCTGGCAGCCAGACTTAAATGCAATAAACCCTTTTTTATTTATTATTATTATTTTTTTTTTGTGGTATTCGGGCCTCCCTCTGCTGCGGCCTCTCCCGTTGCGGAGCACAGGCTCCGGTCGCGCAGGCTCCGGTCGCGCAGGCTCAGCGGCCATGGCTCACGGGCCCAGCCGCTCCGCGGCATGCGGGATCCTCCCAGACCGGGGCGCGAACCTGGTTCCCCTGCATCGGCAGGCGGATGCACAACCACTGCGCCACCAGGGAAGCCCCAATAAACCCTTTTATTGTACTCTTATTGCTTTTGTTTAATTTGAGAGGGAAGTTACAGTATTTAATAAATGACATATATTCTCATTTATGTACTCCAGAGGCACAGGAATACTATAATATGCCATACTATTGGACAACCAAAGATACATCATTCTCTTGCAGCCCAGATCAGAATGTTCCCCAGCTTCCCAGCCTGAAATACCACCTAGTCACTCTGAATGCTCTGAAGACCCAGAATCAATGTAGATATTCTCATATTTTTCCTGGACCTTCTTCAAATCACCTAGGCTTTTTTAGTATAGCTTCAAAGTGGAACAAGTTTCCAAACAAGGTTTCAGAATCTTGTGGCAACCAAGCTGCCAGTTCAAATGTATTCCATGACAGTAGCAAGGGTAGATAACAAAAATAATAATAAATTGAGAGCCATTAGTAAAAGTAAATAAGGCAAGGCAGAAATGAACTGAAGTTAAAAAAAAAGTAAATGAGATGAAAATTTAAGCCCACATGCCTTTTGATCCTACTTAAATCTGCATCCATATTTCATCAGGTTATTTTTTAGTGTACTGTTGAGTTACTATTGGTTTCTTTCAGATACAAGAAACTAATTCTCTAACCCATAAAAGACTACAATGGTAATTTGTATTCAAAAGAAAGATGAAGGGGAATACAATCCCTACATTTCATCCATCCATCCAGACCCAATTCCTGGCATACGCTAAAATGTACCAATATGCTTTCTTCAGTCAACAAATATTTATTGAACACCTGCTATGTGCCAGGTACAATTCTTTGTGTATGTACGTGTAGAAACTTTTAAAATTCAGGATCTTGGTCATGAGGGCTTAAAATACAAAGCAATTGATACATACACATTTGAAAATATATTAAATGCTGTAGCTACACACACTCTACCACCTTCTGTTGTTGTTATAGTTACTAGCTTTTTTTATTTTTTTAGATTCCTCATATAAGTGATATCATACAGTATTTGTCTTTCTGTGTCTGACTTATTTCACTAAGCATTAGTACCCTCCAAATCCGAACATGTTGTTGCAAATGTCAATGTTGATGGACACCTGGATTGCTTACGTATCTTGGCTATTGTAAATAATGCTGCTATGAATGTTGGGGTGCCTGTATCTTTTTGAATTAGTGTTTTTGTTTTCTTCAGATATATACCCAGTAGTGGAACTGCTGGATCATATGGTAGTTCTAGTTTTATTTTCTTAAGGAACCTCCATACTGTTTTCCACAGTGGCTACATCTATTTACATTTCCACCAACTGTGTACAGAAGTACCCTTTTCTCCACATCCTTGCCTATACCTAAAGGAACTAGAAGAAGAACAAACAAAACCCAAAGCTAGTAGAAGGAAAGAAATCATAAAGATCAAAGCAGAAATAAATGAAATAGAGACAAAAAAAAAGTAGAAAAGATCAATGAAACTAAGAGCTGGTTCTTTGAAAAGATAAATGAAATTGATAAATCTTTAGCCAGACTCATCATGAAAAAATGAGAGAAGGCCCAAATCAATAAAATCAGAAATGAAAAAGAAGTTACAACCAAACCACAGAAATACAAAGGATCATAAGAGATTAGTACAAACAACTCTATGCCAATAAAATGGACAACCTGGAAGAAATGGAAAAAGTCCTAGAAATGTACAATCCCCCAAGACTGAACCAGGAAGAAACAGAAAATATGAACAGATTAATTACCAGTAATGAAATTGAATCAGTAATTAAAAAAAAAAAACAAAAAACTCCCCAAAAAAACAAACGTCCAGGACTAGGTGGCTTCATAGGTGAATTCTACCAAATATTTAGAGAAGATTTAATGCCTATCATTCTCAAACTATTCCAAAATAATTGCAGAGGAAGGAATGCTTCCAAACTCATTATGTGAGGCCAGCATCACTCTGATAACAAAACTAGACAAAGATGTCATACAAAAAAGAAAATTACAGGCCAATATCATGATGAACATAGACGAAACATTGTTGAAATCCTCAACAAAATATTAGCAAACCAAATCCAACAATACATTAAAAGGATCATATATCTTTTAATGAATCTAAAAGGATGAAGTGGGATTTACCCAGGGATGCAAGGATTTTTTCAGTATCCATAAATCAATCAATGTGGTACACCACATTAACAAATGAAGAATAAAAAAACACATGATCATCTCAAAAGCTTTTAACAAAATTCAACATCCATTTATGATAAAAAAAAAGTCTCCAGAAATTGTGTATAGAAGGAACATACTGCAACATAATAAAGGCCATATATTATAAGCCCACAGCTAACATCATACTCAATGGTGAAAAGCTAAAAGTATTTCCTCTAAGATCAGGAACAAGACAAAGACGCCCACTCTCACCACTTTTATTCAACATAGTATTGGAATTCCTAGCCACAGCAGTCAGACAAGAAAAAAAAAAAAAAGGAAAGAAAAGGAATCCAAATTGGAAAGGAAGAAGTAAAACACTGTTTGCAGATGACATGATACTACACATAGAAAATCCTAAAGTTGCCACCAAAAATCATCAATGAACTCAGTAAAGTTGCAGGATACAAAAATACAGAAATCTGTTGCTTTTCTATACACTAACAAGGAACTATCTGAAAGAGAAATTAAGGAAACCATCCCATTTACAATTGCATCAAAAAGAATAAAATACCTGGGAATAAACCTACCTAAGGAGGTAAAAGACCTGTACTTGGAAAAGTAGAAGACACTGATGAAAGAAATTGAAGACAACACAAACAGATAGAAATATATACCGTGTTCATGGATTGGAAGAATTACTATTGTTAAAATGACCATACTACCCAAGGCAATATACAGATTCAATGCAATCCCTATCAAAATACCAATGGAATTTTTTTACAGAAATAGAACAAATAATTTAAAAATTTGTATGGAAATGCAAAAGACCCCCCATAGCCAAAACAGTCTTGAGAAAGAAGAAGAGAGCTAGAGGTATCATGCTTCCTGACTTCAGACTATACTACAGAGCTACAGTAATCAAAACAGTATGGTACTGGCACAAAAACAGATACATAAATCAATGGAACAGAATAGAAAGCCCAGAAGTAAACCCACGCATCTATGGTCAATCTATGACAAAGGAGGCAAGGATATACAATGGAGAAAAGACAGTCTCTTCAATAACTGATGCTGGGAAAACTGGGCAGCTACATGTAAAAAAAATGAAATTAGAACATTTTCTACCACCATATCCAAAAATAAGCTCACAATGCAGTAAAGACCTAAATGTAAGACTGGAAACCATAAAACTCCTAGAAGAAAACGTAAGTGGAACACTTTTGACATAAATCACAGCAATGTTTCTTTGGATCTGTCTCCTAAGGCAAAAGAAACAAAATCCACAATAAACAAATGGGACCTAATTAAACTTAAAAGCATTTGCACAGCAAAGGAAACCATTGACGACAAAATGAAAAGACAACCTACTGAATGGGAGAAAATATGTGCAAGTGCTATGACCAATAAGGGGTTAATATCCAAAATATATAAACAGCTCATACAACTCAACATCAATAAAACAAAAAACCCAGGACTTCCCTGGTGGTGCTGTGGTTAACAATCTGCCTGCCAGTGCAGGGGACATGGGTTTGATCCCTGGTCTGGGAAGATCCCACACGCCGCAGAGCAACTAAGCCTGTGCGCCACAACTATGGAGCCTGTGCTCTAGAGCCTGCGAGCCACAACTCCTGAACCCGTGTGCTGCAACTACTGAAGCCCGCGCTCCTAGAGTCTGTGCTCCACAACAAGAGAAGCCACCACAATGAGAAGCCTGCGCACAGCAACAAAGACCCAACACAGCCAAAAATAAATAAATAAATTTATAAAGAAAAACAACAAACAACCCGATTAAAAAATTGGCAGAAGACCTGAATAGACATTTTTCCAAAGAAGGCATACAGATGGCCAATAGGCACATGAAAAGATGCTCAAATCATTAATTGTCGGAGAAATGCAATCAAAAACACAATGAGATATCACCTCACAACTGTCAGAATGGCTATCTTCAAAAAGACCACAAATAAGAAATGTTGAGGATGTGGAGATAAGGGAGCCCTTGTACACTGTTAATGGGAATGTAATTTGGTACAGCCACTTTTTTTTTTAATGTGTGTGTAATAAGGACACTTAACATGAGATCTATCCTCTTAAATTTTTTAAAGTATACAATACAGTATTATTAATTATAGACACGTGGTACAGCAAATCTGTAGAACTTATTCATCCTGCATAACTAAAATTTTATAGTCGTTGCACAGCAACTCCCCATGTCTCTGTCCCCTGGACCCTAGTAACCACATTCTATTCTGTTTCTTTCTATGAGTTTGTCCGTTTTTGACACCTCATTTAAGTGAAATCATGCAGTATTTGTTCTTCTTTGAAGCTGGCATATTTCACTTAGCATACTGTCTTCCAGATTTATCCTTATTTTTACATATGATGTAATTTCTTGTTTCTAGGTACAGTTCTAAAGCCAAAAGTACATCAGAAAACAAAAATCTCTGCCGTTAAGAAGGTTATTGTATCAGGAAGAGAGACACAATAAACATAATGAATAAATTCTATACTAGTCTGTCAGTCTGTTAGAGACAGTAAGTGCTATGGTAAGAGTGATGGGGATCAGAATTGCCCAAGCTGGAAGGACTGAAATTACATATAGGGTGGCCAGGGTAATGATCACTGAGAAAGTAACTTTTGAGCAAATATTAAAAGAAGATAAAGGAGAGTATAGGAATACATATACTTACAGCCCATTGTGAGGACTTTAGCTTTTACTGTGAGTGGACTGGGGAACCATTGGAGGGTTTTGAGCAAAGGGGTGATATGATTTGATGTACTGTACAAAGGATCACTATGGATACCATGTATGGAACAGGCTGTGAAGGAGCATGGATAGATTTTGGAGGGAAAATTTTTTAGAAGGCTACTGCAATAATCCAGTCGAGAGATGATGGTAGAATAGACCAAAATGGTCGAAGTGGAGGTGAGAAGTTGTCTGGTTCTGGATGTATTTTGGATCCAGATGGTGTGTTTGAGAGGTCAAGGATGACTCCAAAGTTTTGACTCGAGGAACTGTACAGATGAAATTCCATTATTGAGATGGAGAATACAGTGAGTAGCAGAAGTTAGGAAGGAAGGTATAATGAGTTCAGCTTTGTACACATTAAGTGTGGATGTCAATTAGACATCTCAGTGGAGGTTCCAAATAAAAAGTTGGATATACCTGTGCAGGATGCAGCTCTGGGAAAGAGAATAATCAGAATATACATGATACTTAAAGTCATAAAAACAGAAGGAGATCTCTTAGTGACTGAGGTATAGAGAAATGAAGAGACAAAAGGACTGGGCTCTAGGGTGCTGTAGAGGTCAGGGAGAAGAGGAGTCACCAGAAAACTGAACAGGGGCATCTAAGGAGATCAAAGGCAAACCAGGAATATTATCTGGAAGGAAGTGGGAAAAAAAAAAGTGTATCTAGGGAATTCCCTAGCAGTCCAGTGGTTAGGACTTTGCACTTTCACTGCCGAGGGCACAGGTTCAATCCCTGGTCAGGGAACTAAGATCCCGCAAGTGGTGCAGCCAAAAAATAATAATAATAATACAAAAAAAAATAATACCATTGTGACCTATTGTTTTAAAAAGTGTATCTAGAAAGAGGGAGTAACCAGCTATATCAAATGCTGCTGATCCACCATAAAGAATGAAGACTTGGGGGCACAAGCTCCATTTGGAGTCACAGCCAAGGACAGAAATCAATAGGCTAACCAACAAGTAAGTGATCCTTTGCACACAGTCTTCAGGAGCCAGTTCAAAAAGAGTCTCAAGGAGATAAAATAGTAAGGGAAGATCTGCCCAACATCTGAAGAGGTCTTACTGTCCGCTCATGCAGACAGAAGAGAAAACCTCATGCGCCCTGCCTAGAGAACATATAAAACACCCAAGCAATGGTGCAAGAGAATTTTTCTTCTTCAGTCAAGGCTATTGAATGCTATATACAAAATCAGAATGCTTAGATAAGAGACATGTCTTCTGTTTGAATTTAAATAACTTCAAACAAGAAGTAATTGTATCGGGTAAAAATAGCTGTAATGTGACAAAGGCCTTGAACACCTTCGTTAGTGAAAACACTCTGTCAAGTTGCTAGAATGAAGAGAAAAATGTCTCCATTAAGCAAAACTAACTTTCCAACATTGTCTCTATCAAACTGTAATTTCCCATGGACTTCAAACGTAAAACTGAAGATCTATTTCTGTTGACAAAATAACGCTGGCAAACTTTAATTCCTTCTTGTTTCTCCTATTCTATCAATTCTCTTTAGCCACCCCTCCCTCCATTTGTTAACTCCTTAAAGTCTCTTAAAGCCCCCCAATCACAGTTTAGTTCCTTGCTACTGAAAGTGTAGTGCCCAGACGAGGAGCATCATTGTTAGAAATGTGGAATCTTGGCCTCACCCCAAACAACATCCCCAGGTGGTTCACATTCACCCCAACATTTGAGAAGCACTGGTTGAGCTGACGCTTGATTGCCTTAGATGGATGTTTCTTTATAGCAGGACTTCCCTCTTTTTCCTAGGAAAAAGTTCATGCCAAGTTCCAGGGCATGAAAAAGACCATTACTTTCTAATCAAAGAGCTTTAATAGCTAAAAGGTGTCCAAAATCATTTGGGTTTTTCCTTTTTCAGGATAAGAAAGCAAAGCCTAGAGATATGACATTACTCCTCTAAGCACAGCTAATGGCAGAAGCTAGCTTCTGCCTACTTTCTTCCTGCTCTTTAGTTTCTTGTATGCTGTCACCATCCCACAACTTAATATTCAAAGAAGTGAGAGAGCAGGTGTCAGTGGTGTGTTTTTAGTTTTGCTTTCCATTGTTTTAATTTTTAACAGGAGTGTTAGTGTGAGGAGATCTTAAACCTACATCCAACAAATGGCTTTTCCTCACAAGAACACTACTTAACTACTTCAAACCAAGGCCAAGCCAATTATCCTATCAGAGCAAAGTGTAAGGTCGTGCATAGCAAAATTCATAAATTTACATCAAATTCCTGCATATTTTTCCCATGGTTCCTGCTGTCCCAAGTGGCATCATGTATCACTGTAGACAATAAAACAATTATACTCTAAAAAAAATGTTAAAAAAAAAAAAAAAAAAAAAAAAAAAAAAGTGTATCTAGAAAGAGGGAGTAACCAGCTATATCAAATGCTGCTGATCCACCATAAAGAATGAAGACTTGGGGGCACAAGCTCCATTTGGAGTCACAGCCAAGGACAGAAATCAATAGGCTAACCAACAAGTAAGTGATCCTTTGCACACAGTCTTCAGGAGCCAGTTCAAAAAGAGTCTCAAGGAGATAAAATAGTAAGGGAAGATCTGCCCAACATCTGAAGAGGTCTTACTGTCCGCTCATGCAGACAGAAGAGAAAACCTCATGCGCCCTGCCTAGAGAACATATAAAACACCCAAGCAATGGTGCAAGAGAATTTTTCTTCTTCAGTCAAGGCTATTGAATGCTATATACAAAATCAGAATGCTTAGATAAGAGACATGTCTTCTGTTTGAATTTAAATAACTTCAAACAAGAAGTAATTGTATCGGGTAAAAATAGCTGTAATGTGACAAAGGCCTTGAACACCTTCGTTAGTGAAAACACTCTGTCAAGTTGCTAGAATGAAGAGAAAAATGTCTCCATTAAGCAAAACTAACTTTCCAACATTGTCTCTATCAAACTGTAATTTCCCATGGACTTCAAACGTAAAACTGAAGATCTATTTCTGTTGACAAAATAACACTGGCAAACTTTAATTCCTTCTTGTTTCTCCTATTCTATCAATTCTCTTTAGCCACCCCTCCCTCCATTTGTTAACTCCTTAAAGTCTCTTAAAGCCCCCCAATCACAGTTTAGTTCCTTGCTACTGAAAGTGTAGTGCCCAGACGAGGAGCATCATTGTTAGAAATGTGGAATCTTGGCCTCACCCCAAACAACATCCCCAGGTGGTTCACATTCACCCCAACATTTGAGAAGCACTGGTTGAGCTGACGCTTGATTGCCTTAGATGGATGTTTCTTTATAGCAGGACTTCCCTCTTTTTCCTAGGAAAAAGTTCATGCCAAGTTCCAGGGCATGAAAAAGACCATTACTTTCTAATCAAAGAGCTTTAATAGCTAAAAGGTGTCCAAAATCATTTGGGTTTTTCCTTTTTCAGGATAAGAAAGCAAAGCCTAGAGATATGACATTACTCCTCTAAGCACAGCTAATGGCAGAAGCTAGCTTCTGCCTACTTTCTTCCTGCTCTTTAGTTTCTTGTATGCTGTCACCATCCCACAACTTAATATTCAAAGAAGTGAGAGAGCAGGTGTCAGTGGTGTGTTTTTAGTTTTGCTTTCCATTGTTTTAATTTTTAACAGGAGTGTTAGTGTGAGGAGATCTTAAACCTACATCCAACAAATGGCTTTTCCTCACAAGAACACTACTTAACTACTTCAAACCAAGGCCAAGCCAATTATCCTATCAGAGCAAAGTGTAAGGTCGTGCATAGCAAAATTCATAAATTTACATCAAATTCCTGCATATTTTTCCCATGGTTCCTGCTGTCCCAAGTGGCATCATGTATCACTGTAGACAATAATTTACTGAAAAACAAAGATTTACATACTTAAAAAGTTAAAAGCAACAACAGAGAAACCAAACGTATGGACTGATAGTAGCCACCATGTGTTTCCCAGTTCTGCAAAAGGCATTCATGCACCCAGTGGTTAATTCCAGACTTGTTTTCTTACCAGATGCCTGCTCAGGTGAGCTCTATCCCACCTTTCTAAGAACTCTCCACAAATTTCCCTTTAAGCAGAACACCTGCCAGGGTCCCAGGGCTGGAATGACTAGAGCAGGAGCAGAGGATGCAGAGAAATCAACCCTTACTGCTCCCTCTTATTCTCCTGCCCCAGCTTCTTCCATGTCCTGGGCAAAGAGAGCACCTCAGCAAGGAGCATCACAGAGTTGGCGTGATTCCCCCCCCCCACAAGTAGTTCCACTGCATCCCCTTAGAGTTGGCGTGATTCCCCCCCCCACAAGTAGTTCCACTGCATCCCCTTCCTGTCATCCCCAGAGAAAAGCAGAGGAAACTGCATCCATCCCTTGAAAGAGGACCAGGAAGGTGAGAGCAAGTCCTGCTACTCACAAAGAGAAAATGATGGAAGAGGTGATGACTGACTGAGATGGAGCAGAAAAAGGACGAACACCTATTTGTTCCAGCCTAACATCAAGCCACCTTTGCTCTGTTGTCATAGCAAGTTTTTATGTGTGTGGCATAAAATGCATAACGTAAAATTTACCAACATAACAATTTTTAAAGGTACAATACAGTAGTATATAGACACATAGTTTTGCAGCAGATTTCTAGAAGTTTTTCATCTTGCAAAACTGAAACTCAATAGTTGAACGACCCCCCCATTTCCTCTTCCCCAGACCCCACGACCACCATTCTACTTTCTGTTTCTAAGAGTGACTAATCACATAAGCAGACTAATGCAGCACTTTTGTGTGTGTGTGTGTGTGTGTGACTGGCTTATTTAACTTACCTTAGCATGATGTCTTCAAGATTCACCCATTGTCAAATACTGCAGAATTTCCCCCTTTTTAAAGGCTGAATAGTACTCCATTTGATGTACATACCACATTTTCTTTATCCATTCATCTTTTGATGGACATTTAGGTTGTTTCCACATCTTGGCTATTATACATAGTGTTGCAATGAACATAGGAGGGCTGAAATTTCTTTGAGTACCTACTTTCAGTTCTTTTGGATATATACCCTGACATGGGATTGCTGGATCATATGGTAATTTTATTTTTAATTTTTTGAGGAACCTCCACACTTTTTCCACAGTGGCGGCAGCAATTTACATTTCCACCAACAGTGCACAAGGGTTCCAATTCTCTACATCCTCACCAACACTTTTAATTTTGTTTTTCTGACAATGTTTGTCCTAACTTGTGTGAGGTGATATGTCTTTGTGGGTTTGATTCGCATTTTCCTGATGATTAGTGATATCGAGTATCTTCGTAAGCTTCTTGGCCAATTGTCTATTTGAGGCTTTTGCCTATTTTTTAATAGGGTTGGTTTTTGTTATTGACTTATAATTTTTTAACATAATCTAGATACTAACACCTTATCAGATAAACAGTTTGCAAATATTTTCTCACATTCTGTAGGTCGCCTTTTTACTCCCTTGTTTTCTTCGCTGCACCCTGCAGTCACAGCACTTTACAGCCAAGCTATTGCGCAAGTCAGATAGCTGAGCCCAGATGCCTTCTGGGGGTTGTAGTCCTAAGCGTCAGAGGCGGGTGGAAGGCGGAGGATATTTTCTGAGTGATGGTTAGAATCAGATTTCTACTGGGCGGGGCTGGAATGAACCACTGCCTGGTCCTCATTAGCAGAGAGAGAGAGAATTAATTCCAAGTCCCCTTTTCTGTCCTCAGTCTCTCGGACCCATGTTCTGAGAAGATCCGCATCCCCACCTTGGCCGCCCACACAGGCTAGTCCCTCCTCCTCCCTCCGGCTTCCCGTCCTGGGGGTGGGGCTCATGCAGGCGGGGCGGGGCGTTGGGGCTTCTTCACTGGCTGGCGCTTCCGAGGCCCGCAGCCGCCTAGCGACCTCTTTTCTTGGAATGCGAGGCGCAGGAGGTCCTGTCCATGGACCGATCCGCGGTGGCGAGGGTGGGCGCGGTAGCGAGCGCCAGCGTGTGCGCCGTCGTGGCGGGGGCGGTGCTGGCCCAGTACATTTTCACCTTGAAGAGAAAGACGGGCCGGAAGACCAAGATCATCGAGATGGTGAGTATGGGGGCTCGTCGCTACGGAGCGCTTAGGGGGTCGAGGGTGGTCCGGCCGGCCTCGCCTTCCCGTGCCGACCGCTGCTGGAATGAGAGGGGCCCACAGGGGAGCGGTTCGCCCCGCGTGCGGCCACCCCGCGGCCAGGTGACCTGGTCTGGACCCTCGACGGCGGCGCTCCGCTTCCCATGGGCTTTGTTTTGTCTCCATTTGAAACAAAAAGGCAGCAAAACAGGTGATTCGGAAACAAGCTGCCTCCCGCTGCAAAACCCGTTTTTTCGAGAAATAAACGGACGTTTCTGGGCAGATTTCGCCTTCCCTCATCGCGCGTCAAACCGTTGCAACAATCCCATTCTGATGAGGGTTTTTTTTTTTCCACCGTGGCTAGGGTGAGTTCGATTATGACAAGGTGTAACTCCTCAGTGGTTAATTAAAGGAATGCCAGTTAACCCAGCTGTAGTTCAAAATAGTTTATTTTGTATTTGAATGTTATTCCTTCTTGTCTCAAACTGCCGGGATGTACCTTCGTGTTCATTTTTTCCCCGCAAGCCTCTTACATAACGTTTTAGAAATTTATTTTCAATTTTATTGTAAGACAGTGTTTGAAGAATTCCACTTGAGGTACATTATAAGCAATATTTTCTCCAAAGTTGGGGATGTGTTTAGGTTTTTGTTTTTTAAATAGAGCCCACTCGTCAAGACAGTTTTCTCAGTGAGTTGCATTCTAATATACTTCCTGGAGTGAAGAATCCCGTGTATACTCCCGATGAAGTACTACACGCGTGAACTTCTGGGGTCAAGTATTTTTGACAAGTCAGTTGACGGTTTACCGCTGTACTAAATAATATCATTTTAGGTTCATGTTAGAATACTTAGCCCAATCATATGTTCTAATTGATCAAAGAAACTTTTTGTCCCGTTGTTTGCTATTGGCCCTAGGTTGAATACAGAAATATTTTTCCGTAAAAAAAAAAAATGTTAATTCTCACATATCTCATATGCCAATAGTTTTGTTTATTGGTAGGGTTAAATTAGTCTGAGATTATTATTACATAGTCTTTCTCCATCTCTGTACTCATAGCAGCAAATATTTTTATCTCAAAAATTTCATTTTGTTTATGTTGCTGTCCTGCATAGAAAATTTTGGTGGCTTCCTTTTGTTCCAAACCAAAAATGTATAATACAAATGTGGGGAAAAAACCCACATTGCCATACCTTCTTGTATGTACTTAGACTGTGGATTAGTCTATCACTTCTCCTCTAAACCAGGTAGAGGTAAAAATCAATGCTTTCACAAAATCCACAATGAAGCCATTATAAGAACAGTTTGCCATCTTTGTGAAAATAATTAAGGCCCATTGTTTATAGTATAGAAATCAGTCAATCTTTATATATACATAATACGTTATATTAATTCAAGCATAGGGACAAGTAGTCTTGTGGCTACAACATAATATACAGATGTGTATTTGTTTTTGTTTTTTAATTAATTTATTTATTTATTTATTTTTGGCTGCGTTGGGTCTTCGTTGCTGTGCGCGGGCTTTCTCTAGTTGCGGTGAGCAGGGGCTACTCTTGGTTGTGGTGCGTGGGCTTCAGTAGTTGTGGCACACGGGCTTAGTTGCTCCGCAGCGTGTGGGATCTTTCTGGACCAGGGATCGAACCCTTGTCCCCTGCATTGGTAGGCGGATTCTTAACTACTGAGACACCAGGAAGCCACAGATGTGTATTTGGAAGGAAGAGATGGGGAATGTGGGCAAAGAGGCCAAATTGTAAAGGAGTCTTGTAAAGCCATTCTAAAGGCTTTGCCCTTTATCTTGTAGGCCATAGGGGGCCATGAAAGGTTTTTAAACAGGATAGTTGCATGTTCAAAACTATATTTTATACAGATCACTTAGACAAGATAGGGTGAAAGGGGAGAGCCTGGAAAGAAGGAAATAATTTAGGAGGTTGTTGGCAGTATTCATTGTGAAAGATGATTAGGGTCTAGACTAGGAAACAAGCGATCAGAGTATAAACATTTCAGAGGTAAAATCAACAGGACTTAGTGGCACTACAAACTCTGGACTCATACAAACCTAGCTTTGAATGTAGGCTTTCTCATTTATCAAGTTGTGTGATCTTGGGCAAGTTATTTAACTCCTCTGAGTCTGTTTCTTCATCTATTAATTGGAAGATGATAATACTACCTGCTTCATGGGATAGTTGTGAAGTTTACATGAAATAACACAGTGGACATAATTGCTATCGTTTGTGAGCTTATCATTATTTATGATCATTAAATAAAGAGATTAATCACAGGGGTGGGGGGGATTACAGACTAAATGGTGATACTGGCTACATTATTAGCCAAGATAGAAAGGGGGAAAGAAAGAGGAGGCAGGGACAATGTGGAACAATAAGTTCACTTTGTCCTGTTTAGCCAAGTAGAAACGTCCATAAATTAGTTAAAATAAGTAAAGTGCTTAGAAAAGCATTTGTTGCCATATATTGGCCCATAGTAATATATAGTATATACGTTACCTGTTATTATTAGCAATAGCAACTGCAAACGTAGTGCTGGAGTTGCAAAGATAAACTGGGACTAGAAACTACTTTCTCAAGTGTCTAGCCTCTTGGCAGTAATAGTGGAAATGATTATAATTTCTCACCCATAACTTTGAAGCAAGATGAAAAAAGAAAACTTGAGAATACTGACATATAGTGGGTGTTCAGTAAAGAAAACAAAGATCTCAGAGATGGGGTAACAGGACATGTTTCCAAAAGAAGGGGCAGAGGCAGAAGTGTCAGTCTGCACAGATCAAAAATTGACTGAAGGCTTCCCTGGTGGCGCAGTGGTTGCGCGTCCGCCTGCCGATGCAGGGGAACCGGGTTCGCGCCCCGGTCTGGGAGGATCCCACATGCCGCGGAGCGGCTGGGCCCGTGGGCCGTGGCCGCTGGGCCTGCGCGTCCGGAGCCTGTGCTCCGCGACGGGAGAGGCCACAGCAGAGGGAGGCCTGCATACCACAAAAAAAAAAAAAAAAATTGACTGAAAGCCTTGTGGGTTGGACAGCCACTAGAAGAACAATGGAGTGAAGAAGACCAGAAGGTGATTGTTGAGTACAAAAATACTTGTGCCGTCAGTGTACGTTTGGTTTGGTTTTGGTTCTGAATGGTTGGCACGTGACCATGTTGGCAGGCGGAATGGCAGTGAAAAACGAGTGCTTAAAGAAGTGAGAGAGGAGGAAGGGAGTTCCCTGGTGGTCCAGTGGTTAGCACTCGGCTGCCATGGTCTGGGTTCAATCCCTGGTTGGGGAACTAAGATCTCCCAAGCCCCACAGTCAGCTTGGCCAAAAAAAAAAAAAAAAAAGGAGAGAGAAGGGGAGAGGGAAAATCAAGCTGAGTTCCAGAGGAGATAGGAAGGTAGGGGAAAGAGAACACAGGTGGGCAGATGCCTTTTTAAAGGAATAAGGAACATCCCTCTCTCTAAGAGTGAATAGTAGCCTCTCGCTATCCATGGGGGATTGGTTCCAGGACCCGTTTGGATACCAAAGTCCAAGGATGCTCAATGGTGTAGTATTTACTTATAACCTATACACAACCTCCTATATACTTTAAATCATCTCTAGATTATCTCTAATACCTAATACAATGTAAATGGTATGTAAATAGTTGTAAATACAATGTAAGTGCTATGTAAATTGTTGCCAGTAAGCAGCAAATTCAAGTTTTGCTTTTTGGAACTTTCTGGAATTTTCCCCCCCACATATTTTCAGTCCTTTGTTGGTTGAATCGCTGATGTGGAACTGACAGATATGGATGGCCGACTGTACTACTCACTGATTTATAGCATCCACTTATTTCTGCATATTTTAATTTACATTATGTCTTATTTTCAGCCCTGCACTAATTGTCTCTGCTTACTTTGTTCTTTACTTCTGTCCAGTTGACTTAATTTCTCCTACTAAATGGCACCTCTTTCCAATTTTTATATATCAACTGTTTTCTTTTTTGTTTCTTTTGTATTACCAGAATATATTCTGGTTTTACTTTTTACCAGCAGATTACTTATTTTTCTCCAATAGAAAACTAATTCCAAAAAAAGATGAGATGGTTTAATCTTATTCAGTTCTTCTCATATCCTTTATTAAAGGTACAAACTTAGTTATAAGATAAATAAGTACTAGGGTTATAATGTACAACGTAATGACTATAGCTAACACTTCTGTAGGATATATAGGAAGGCTGCTAAGAGATTAAATCCTAAAAGTTCTCATCACAAACAGAGACTTTTTTTTTTTCTGCCTTTCTTATTGTATCTTTATGAGATGATGGATGCTAAGTAAACTTATTGCAGAAATCATTTCACAATATATGTATCTCAAATCATTATGCTTTATACCTTAAATTTATACAGTGATGTATGTCAGTTATATCTCTCTAAATTTGGGGGTGGGGAATTCTCCCAAAGCAGAAGTATCTAACAAATGAAATAAAATGGAAGCACAAAACCAGAACAAATGTATAGACTCAACACTATTCCCTAAAGAGCAACAAAGAGGGTGGAAATTATTTGGACAGCAGGAATAGGAGAGATGGAACTGTCACTGGAAGTTCCCCAACCAGTTAAAATTGTCATTTCTAATTAAAACGCATCTCAAGTATTTATGGCTTCCTTGTGAACATCAGAAGTTATTCCTTAAATAGTTGGTGCTGTTTTTGAAACTTCAGTGTGTTTCCTTCCTGGAGATAAACTTCTAACAAAAACTTCTTCCTTTCTTCTAAAGATAATATCAAATATTTTCTGGGTACTATTCTAAGTGGAAAGCCCACTATTGAGTCTATATTTAGATATATTTAGAAAAGGGAGGGGGAAAAACCAAGATTCAAACAGCTGCTTTAGTGGATCAACACTATCGCATAGGCTTTTAAAATATTTCTATAACTCAACTTTCATCTAATTTATATTAGTACAGAAATTTATGACCTTTTAGCACCTGTTTTGAGTTCTTGATTTGTTCTGTGAAGCATATTCCCTGAACTCCTGTGGCATTTCCTGATGATTTCTCATAATTTAGCAATTTATGTACTCTTATATTGTTTACTGTAATGTATATTCTTGAAGAGTCTGGATTGGTGCATAGTTCTTTGTCATCCTTTTTTATTAATTGTACTTGACTAAGAGAAACAGAGACCCCAAATCAGTGGCTTTATTAAACAGTACAGATTTTATGTTTTTAGTGTAACAAGAAGTCCAAAAAATAGGCAGTTGCTGGTGTTAATTAGAGGGTACAAGGATGTGAAGAGGTCTTTGAAATGTCCTTGGCTTTTCTCATGGTCACAAGATGGCTGTTGTAGTCCTGGCCAACATCTCCATCTTCCAGGCAGCAGAAAGGAGGATGCAGGGAGTAGAATACTTATTTAATCAAAACTTTCTTCTTGCATGTCATTGGAGGGAACAGTGTCGTATGGTCGTCCTAACTGTAAGTGAAGCTGAGGAATTTTTTGTTTTTTTGATTGAGCAACTTGCCACCCTCTGACAAAATTGAGATTCTATTAGTAAGAAGAAGAGGAGGGTGTGTATTAGGTAATTACCAGTCTACCATGCCACACCACAGTGCCTGTTCTTTTTTCATATCATTGACTATTCAGTAAGTATTCAATATTTCATCAAATGAAAACACCTGTATATAATATTATATTACCAGTGGTCAGTAGGCTGGTAGAAAAATAGAGCATTCCAACTATTCCAAGTATTTGGTAATACAGCAGTAGAGAATACAAATTCTGAATAGCTTTGATCTTCTGTCCACCCCAAGAGTAAAGATTTATTCATTCACACCTGAAATATCTAGATCTTAAATAGCTCCTGCACATGGCCACTGCCTTCATACATGCTAATGAGATTTAGAAGCTAATCTCCCAAATGTGTCACAGCTAGCTTAAAAGCTAAAGTCCTAACAGTACTTCTAGAATGAATGAATATAAATGTTTTGAGAGAGAGATCCACAGAAGGCTTTGTGGAGTTCAAAGGAACAGGAGATGCATTGGGTAATGTTCTATGGATGTGGTGGTATTTGAGGGGTAGCAATCATGATTAGTCCAATTTGAATAAAATATATTGTCAAATAAGGAAAATACATTAAAATCTTAACTTTGGCAAAGAAAATATCCAAGGTCATCTTGAATCTCCAAATTTGGAAGTATGGAAATGTTTCTACCAGGCATATGACTTTGTCTTTTCAAAGCACATTTGTCATGTTTCCTGTGTGTTATCCTCATGCAGCAAGTTAACCACATTTTCAACTTCAGTGAAAAGTGTGATCTTTTTTTTTTTTAAGTCAGTGACCCTTACTCTTATTTTATTTTATTTATTTATTTATTTAATTTATTTATTTTTGGCTGTGTTGGGTCTTTGTTTCTGTGCTAGGGCTTTCTCTAGTTGCGGCAAGCGGGGGCCACTCTTCATCGCGGTGCGCGGGCGTCTCATTAACGCGGCCTCTCTTGTTGGGGAGCACAGGCTCCAGACGCACAGGCTCAGTAGGTGTGGCTCACGGGCCTAGTTGCTCCGCGGCATGTGGGATCTTCCCAGACCAGGGCTTGAACCCATGTGCCCTGCATTAGCAGGCAGATTCTCAACCACTGCGCCACCAGGGAAGCCCAAAGTGTGATCTCTTATCTAGTGAGCCATTTTTATATTAGCTAGAATAGTTCCTGAAAAAGTTTTAGCTTTACAGATTTTTTTTGTGCTTATTCCTTTTGTTGTGAATTCATTTACATGACAGATAGAGCCACCCTTGAACCAGATAGTAATATTTTTAATTTATTCAAGAATTTTGTTTTCTGGCTAAAGCTGTCATATCCTTAGATCCTTTTACTTTCTTCATTTAACAAGCTCCCCCCCCCACCCCGTGATTCTGAGGCTTGCAAAAGTTTGAGAACCATTGAAGTAAACAATTCAAATTCTTGCCTTAAGCAAAATTACAAATTTTACAAGTCACAAGACTTCCAAGTCTTGTGCTCACAAATAGTGAAAATTGGGGCTGCCAGAAATTACTGTGTGAAGAAGAGAAAGCAGAGTGATGAGGATGTAGAAAAGTGGGCACTTTCATTTACTCTGGAGGTGGTATACATTGGTTAAATAAATAATAGTGCATGGTTAAATTCTGGTGCATTTGTATAATAAAATATTGTGCAGCTTTGGAAACAAAAAAGTAAATCTGCATGAGTTAACATTTTAAAAAGCTCAAATGAGTTGGCCAAGAGGCACATGAAAAGCTTCTCAACATCACTAATTATTAGAGAAATGCAGATCAAAACTACAATGACGGGCTTCCCTGGTGGCACAGTGGTTGAGAGTCCGCCTGCCGATGCAGGGGACGTGGGTTTGTGCCCCGGTCCGGGAGGATCCCACATGCCGCAGAGCGGCTGGGCCCCTGAGCCATGGCCACTGAGCCTGTGCGTCCAGAGCCTGTGCTCCGCAACGGGAGAGGCCACGACAGTGAGAGGCCCGCGTACCGCAAAAAAAATAACAAAACTACAATGAGGTATCACCTTGCACCAGTTAGAATGGGCATCATCAGAAAATCTACAAACAACAAATGCTGGAGAGGGTGTGGAGAAAAGGGAACCCTCTTGTGCTGTTGGTAGGAATGTAAATTGATACAGCGACTATGAAGAACAGTATGGATTCCTTAAAAAACTAAAAATAGAATTACCATATGACCCAGCAATCCCACTCCTGGGCATATACCCAGAGAAAACCATAATTCAAAAAGACACATGCACCACAATGTTCATTGCAGCACTATTTACAATAGCCACGTCATGGAAGCAACCTAAACACCCATCGACAGACGAATGGATAAAGAAGATGTGGTACATATATACAATGGAATATTACTCAGCCATAAAAAGGAATGAAATTGGGTCATTTGTAGAGACGTGGATGGACCTAGAGACTGTCATACAGAGTGAAGGAAGTCAGAAAGAGAAAAACAAATATTGTATATTAATGCATATATGTGGAA
>NC_041218.1:45160973-45161487 GCF_002837175.3 Physeter macrocephalus
GTATACACTGATGTGTATAAAATGGATGACTAATAAGAACCTGCTGTATAAAAAATAAATAAAATAAAATTTTTAAAAAACAAAAGCTCAAACGAGGGGGAAAATAACAAGTTGGAGGACAGTTGTGGTTCCAAAAGAGATACACATGTATATGCTTGTTATTGGAAATTCTTGAAAAACTGTATTAGAAGTTGTTTATAGTTGTTGCTGGTGAGAGTCAAACTTGGGAGGATGAGACTGAGGAGGAAGCCTTCAACTTTTTCATCCTTTAACGTTTCATACTGTTTGAAAGAACATGAGCATGTATTTTATATATTTTTAAAAACTGGTAGTTAAAAGCAATAACATTATAAAAAGTGTGTTGGGACCACATTGTAGAAGCATCTTTTTTTTTTTTTTTTTTTTTTTTTTTTGCCGTATGCGGGCCTCTCACGGTTGTGGCCTCTCCCGTTGCGGAGCACAGGCTCCGGACGCGCAGGCTCGGCAGCCATGGCTCACGGGCCCAGCCGCTCCG
>NC_041218.1:45161626-45219937 GCF_002837175.3 Physeter macrocephalus
TTTTTTTTTTTTTTTTTTTGCCGTATGCGGGCCTCTCACGGTTGTGGCCTCTCCCGTTGCGGAGCGCAGGCTCCGGACGCGCAGGCCCAGCAGCCACGGCCCACGGGCCCAGCCGCTCCGCGGCCTGCGGGATCCTCCTGGACCGGGCACAAACCCGCGTCCCCTGCATCAGCAGGCGGACTCTCAACCACTGCGCCACCAGGGAAGCCCTGGAGAAGCATCTTTATTATCAGGTGTTTGTAATTAATTTGCTAAAGAGCCTTTGAGTTTGTTTTTCTAAAATAAATAAGATCTGGAATGCATTTTAGTATGAATAACCTGGTAGCTGAGGTACACTGAATTAGCATTACTAGGATCAGGAGGAGAGAAGTATAGGGGAGGAAAAAATAATTTTCCCTCCACCTTTCTAAATTCTCCACTGGGGACCCCATAACAAGACAAACTAACAAGAGAAAAACAAACAGAAGTTCATTAACATGTACACATGGGTGATACCAGGGGAAAATGAGTAACTCCTGGATGCCTTAGAATTATACCATCTAAAGCTAAAGACAAAAGAACGGTGTGGGAGCCTCTTAAGAGTTGCGGCAGAAGAAGAGTATGGCAAGCCTGACCTAGGGTTGATACACAAGTTTAAGTGCATTCTCCATTAATATGTTTCTTGTGCTTTACTCATCTTCTCTTTCTGGTACAAAGGGAGACACACAAATGGAGATGTCCTTCATAAATGTAAATTTCCATTACAAAAAGGTAATTTCTACTCTGTTTTCAGAGCTTCTCCTGTGTCTGCTGTTTCTTTGAAATAATCATCTCAAAATAATCTTTATGCCAAAGAGGTACACCTTGGGGTGGCAAACCTACCACTCTGGATGAGCAGGAATTAAAATAAGCCTGGAGTAAAGAGAATGACTTTGCTCTCTAGACTGCTGTGGGAGCAGTTGAAAGAGGAGGACAGACAGAGGATTGCAGAGGTGAAATCTACAGAATTTGAAAGGGAGCAGAATTTGTAACCCCAAAATATGCCTCTGTGGCATTAAGGATTATTTTAGCCTGATTATTTTTTAAAAAAACAGCTGACACAAGAGAAACTGAAAAGCAAGCAGAAGTTACCCTTTGATAAGAACAATTTACACTTATAAGGGAAATCTCCATTTGTAGGGGTGTCTACCTCTCTCTGTCAGAAAGAGGGCAACAACTGAATCTATAGAAACTCTTAAAGGTCTTAACTCCACATGACAACCATACCCTTATTTACTGAGCTTTGCCTGAAAACCTGGCTTTCCCCTGCCCAGCATCTTTTGTCTTTAGCTAGAGATGGTTTTTAAGGCGATGGCTTGGGCCATTTTGAGAGTTAACTCAGTTTTCCTGGGTATCTCTCATGTATACAGGAAGTATACTGTATATGTTATTCAACCTGTTTTTCCTCAATCTGTCTTTTATTACAGGGGAGTCTCAGCCAGGAACCTAGAAGGATAGAGGGAAAATCACTTCCCCTCCCCCACAGATTTTATAATTTTGCCAAGCGTTTTGGGTTATCCTTAATTTTTCACAGCAGTTTGAATGTTCCCTATAATTTATGCTAAATCATTTCCATATATTCCTTTTACTTGTTTTTAAAATAATTATTAAATTAATATTTAATAATGTATTAATATTAATAATAATTATTATTAAATTAATAAGCATACAGAGAGACTTCCCTGGTGGTGCAGTGGTTAAGAATCCGCCTGCCAATTCAGGGGACACGGGTTCGAGCCCTGGTCCGGGAAGATCCCACATGCCGTGGAGCAGCTAAGTCCGTGTGCCACAACTACTGAGCCTGCGCTCTAGAGCCCGCAAGCCACAACTCCTGAGCCCGCGCGCCACAACTACTGAAGCCCGCGTGCCTAGAGCCCGTGCTCCGCCACAAGGGAAGCCACTGCAAGGAGAAGCCCGCACACCGCAACGAAGAGTAGCCCCAGGTTGTAGAGAAAGCCGGCATGCTGCAATGAAGACCCAACACAACCAAAAATAAATAAATAAATTTATTTTTAAAAAAATACAGACAATCTGAAATCCTATTTTACTCTTTATTCTTCTTTTAATTATAGGTTGTAATTTATATCTTCATGTAATAACTTATTTGAAATCTAATGTCGTGAACCTTACCTGATAGGTTTTCCCCCTTTAAAAAAACAGCAATCGGAAATTATACAATCCTGTTTTTCTGTCAGCAGATGGCAGACTTCTCCCTCTGCTATGGCACGGTGCTACATTTCTAAACTATTTACCTTTCTTATTAATGCACTTTTATGTTTACCATCTATTTCTTAAACCTGAAGGGGAACAGAATATGCCACCCCAAAATGTGCCATTTTGGCATGTGGATTATTTGGCGCTGAAGGCAGTTAAGACTCAGCCGACTCAGGAAAGGCTTTTTACCTCCTCCTTAACTGCCTAAAAATTTAGAAGGGGTCCTGTACCAGGAAGAGAGCTATTACCAGAGATCACATTTTTCATCTGAGAGACTTATCTGCATAGCAGGACAAATGTTTGTTTACCAAACGTTTGCTCTTCCCCTCTTCCTGTGAATTGCTTTCCTCCCCTTTAAAGCCCCAGACTCCTACCTCTTTCTCCTTAGCTCAGTATGGTATATAAGCCTCAATTGGCTGGCTGTCTTTGGGTCTCATATCTTCGTAGGAGTTCTTGTAGGTACGAAAAATTTTTTTTCTGTTAATCTGTCTTTTTAGTACGGGGGATCTCAGGCAAGAATCTAGAAGGATAGAAAAATTTTTTCCTCTCCTAAAAACCATTAACCTATGAAATTTAAACCAAGTATGACAGTATTCTGCCATTATAAATGTAAATGCCATTTGTCTACTTTTTTTCAACATATGTTCTTCATTTTCAAGGTACTAATAGATTACAAAGTTGTTTAGCAGTTGATTGGAGGGTTGCTTAATTTGTTTGGCAAGTTCCTGCTTATAATTAGGTGGAAGTAGACGGTCAGAGGTTTAACATGATGTGGGTTCCTGCAACATCCTTCCTGCCTCTGTTGTATCTCCTCTGAAGCCTTGTGGCACAGCCCTCTCATTTACCTTACCTCAAATGTCCCACTCAGAGTCTGGGTTCTGAATACACCATCAAAAAAATCATCATGTTATTATACAGTCTTGCCCCATGAACAGTTTGTCAGTTTATCTTGATTTCTCTGTCAGTCACACACACCATTAGCGTTCTAGCGTTCTCATTCTCTAAGGGAATAAGACACTCGATGGATTTTGATAGAGGGAGACAGGAAAAGTTTGAGAACCTAACCTAGCTTTAAAGCATAGTGAAATGTTACAAAAAAACCCACTGAAGTTCCCTATGAGAAAAGGGGGCTACACTGCATTAGAACTAGAAAACAATTAGAAACCGATTTCCATTTGGGTTAATTTGGCACTGCCTTGTTATCTTGTAACCAGGGAAAAGCAACTAAAACTTTGAGGTATCTACTTATGTCCAAGTGTGCCCTGCATGTTTACCTAATTTAATCCTTAAAACACAGTACAGCTGGTAATTATTGTAATTTTCTATCAGTTTGCTTAGGAACTTAGCTAATAAATAGCAGAGCCAGCATTCAGTCTGATTATAGCTCTCTCTGAAGCTTTTGAGTAATGCATGCTTCCAGTTGGGAATGAGAATTACTTCTTTAGTAAGGTGTTGTTGTGTTGCTAATCTTTAAAAATTTTGTCTTTCTAAAGCTAATTAAATATTCTATTTTGTCTTGTGCACAACTGTGTACCATGCATGATATTGTCACGTGTTCCTAGTTTTGGCAGGAGAAGGAACTCTATCTACTGATCCATAATTATTGTTCTGTTTTTCTCTGCATAATATAAATATTGTGGTTTATCTAGTAAAGAAACACAGTATTTTCTTTCTTTAACAAGTTATGTTAATCTGTGATCTGACCACTAGATAATCTTGTAAGGGAATGGGGTCATGTAATAGATGTTTGAGTTTAGTAGTTGGTAAATCCTTGGTTCAGATCTCAGCACTGCCACATTCTAATGGTTTAGCCCTGGACAGATTTCACTTTTGTAAGCCTTAGTTTCCAGTTCTCTAGAGTGGAGAAGATTCACCTAAAAACGCTCCTGCCCCCTGTTTCCTTCAGGGTATTATATTAGAATATGTTCTGGTTTTGTGTTGTTATTTTTCATTTCACTTGTTTTAAATAACTACACTTTGGGAGAATTCCAACGGTATACTATTCTAATATCCACCTGGGTTATTAAGATTAAAAAAGACATTATATACATGCAGTGTATATAATAAACAAAGCTATTCTTTTCCCAACTTTATTTTAGACATGATATTCTCATATAGTATATTATTCATATTAAGTAATGCACTTAAAAATGATCTCTAAACAGTATTCCATTTGAGCTCTCAGAGTTGGAGATAAAAACTGAATGACTAGTTTTATCATATATCTTCCTTCAAGTTAAAAAGATTGGGAATGAGGAATGTCCAGCATTATGCCAAATTCTGAGCAACAGTTTTTAACCTGAGTACCTAGCCCTCTAGAAAACAGTACCTAGCCCAATCCCTGCATGCCTGCTGTCATAATTGTAGATGGTTCAGCTGACCTGGGTAGCACACTTGGAGGCTTGGCATATATCATTTACAATTACTGAGATTTAATTTCACTGAGATTTAATTTCACTAAAATTGTATGAGAAACATGAGTTATTATAAAGGATAACGCTGTATCTGTTTGACTCACTTTTGAGTCCCCTCTAGTATACTTAAAGCAAGCACAGATCATGTGATTCATTCTATATTTCAAAATTAACTCATGGGGTCCACAGGTGTGGATTTCCAATCATTTCATTCAGCTTTAGGGGAGTTTTGATGATTAAGGACTCATGAGTATCTGAATTAAGATCCAGCTTTTTACAAGGAATTTCTCCATTTTTAATTATTTACCTATCTTAAACTTAATTTTCCCTTTGATTCTTTCTCTTTTTATTTCTGGTAAAGTATATGCTGATATAAAATTAGAAAATCTAGATAAGCAAAAAAAAGTAATCTGCAATTTTCACCACCTAAAAACCCCCATATTTTAGTAAATGTACTCCTTTCTCCTTCTGTACATATAACTATTAAGTATCATTTTTCCCCAAATGAAACCATACTATAACATTGTTTTTAACTTGTTAAAACAATGTTTAACTTGTTAATTTATTTCTTAATAAACTTATACTTATTTTAATGACTATATTGTCTTTGGTATTATATACGGATATCATTAATTATTTAGCAAGTTCTTCATTGGTGAACATTTAGATTGTTTCTCACTTTCCGTTATGATAAATAATGGATCAGTGAACATTCTTGTAGCATCTGTGCATGTCCATGATTGTTTAAATGGAATTGCTTGATCAAAGCCTTTTGAATGTGCTGCCAGGGGTTACCCTCTGAAAAGGTTGTACCAATTTATATTTTCACCAACAGTATATTTAAGTACCTAGCTCCGTGTTTTCCTGGGAGTAGATATCTTTTTTTTTTTTCTGATCTTTGCCAAATGATAGCTTTTTAAAGAAGTATTATTTCTTTACTTTTGAAGTTGAACTTTTTAAAAAATTGGCCACTTATTTTCTTCTTTTCTGAACCATCTGAGTTCTTTTTCTTGATTTGCAAGGGCTTTTATAAAATGACTTTCAACCATGAGAGTATGTTAGAAATATATTTTTCCAAGTTTTTTTGTTTCACTTCCATTTTTGAGTAGTCTAAATTGACCCTCCTTTTCAAACCTTTAAATGGCTTCGTTAAGCCAATGTACTAATTCTTTAGAATGTTTTACTAACCTTGATTTGCACATGACTCCTCATTTACGCATTATGACTTCATTCGATAACCAGAGTAGGAGGAGAATATAGCATTAAATAGTTTGTATAACTTACTCACTAGTTTACCCTCCCAGCCATAGAATGAGGAAGGCTAACTACAGAAAAAAATAGTAAGGCATTATGATTTTGCCCCAATAGATAATTTTCATTTTACCTTCATAAATATTACTTAATATATGCCATGTCCATTTCTTCTAAAGATGTAGTAACATTATACACACTTTCACTTTCTTTTATTTTAGGACATGTAACTTTTAAAAAATAATCTTTGTTTTCTTCTAGGTATAAGATATTATTCATTATAGAAAATTTAGAAAATACCAAAGAGTATGAAGAAGAAAATACAATCACCTGTGATCCTATCATTTCTCTTTGAAAACTATTACTTGATCTTTGGAATATATTTGATTCAGTCATGTCAGATGATTATTTTACTATTGAATTTAGTTTGTTACTGGGTTTGTTGTTTTTTTTTTTCTGCTTTATAATAAAGTGAATCAGCTATACATATACATATATCCCCATATCTCCTCCCTCTTGCATCTCCCTCCCATCCTCCCTATCCCACCCTGTCACTGGTTTATTATTTAAAACTTTTGTTATGTGTATTCATAAGTGAAATTAGGTATCTTTTCTCTTTTTGTCTCTTTTTGAGAGACATTTGTTTCAGGGTTTTATACTAGTTAGTTCATAAATAGAACTGGGTAGTTAACTTCTTTTTATGTGTTATAGTTTATCTAGCATGGGAGCTGTTAAAGTTTGAAAGAGCTCACAAGTATAAAACTTGACCACAAAGCTTTTTGAAGGCCATTTTCTAATAAACTTATTTTTATAAGTTCTGTTCTAATGAGCACACATTCCATTGTTGGTTTCAGTTTGGTTTGGTTTGGTTTATTGAAGTATAGTTGATTTACAATGTTGTGTTAGTTTCTGGTGTACAGCAAAGTGATTCAGATATATTTATTTATGGATAGATAGATAAAGATATTCTTTTTCAGATTCTTTTCCATTAGTTTATTACAAGATATTGAATATAGTTCCCTGTGCTATACAGTAGGATCTTGTTTATTTTATATATAGTAGTTTGTCTGCTGATCCCAAACTTCTAATTTATCCCTCCCCCCCAGCCCTTTCCCCTTTGGTAACCATAAATGTGGTTTCTGTGTCACACATTCCATTATTGAATGTACTATATGTTATCAAAACTTTTCTAAGATTAAATTAATTACTTTGGTTTACTATGTTGAGTTTATTAAGATTCAGAGAGGTTTTGAAAGGGTTATATTTTGTGTTTTCTTCTATGTAATACTTTAAAAACTCAAGTTATCAACTGCTGATATCATCCATATAATTTCAAATAATTCTTTGCTACAAGTTATTAGTTTATGAACTTGAATCTCAGTAATTTTCATTGTTTTCTTACCTTATTACTTTTTAAGTGAGTTTATTTAGCATAGCAAGAAGAAGGGATATTAAGTTGTCTTTGTACTCTCCTTTTAGATGTACTGGATATAATACATCAATAATAAAAGCCATTAATAACATAACTTTTTTACCATTTTTATTATAACCCATATCAAAATAGCAATCCTAAACAATACTGTTTCTTTTCAACATATAGAATGCCAACTTTGTGATGTGGAAGGAGTCCAAAATTAAAACAAAAGTTTTTCTTCTTGTTGCATTTCAGGCACAGAAATCCAGATATAATAAAATAGGAACAAATTTCAGTGCTAAGCATCTTGAAAGATTAGAACATAGTACATTTGAGAGTTAGGAAAGACTTCCTTCATTCATGGTACTGTCTTACATCAGATTTTCTTGAACTTGACCTACTTATTGCAAGACAAATGTCATTTCCTCTAAAGGAGTTTACAGAATTTATTACTTTTTAAATAAGAAAGTAAAAAGATATAGACTGTGTCCAAGAACTTCATTTGAGTTTCTGAAAATTAAGTTACTCAATCCTAGATTTTTGCATAGAGTTTTTTTTAAATGTATACATATCAACAAAGATGTATTTTTAAAATATATACATTTATTTATTTTATTTATTTATTTTTGTCTGCATTGGGTCTTCGGGCAAGCAGGGGCTACTCTTCGTTGCGGTGCCCACGGGCCTCCCACTGCTGTGGCCTCTCTCGTTGCAGAGCTCCGGCTCTAGAGCACAGGCTCAGCAGTTGTGGCATGTGGGCTTAGTTGCTCCAAGGCATGTGGGATCCTCCCAGACCAGGGCTTGAACCTGTGTCCCCTGCATTGGCAGGCAGATTCCTAACTACTGCACCACCAGGGAAGCCCTGCATAGAGTTTTTAAGAAATGTTTTGAGATTAGAACCATAGGTTTTCCTCAGTTTATATATATGTGTGTAAATTCATAAATGCAGCAATCAACTTTGCTAACAGTCACCTAATAGGATAAGTCTTTGGAATTATTTTAAATGAGAGAAAAACTTATGAGAAAATCTTTACTTGCTATTCATTTCCCCAACATGTAATAATTCATTGTTTTCATCTCTGTTTTTGCTCCTTAAACATTTTAAACCATATTAATATAAACATTTATATCACCTTGTTTCAATTTTATTTTGAACAGTCACACTTTTAAAGTTAGTTGACTGTTGTCTTTTTCCGAGAAGTTTTCAGGGAAGTCAAATGCCTAGACAGGTGTTTTGCATGTTTAAAAAAATGGTCTTTCTATTTACATCATGCAACAATTAGCAGGAACAAGTTTGGCAAGAGTCCTTATAGAGAGTATTACATCTCACCTCCTACTGAATTGTCTTCCTTATATGACTTTATTGTTTGGTTTGGAATAACTTCCTAGGGTGTCAAGTTCAGAGTGAAGTTTAAAAATACATTCCACAGAGAAATGGTAATTGGATTATGGTAAATTAACTGTGAGTTAGTAGTTAAGTCATAGATTGGATTATTGAGAAATAACTACATATCACAGGTTTTATGTGGGATTATGAAATGATTTTTTTCATATATAACTATTAATTAATATAATACCTTTATTCCCTTTACTCCCTGCCCAAAGATTAAAGGCAAAATCAATTAATAAGTTATTAAGATTTAAACTGATAGATTTTGTGTGGACTTTTTTGTTTTTTCATTATTTCAAAATTTTGAGAAACTTTTTTGATGGCAAAATATGAAGTGATCATTTTTAGCTTTTCAAGTTAATTGAAAATTGATGGTATCTAAAAGTTGTAACAAGTTACTCTGAAGTACAAATGAATATCCCTTTCTCCGTTGATAAAGACAGCCAGTTTCAGTGTTATAAGGAGAGAAAAATCTGCCAAATATTTGAGTCCTGTATGATTCTTTGCTTTTGGCATATCAGTTTCAGGTTTAGAGTTTGCATCAGGAGTGATATGAGTAATTTTTGTTTCTATGACAGTGAATAAGCTCCAAGGCAACAAGGCCCAGTCATTGTGTCCAGAGATGAAAGTCCACTGTGCTGCTAAAGAGACTGCCTTTATGACTTCTTTTATTCCTGGATCCTTTATGTCTCCTCTCAAAAAAAAAGAGGATCCTAGAGCTATTTGAAACAAAATTCATTTTCTTTCATTCAGTACTTTGCTTGTGTCCTTGTTCCTTTTCTATGGCACAGTTTCAAAACATTACTCTTATCATACACATCTTTAGCCCTCTCATGTAAGTGTTATGTTTATAATATTGCCTAGAAACAGTGCTGATAAAGAAAAAAAGTCTTCCAGCTCATGTATGTAAGTAGCAAGTGACTTCTCCCAGACATTAGATTCCTTACCTATAATGAAGGGGGAAGTATTATCTTTCTCTTAAGGTTTTACTGATTAAATTACACAGGCATACCTCGTTTTATTGCACTTTGCAGATATTGCATTTTTTTTTTTTTTTACAAATTGTAGGTTTGTGGCAAACATGCATCAAGCAAGTCTGTCGGGACCATTTTTCCTACAGCATTTGCTCACTTCATGTCTCTGTGTCACATTTTGGCAATTCCCGCAATATTTCAAACTTTTTCATTGCTATCATATTTGTTATGGTGGTCTGTAATCAGTGTTCTTTGATGTTACTATTGCAAAAAGATTTTGACTTGCTGGAGGCTCAGGTGATCATTAGCACTTTTTAGTAATACATTATTTTTAAATTAAGGTATGCGCGTTTATTTAGACATAGAGGGACACCCCACCAGGTTCACAATCCCACCCCCACCACGTATACCCACCTACTAGATGGAATTGAAAGGCCGAAGAAGTCCCCTATATGTGGTCAGGAAACAATGCTCATATTTCCTCTCTTCTCCACTCTCCTTAGAGTAACTGGACAGAACACTATCAAAGCCAAAGTCATCTATCCCTTAGACACCAAAACACCCCTCTTGATAAGAAACTAGCCATCTTGGTTTTCATGCTGTAAAGTATTTTGTTTTGTTTTAGGGTAAACTGGGTGAATTCCTTGCTTCTGTCTCTACTTTAGAAATATTGTTTAAAATAATCCATCCGTATGATGTTGACTGGTTCTGATTTTTCTTTTTTAACTTTCTTTTCCAATTATGGACATGATCAGTTCTACTACTATATCATTTTTAACAAGCCATTTTTTCCCCAAGGAACTCATTTATTTTATGAAGCTCAGAAAATAAAAATGGCCCCTTAATCCCATTACTTATACTGTCTTATTTATTCTACTTTAGACTTTCCTGTGCTTATATAAAGATTTCTCCCCCCATACTGGACTTTTGCTATAGATACTCTCATAACTCTTTTCACTCAATAGTAGATCATGTATGTCTCAGTATATATGTAAATATTGATGTCACAGAGCAGTACTGTATAGTGATTTACAGGCATGGATTCTGAAGTCCCAGAGACCTGAATTTGAATCCATTTCTGCTACTTGCCAGCTATAAACCTTAATTTATTCACCTTTAAAATGAGGATAATAATAGCACATACCTTCTAGGGTTATGAATATGAGATGAGATGAGGTATGTCAAGTGCTTAAAAGTATCTGGCACACAGTAAACATACAATAAATTTTAGCTATTTATAATAATCATGTTTGAGAACTGTATAATTTTTTATGTGTTTACCCCAATTTATTCACCTCTCCAGTATTAATAAACATTTAGATACTGGGCACTTAGGCTGTTTACAGTTTCCCAGTATTATAAAGCAGCCCTGCAATATACACCCTTGCAACTAAATCTTTGTGTACTGTCTTATTTCCTTAGGACATAAAATTGGTGTGTCAAGGGGAATGTATATTTCTAAAGCTTTTAATAATATTTCTAAATACCCCTCCAAAAAGGTTATGGAACTCTAACTCCAGCATTCTTTGTTGTTTTTGTTGAAGATGATTTATCTGGAGTCATGTTTCAAAGAGATATCTTTAAAATTCTTATCATTACTAACCATATTAATATATTAAAGGACAGTTAACTCATCACATTCATACATAATAAGGAGGTGTTTTCAAAATGGATCACCTGGTTACCCTTGAGCCTCCATTACTAGAATATAAAAGATTTTCCTCTAAGAGAAATGTTATGTTGTCAGTCTTCTCATCTTATTAAAATAAGATAGCAATGCCAAATTTTTAACATTTGGTAGGATACCAAGTTTGGATAATTTGTTAGTGGCCTTTTTTAAAAGCTATTTTAAAAGTTTTTGTGTTGTTTGTAATAGCGAATGCCACTTCACAAAGTTTGATTACTGAAATGTTTTGTGGGTTTGATTTCTCTTGAGCGTAGAAGAGAGAAGGCTGATATACAAATTTATTTACGTAAGTGTAGCATAGCCAAGTGTCTAATGATAAAGCTTCCCAGAGCCCGTAGCATAACTTATGTATCAAGCTCTGCCACATGGTATCAGCATATTTAATCCTACTACTCAGTTTGAAAACAAGACTGATTTTTCTTTAAAGGTTAAAAATATTTCTTTTCACAACAGTTTGCTTTCATTTCCAGCAGGAAGGGAACTTTTTTCAATTTTTTTAACCATAAAAATTAGTTTTCATTGTGTTCAGATTTTTTAGTAGATCTATGCATGGTCTTGTTGAAATTTACAGTGTAGGAAAATAGGAAGAAAAACATAAAAGTCACTTTAAATCCCACTGCCTTGCAATAAAGACTGTTAACATCTTACTGACCACACTTTTATGCATCATGTTTTTTTCACATGTCTTAAATGAACTAATCTTTTTAAAACTGTAAAACATACATAACAGTTTACCACTTTAACTGTTTTTGAGTGTACAGTTCGATGGCATTAAGTACATTGACGTCGTTGTGAAACCACCACCACCATCCATCTCCAGAACTCTTTTTATCTTCCAGACTGAAACTCTGTACCCGTTGAGCAAGAGCTCCCCGCTCTCCCCTCCTCCAGCCCCTGGCAACCACGACCTACTCTTTTTCACTTTGTATTGATATATAATATTCATACAGAAAAGTACACATACTACAAGTACGCTGACAGCCAAAAAACACATGAGGAAGAGAGTGTTTCTAAGTGTTACTGTTGAGGTTCCTTTTTTCTTTGCAGAGCAAGTTGGCAGTGCTCTAATAGTACAGATTTACCTTCTCTTAACTGCCACATTATTTTATTTGATCATGTTCTGTAGACTGACTGGTGACTAACTCAGAGCTAGCAAGCCTGTCACCCAGAGCATAATAAAGCACTGTGTAGTGATGCGTCACAAGACTGTTTTTGCATAGAGCTTATTAGCCAAGGCTTTTGGAACCGCCCTCAGCTGCACCTTGTGCTATATTAGTACTCCTCAGACAGGAAGAATTTTCTTTTGCTGCGGTAGCTTGTCCGGTTACCTTCAGGGTAAGTGTGTACAGTTCGTGTAAAAATGAGTTTCTCTTGTTTAACTTTATCTGATTCTTATTTGATTCTGTATCTTACTGAAATTTTAGGCATTTAAACATCCAAATTAAGGAAATAAAAACAGAATGATCCTGTATAATGTAAAACTTCTTTATAGTTTGCAAAGATTAATATGTAAAACTTTGCAGTGTCTTGAGTCTCAGAAATTATAATTTGTAGGATCCAATTTTAAGAACTTATTGTTTAAAAAAAAAAGAGCTTATTGTTTCACACATTGATGTTAAGGAAAAGTAAAGTACCCTCAGAAATCTCTTTTCAAGGGGAAAAAAGATCCAATTTTGTTGTTCATTAGTTGTTGTGTGACTCAGTTTTGCTGATAGCCACATGCTTTGTGTACCTAGGATTAGGAACTATTTATTATGGCTAGTAATAAAGATAATTTATTTTTATTTTGTGCCCATAAGCCTTATCCAGTATATCTTGGAATGGGTTTAATACTGGTTTGTTTTATAAATTAATAAAAGCTGGATTACTGTCAGTAAGGATTATAACACATTGTATATGGAAAATTAAGATTCAAACATATATATCACCATAATAGCTTAGAACGTTGTAGTTAACTTAGATTTAAATACTTGAACTTACCTTATTTTTTATAGTTAGCTAATGCAGCAGACCATTTCTTAAAGTAGTTTACTTGGTTTTTATTGGCAGCCTATATCCAAGCCCTGCATCTCTGGAGACTGCTTACTACCTATGCTGTTGTTCTAGGACATATTCAAGGACAGAGGAAATCAGAGTATTCTAAGGGTAATCAGTATAAATTATCTACTTTCTATGTGCCTTGGTTTACTCATCTTGAAAAACACTATTAGCTATTAGGTTAGTGGAGGTGGGGAGGATAGATGAATAAATCTAAGCTTTGAAATGGTGTATTTTCATAAGTATCTACAAAATTCTGACTGAGAAGCCACATTTTACTATTTAAGAAAATTGGTATAAATTGCCAACTTTTAAATAACTGGCCTTTGAAATCTATTTTCTTTTCTTCTACCACCTTCTCTTACCCTCCCACCTTTTGCTATTCAGTTTCATTTTTGTTTTCTGTCTGTATCAAGAGAAAGTTTCATTTTCCAGTTTGTGTATTTTTTTTTCACTGCTACCTTGAAAATCTAATTAGGGAGACTTCTTTACATGCCCCCAAGAAATTGATTTTATAATGTTATACAAATAAGGAACTTATAGTTTGATTTTCCATGTGCTAATCACCCTAAAAAAGTGTCATTATTAAAAACCCAAGCTTAGGACAAGTAATATATGTTGCTGGAGATGTGTAGTAAGATATTTAGGACTGTTGCTAATACACTGTCCATACTGTAGTAATGCATACCCTTTCTTATGTAAGTAGTATACAGTTTACCATTCAAAATTTCATTAATTTATTGTGTAATTTAAATATTTCTAAAAGTATCAAGCTTAAAGCAGAATCACAACTTTTTAAGCTAAGAATATCAATGAATTTAATCTTTTTTCACTTTCCCATAAGACAGTCAAGTGGGCCTTTAAAAGTATTCAATTTGCATTCAAATAGATACTTTAAAACTTGTATAAAGGCAAGTAAATTTTTTTCATGTAGATATAGAAATTTTCAGTCATTTTGATTTGTAAATAACTTCAAGGTGTAAAGAGAATCATCTCAGAATAAAATACCACGATAGCTAAAACTTTCAGTTATCAAGTTTGTGCTATGCAAGTGAAGTTCTTCTTACCTCTTGCTTCAGTCTTTAGCTTTGTCCTACGTGTTCCTTGTAATGAACACTGTTACAGTAGAGACCTTAACCTCACAGTGAAAGAACACACAGTAATTATTTTCCAGTTTCCACATTTTCCAGTCCACATTTAAAGGTTCCAAATACTTAAAACTTCAGAACTTTCTTAGTAGAGAGTTCATAGTTCAAGGGTAATATTTTCTATGTTTGAACATGTCTTCTACACTTGATGTGTTTTTTCAGCAACTCTTCTCTTGAAGCATCTGCAACAGATGACTGCTGGCAAAGCCAGAAGTTTATATACCAAGTATAGGTTTACAAGCCTATTGGTTTAAAAATATCCTGCCCTAATTTTCAATGTCTTCCTTAGAATAGCGCCAGAATGCTGACATTTATACCTTAGTCTTTACACTTATATAATGATAGTGATTTTCTATTAGGACTGCAGTATCACTTCATGTGAGATTATCTTTGAGTAAGGATAAATTCTGGTCAGATTGCCAGTGAGGATTAGGAAGAATGAAATATCGTCATTGAAATTTGCAGAGTATCTAGTAAACTATTAGGTTTACTTATTAAAAATTATGTCCTAAAGTTGGCCATTAGCAAATTTCTGATCACTCTTTGTTTTCATTTGTATAAATAAAATAATGAAGAGACCATGAGAAAGATGATTAACTCCTTTACCTACTAACACTGCCTTTTTTTTTTGTTTTTCCTTCTTCTTTCCTTTTCTACTAAGCATGAATGAATGCTCCAAAAAGAGCCATACTTGGGGGTGGAGAGTGGAGAGGAATTGGGCTACTTGGCTATATGTAACAAAAGACTTTAGATTCCCAGATATTAAAACGTATTCTTCACTGCTTGAATTGTTTTCCTTTGAGCTTTTCGAGTGTTTCAGAGTATGTGATATTTTTGTAAACTCCACTGTACTTTTTCACATCCTCCTTCCTCTTTTTCAAGCTAATAAAATGGTTTTATTTAAATAGTGCCTTCTGAGAAATCTAGAAATCCTTTTCAGATATCAGATATTGAAGAAAAGCCATAAGCATTTAATATTTTATGCTTTGGATTCTATAAATGAAGAAACAGACTTGCCAGGCAGTTTTGATGACAATATTTTTCAGATGTGAAAAAATGCAGGTATCTTACTATTTGGAAATACTGTTTATTCAACTTGAAGATACCATCAGTTATAAGATCATCAGCTTACTAAAAGCCTTTCTGAGAAGGGTGGGAAATACTTTTTTAAGTAAGATATTTCCCAATTTTATATATGTACTTAAAGTGGAAGGGGGGATGGATTTTAGGATTTGAGAATTTTTTTATGTCTGCTACACGCATTTTAATTATAAAGAACACACATCTAATGTTCAACTTCTATTACTAGAGTTGAAGAAAAAGTCAGTTTTTCCCTCTCAACTAACCCTTTTTAAACAGTGCTTTTATTATAAAATTTTGCTTACCTAGAATAAAGTAAAAGTAAAGTCATTGAGGAACAAAAATAAATAATTTTCCCTAAGATTTATACTGCAAAAATGAAACTTAGTATAATGATAGGGTTTTTGTTTTTTGTTTTTTGCGGTACGCGGGCCTCTCACTGTTGTGGCCTCTCCCGTTGCGGAGCACAGGCTCCGCACGCGCAGGCTCAGCGGCCATGGCTCACGGGCCCAGCCGCTCTGCGGCATGTGGAATCTTCCCGGACCGCGGCACGAACCCGTGTCCCCTGCATCGGCAGGAGGACTCTCAACCACTGCGCCACCAGGGAAGCCCAGTATAATGATAGGGTATTTTTAAAACTTCTTTTGGTTTAACAAATAGATGCCTATAAATTTCACCCAAAACCCTTAAATGATCATTCAATTACATACCTATTTTGTGCCAGACACTATGCTAGATTCAAACACAAGTCAGATCTTAGTCACATCATTTCACAAAATTAAAGATATTAATATGAGAAAATTGAAGAATAAATTTGACTTGTGTGGATTATGCTTCTCCTTACATTCTTTTTCAGTAATAATAATGCATAATTTTCCCACAAACTTCACCCTTACATGTAGAGATGTTGATAAAGTGTTCTTGCAATAAAGCATTTTCTTGCAAATATATACTTCACTTTAATTCTATTCAAATCTTATTAACACCATATAAATTCTTATAGGAGAGCTGCAACTTCTCCATACACAATTTTAAACCAAAACTTTGTGAGATAGAGTAAAATCTTTGCTGAGCTTCTTAGGAAAGAAAAAAAAAAATGCGTTCAGTAACTCGGTATTTCAATCAAACCAAAAGCACCTCCCAGGTATGTCATTAACATAAAGGAAGAGACTAAAATGTATGTATGTCACATGTACTTTTTTTCTCTCTCTTTCACTGTGACATCACCTGGGAAAATCCAGAAGATTGGATAACCAAGAAATGCCTAATCAAGATTCTGCTGTACATGTGAAAATGGTGGGTATTTGAACATTTCCAGTTCCATTTATTAATGGTGAATCTTCACCCTTTTACCTCTGTCTCTAACCAGATAATTAATTAATTATGGGACTGTAACTGTATACAGATCTTTCTTCCCAATGTTAGACACACAGTAGAACTTCGAATGTTTGTTGAATTGAATTTCTTTGGAATTCTTTTTGCTTGAAATATAATGTACGTTAAAGTGTTTCTCGGCATATAAAATGATTACCCCGTTCCTTTTTGTGCTAAATTTTCCTTGCTGAGCAACAGCACACTTAAATCATACAGCATGAGATCTTTTATCTTAGGCCTCTGAATTAAAATGACCAGCATTTAAGAATTTTTAAAAACTTCTTGAACAGCAGTAGCTTTCATTGCATTATAGAAATTAGGATGAAGTAGGGAAAATATAGGTTTTGGCATCAGAACTGGCTTCAGATCTTAACTCAGTCCTTGATAGTTGTGATACCATTGAATGAAGGCAACCATCTCACTTTTAAGAAATGGGTGTGAAAGCCCCAACCTTGTGTTGTTTTCATTCATCTCTTTTCCCAGCTTTATTAAGATATAATTGACAAATAAAATCACAAGATATTTAAAGTGTACAGTGTGATGATTTGATATGCATATACATTGTGAAAGTTTACCCCATCTAGTTAACACATCCATGACCTCACAAATTTACCTTTTTTTTTTTTTGAGAACATTTGAGTTCTGCTCTCTTAGTGAATTTCAATTTTGTGATAGTGTTAAACATTATGATCACCACGTTATACATTATATCCTCAGACCTTATTCATCTTATAATTGAAATGTTCTTATACATATTTAATGAAAAAGTATATATAAAGTACCTCATAGCACATAGTAAGCACTCAGTGAATGTGAATCTCCTATATTATGTTAGTAAGTGTTTTAGCTCTGTAAGTAGCATTTATTTGTATGTGTGGGGAAAATTATGTCCATCCTCCTTATTCATAAAAATTTTTTAAATCACAGTTTCTGTCTTTTAAAGAGGACAACTACCCCATGATCTCTTTCGTATTTTCTCTTTCTGTCCTTTTTGTTGTTCTTCCTGTTCTCCTTTTTTTCATCCTTTTTCTTTCTAGTTTTCTTTTTCTGGTTTGAGCCTATAAACCAGAACTTAGCATGCAAACAGCTTTGTGTCACAATTAGTAAATCTCTCGTTTAACTTTCCTCATCTAATATGTGATGGGAGGTTAAAGTTGACTCAAAGTGCTGATTAAGCTTGTCATCAGTATACTTAGAGCTGTTAGGATAAAGCATATGAAATTGCTGAATTTTTTAATACATCAAATATAGTCCAATATTGGCAGTTTTGTATGGTTCAGCCTAATACTTGGACATGATCTTTCCATCCATTGCATGATTGGCATTTAATTCATTGGTACTGAGCATGAACATCGCTGAATTAAATCATTCTAAACTCATATTCTTGCTTGAGTTGATTTTCTTTTGCTTTTTCTTTTTTTTTAACCAAAATGAATACAAGAGACATAGGAAAGCCTTACCATATAATTTGTTGTTACCTGGATCCTAGAACCTTCTAACATGTGTCTCCTTTAGAAGCAAGTAGCAATGTAGTTAACCCACAATAACACTATTGAAGGAAAACAAGCCAAAAGATGATATATACTTAAATACTTTTTACTATCATTACATGAATTTACACAATTTTTACCTTGGGTTTGCTTTTCTAAAAACATTGATACATCTTTTAAGTTGATATCTCCTTAGGATGTTATTCTTAACTTCTCATGATCTGAGTCCAAATATCTCCTTCCAGACTGTACACACACTCACACTCTTCTCCATGCACACTTACGTTCTAGAAAAACAGCTATTTATCCTTTTCCCACATTAGACCCTGTACTTTGACCCCTCCCCAGTCTCAGCATACCCAAATCCTGTTTCACTCTGAAATCCTAGCTCCATTGGCCCTCCCTCCTTTGACCCCAGCAGAAGTAATCTCAATTTCTTTTGTTTCTCTGGTATTATACTTGGACATCTTGGCAATGTATCAGTTATTTGGGTTCCTGTATTATAATCCATGTTAGAGAACATGCATTTGATTATAAGATGTATATCTTACTAAAACTTATGTATCTTTTACAGAGCTGCTTAACAGAATGCCTTATAGTTAAAGACTATATGGTAAATGAAGGAAAGAATTTGGCCTACACTCCCTTAATGTGGAGAACGGCCAGATATGTGGTAGGCAGGAGAGATGGCTATCAATAAAATTTAGCAGTGCATAATCTTCAAAGTAAATCATAGAATCATCCAGGTATGTGAGTGAGTAAATGTACCAGTCTGAATAGGTGGTTTTAAAAATCTATACTTTTTATGTCATCACATAAAAATTGTAGTGCCCACTCCTTTGTACCAGTAATGAAGACTTTTGCTTGTACCATATGTGAACATTGGAAAACAAAGAAAAAATATTTTCCCTGAGAGCTTCAGACAAAGATTCTTAAGTAATTCAACTAATTTTGATGTGGCCGTGTTTAGAAAAATACAGGTAGACATCCTTTGGACAATTTTGTGACTACCATGCAGATATTCATTTATATCATCTCAGTGTATCCACAAGATAATATCAAACACTCTAATATTGCTATAGGGTTGTGAACAAAACTATATAACTTTGCAATCAATTTCTTTAGAAATCATGCATTCTGAATATGTAAGTAGACTAATAATTAGGAATTCATTTCATCTGTACAAATGCAGTATATTAAAGATCAGCCAGAACAAGTATATTTTAGGTTTTCCATAGTTATCTTTAGCATTGCTTCAGATTAGGCTCCAGTCAACCAGAATACCCTGATTCTTGTCAGGAAAGCTTTGCTCCCTCCCTAACATTTTATATTATGGCCTTAGAAAATGAATTTGTTTTCTTTTGCTCACAAATGATGGAAATTTTTAGTCCCTTATTTTTCATAAAATTGTATTATCAAATTGGAAAGTTTTCGAAAAATTTAAAATAACTTGCCCTTCAAATTTCAAGTATCATTATTTTATGTACCACCAAAGAGGAAGGTGTATTTTGTCCAAGAGGAGTATGAGGAAGGGATTTGAGGAGGTAACAAAAGTATGTGACATATGATGAAATGCATACTCCTGCAGTGTGCTTCATAATGTTCTGATATTCATTGACACATTTCATATATAAAATTGTATTTCTTAGCCTGTATTCTAAAATATTTGATTAAAATGTCCAATATCTCAAGTTCCTGAGAAGTATTTATCATATACTTTAGTAATATTGTATGTGTATTGTGGAAAGGGGTGTGTGTGGTGTATTACCATATGGTCCAAGGCAAGTATAATTATAGTTTTTTTATTTCTTACACTGGTGTCCTCCATCCTGTCGTGTTCTCTGGAGAAAGCAGCTGCCCTTCCATCTGTTTTCATCACTGGTATTTCACCCTAGTACTGTTTGAGTATTCGCTACTCATTTATCTGAAAATGAATGGTTATATTTTGTGCAGAAGCAGGGATATGAATGCCTCTAGCCGCTGGTTCTCTTTATTTTCACTGTAAAATAAACCAATCTAATAGTTGTTTAGCCTAGCAGAAACCAGCCTACTTTGAAGTCCTGTTTTAAAATTAAATGTATTGTAATATGTGACTTGCTTGAGGCAGGACATCTTCCTCAGTATCGGCACACTGAAACAAAATGTCTAATTTTCTTGGCGAAAATACAGTAGGTGACATATACCCTCTATTGCTTTCATCAACGGGTTAGTTATTGAATCAAGCATATGCTGGTTGTTATGCATCTGCCAGTTAAGGCAGAAGTAAGAGCAGAATTTAGTTAGGGGATCATTTACTAACTAAGGTATTTGTAAGGGAGCAACAGAAGTGATATTCCAAAACAGCAGTGATTCCTAAAACTCAACAAGAAAACAGTATAAGCATCATGTCATCATATCTCTAGCTTCTCGTGTCTGACACAAAGTAGACACATGGTAAATATTTATAAAACAAGTGAATGGATATTAATGAATGAAAAAAAGGAATGTAGGGACAAATGCCTATTGGTTTTTCTCATCTATTAAAAAAATCACAATAAAATAGTGATTTATTTAGATGATTTAAATAACCTTCTTTATTCTTTTGAAACCCTTTAAAGTCCATTTAAATTAAAGATCACTGTATGAAGGTTAGTTGCATTGCAAGTTATCCTATCCTATTTAAATATGGCTTTTTAAAATTAAGTGTATTATAGTCCAGGTCTTTCATTCATGGAGAAAAATTTAATGTTCCCACTTCTCTTTCCTGTACACTCTGTATTCATCCTCCAGCCTTAGGAAAACATTTTAGCTTTTTTCTGATTTTCTAATTTTGTCCATTATGTAGCGACAACATGGGACCTAAAAGACTTAACTGGTCAGACTCTCTTGTAGCAGAGATACAAAGTCTGGGGAATTTTTCATAACTGTGTCCATAACACACATGAAATATGTTAATATTGATGATAACACACCCATAATAATAGGATATAAAGTAAATAAATATTATCTGATACAAACCACTATAGCATCTTGATTTGAGGTTCAGTTATTTTCTTTCTATACTGTGAGCTGACTATTAAATGATTCATAGTTTCCTTCCCCCAGTCTTCTTGTACAGCTGTAAGAGCACTGTGCTGGTGCTGATTTTACTCTGATCAAACTCTGATCAATTTCATTGTATCTGTGATATGGTAGAAAAGAGAAACAATATTTATATAACATTAAATTGTTGAGCAAAACTAAAACCTGCATAAACCAGCCTAGTGGCAGCTCTAAGCCCAGGTGGTCTAATACCTAGTAGGGTCTTAACTTGAAATAAATCCATCGTAAAATTTATGCCAAGGACAATGAAGTTTGGGGGGATATAGTACAATAAAGAAGCAAAGATCTTGAAGCAACTTTTCAAATTAAATACATTAATATTAATTTCAAAAAGCCAGATGCAAGGACTTCCCTGGTGGCACAGCTGTTAAGAGTCCTCCTGCCAATGCAGGGGACACAGGTTCAAGCCCTGGTCCAGGGAGATTCCCACATGCTGCGGAGCAAACTAAGCCCGTGCGCCACAACTACTGAGCCTGCGCTCTAGAGCCCACGTGCCACAACTACTGAAGCCTGCATGCCTAGAGCCCGTGCTCCACAACAAGAGAAGCCAACGCAATGAGAAGCCCGCGCTCCGCATTGATGAGTAGCCCCCGCTCACCTCAACTAGAGAAAGCCCGCGCGTGGCAACGAAGACCCAACACAGCCAAAAATAAATAAATAAATAAAATTTTTTTTATAAAAAGAATGCATTTTTTTTTAAAGTACTGTTGGGATACCCTGGTGGCGCGGTGGTTGCGCGTCCGCCTGCCGATGCAGGGGAACCGGGTTCGCGCCCCGGTCTGGGAGGATCCCGCATGCCGCGGAGCGGCTGGGCCCGTGAGCCATGGCCGCTGAGCCTGTGCGTCCGGAGCCTGTGCTCCGCAACGGGAGAGGCCGCAGCAGAGGGAGGCCCGCATACCACAAAAAAAAAAAAAAAAAAAAAAAAGTACTGTTAAAACTGTTAAAAGTACTGTTAAAAAAAAAAAGCCAGGTGCAAAAGTGTGTAATGAGAATGAGATTAATTATGTGCATATACATGCATGATTGCAATCATAAAAATGAAAATAATGGAAAATTGATTAAAATGTTTACTTGTTTATCTTTGGGCAGTAGAATTCCAGGCACTTTTTATTTCTTTTTTACCCTTTGGTTTTTTTCTGTGGTAAACATGCATGACTTTTATAATTAAAAAAATTGCATTTTCTGATAATGTATTACAAATGTAGTTTGGCCTTAATCTTCTAGATGGAAACTACTGATGTGCTTTAAAATTTTTTCTATAAATAAATGGCAACTTGATATGGTGGTTTGCTTTTTTAAAAATAATGCCCCAACATGTTTACATCTTTAAAGAATATAAGCTTTTTATATTATTCTGCTTAGTATCAAAGAAACCTGGGGAGAAAGGAATTAAAAATAGTTAATTAATTTCTTTGATTTTTAGATGCCAGAATTCCAGAAAAATTCAGTTCGCATCAAGAACCCTACAAGAGTAGAAGAAATTATCTGTGGTCTTATCAAAGGAGGAGCTGCCAAACTTCAGGTGAATAATTATCAAGAAGGCTTAAGTATTAAACCTTTATTTTTCATGTTCAAGCAGACCCATTCATCCTATGTGTTGCTACAATCTAAGTAAAGAAAGTTTAGATAGCAAGCTTCGCCTGTCCTTTTGGAATGTAAAATCTAAGAGATATATCTAGAATTGGTCTAAAATATGCAGAATGACCCACTGGAAACAAACAAAATTAGTAGCCTTGAGATAAATTTAGCTTTTCTTTAATATTAAGTGCTAAGCTAACTAGTGCTGTGCATAAATATTAAACCATCTTAAGTAAAATATTAATATTAATATAATATTCTTTAAAACATGTACAGTTTCAAGTTGTTCTTTTAATTTAATTAATCATAGTAGTTCAGGACTTTCCTGGTGGCACAGTGGTTAAGAATCTGCCTGCCAATGCAGGGGACACAGGTTCGAGCTCTGGTCCGGGAAGATCCCACATGCTGCAGAGCAGCTAAGCCCGTGCGCCACAACTACTGAGCCCGCGCACCGCAACTGCTGAAGTCTGCACGCCCTAGAGCCCGTGCTACACAACAAGAGAAGTCACCGCAATGAGAAGGCCGCGCACTGCAATGAAGAGTATCCCGCGTGCCGCAACTAGAGAAAGCCTGCGTGCAGCAACGGAGACCCACCACAGCCAAAAAACTTTTTAAAATAAATCATAGTAGTTCAAAGTAAGATGTAACTTTATTAGGAGATAGATAACTTTTTAAAAAAAATCTTTCCTTTTTTTAAAAGGAATGTTTTACATGTAAATTAAATCAACAGTCTGGATATTCAGTAAAAACATTCCTTTTTTTAAACATTTCTGAAAAAATATTTAGCCCAGTCTCCTAAGTTTCAAGAGTTGGTAAACTGCTGCTACGTATCATTCATTCATTGGTAGAGTTTACCTAAATAGACAAGTTAACTCAAGAATGTAACGGGGGCTTCCCTGGTGGCGCAGTGGTTGAGAATCTGCCTACTAGTGCAGGGGACACGGGTTCGAGCCCTGGTCTGGGAAGATCCCACATGCCGCGGAGTAACTAGGCCCGTGAGCCACAACTACTGAGCCTGCGCGTCTGGAGCCTGTGCTCCGAAACGAGAGGATGCAATGGTGAGAGGCCCGCGCATCGCGATGAAGGGTGGCCCCCGCTTGCCACAACTAGAGAAGGCCCTCACTCAGAAACGAAGACCCAACACAGCCAAAAACAAATAAATTAATTAATTTTTTAAAAAAAGAATGTAACAGTTTCAATAACGAAAAGCTTCATATAGTTTGCTTCCACTGCATTTTTGTACACTGACCAAGTAGGTTGAAATTGTGCAATGTTTTATTGCTGTCGGGAATAGTAACCATATTACCTGCAATTGCAAATTCCTATACCGATTAGTCAGATTTTATTTGGCGACAGTGCTGGGGCACTTAAGGTTCACTTTGTAGTTAAGGAAATTCTCAGGACTTGATATATGAACTGCATTAGAAATCTCAGTATAGACCGAATAACCTACGGTGGAGGGCAGGGACGGAACACAGTCTCGTGCCTCTAGGAAATGTGCATTAAGTGTCTGGCCTTGGTGGCTGTAATTTCATAATGCCTTTTTCCCTTTTCTTACAGATAATAACAGACTTTGATATGACACTGAGTCGATTTTCCTACAGAGGGAGAAGATGCCCATCATGTCATAGTAAGTGTGGCATTCATAAACAAATTTATGAAATTAATCATTATTTTTAGTTCCTTTTCTACCTGTATTATCTATGAGATTGCTTGGGGTTTTTTCTTCTTTTTGGACATTGAAAGTGAGGGAGCCTTATTATTTTATTATTATATTTTTAGGATTTGTTTTCCCCATGTTACATAAATGGCTATTTTCCTGTATGGTTTTGGTTGTAAGAGGAATGAAGACTTCTGAAATTTTTCTCTTCAAATGTGGTCTATTTATTATTCAGGAAATATTTAAATGAATTTAAACTTTGAATTAGCCTAAAGAAACAGATTTATCAAATGCTTTGTGTTTTCTAGGAATATTACTAGATTTTTGTGTCATTGATAAACTAAGTAAAAGAGTGAGTTACTAAATAAATATTCAGTTAAAATCTGTTGCTAGGGTAATATACCTTTTTTGGTTTCCAAACTTGGCAGTGAGTTTTTAAAATAATACTCTTCAACCTGATATAAGCTCTCTCACTAACTGTTGGAACATGTGTAATTTGACAAATCATTGATAATTTATTTTTAAAAACTACTAAAAATTGTACCCTTTGGCCCAGTAATTCCTCTCTGGAGAATTTCTAATCAAGTAATCCCAAATGTAGGAAAAAAGCTTTAGATCCAAGGTTTAGATTTTAAAACCATTAGATTCTCTAGGAATGCCATGTGAATTACAGCACTAACACCAAAAGTTGTAATGACCATGCTTCTTGACTTGGCGTTTAAGTTAAAAGTAATAAGTTATTTATAGAACTAGTAGCATCAGAGTATTTCTTTTCTTTTTTTAAATTTATTTTTTAATTGAAGTATAGTTGATTTACAATGTTTAATTTCTGTTGTACAGCAAAGTGACTCAGTTATACATATATATATTCTTTTTTATATTATTTTCCATTATGGTTTTTCCCAGGATATTGAGTATAGTTCAGAGTATTTTTTTTTAATGCCTAGTTTGCTTTCTTTCTTTAGATGTCATTGACAACTGTAAGCTAATTACAGATGAATGTCGAGAAAAGGTAAACACTAACTATAATCCAGAGTTACTCAAAGACTTCATTACCCTTTTTGTTGAGAGTTTTTTCAGGTTCATTTATACAAACAAGAATGGTTGCAAAGTGCTTATAGACATATCTGGCGCATAGTAAACACTCAATAGATCTTAGGTTTACTGTATGGACTATATGCTCCCAACTTATTTTAATGAAAAAATTAACAGTAACTTTTTAACAATAACAATAAAACTTACATGAGAAACTTTTAATAGATTACCAAAATATTCTGGTATCCTTACATTAACTGGAGAATTAAAACAAAAATACTGTGACGGGAATTCCCTGGACGTCCAGTGGTTGGGATTCTGAGCTTCCAGTGCAGAGGGCACAGGTTCGATCTCTGGTCGGGGAACTAAGATCCCACAAGCCTTGCAGCCAAAAAAAAGTACTGTGGTTTTATGTATTTTGTCCCCTTAAATTGATCAGGAAACTGGCTTAGTTCTCTACTTCCTTGAGTAAGTGTCTATCTGTGTCTATTTTAACAAATAAGACTCCATATATGAATCAAATTGAATACTTTCATAGGAGAACAAGAGTTTTTTGGTAGTGATAATTTGATTACTGGTTTCACTGAATTACTGACCTGAAAGTACTTTAAAAAAGCAAGGTAGGGCTTCCCTGGTGGCGCAGTGGTTGAGAGTCCGCCTGCCGATGCAGGGGACACGGGTTCATGCCCCGGTCCGGGAAGATCCCACATGCCGCGGAGCGGCTGGGCCCGTGAGGCATGGCCGCTGAGCCTGCGCGTCCGGAGCCTGTGCTCCGCAATGGGAGAGGCCACAGCAGTGAGAGGCCCGCGTACCGAAAAAAAAAAAAAAGCAAGGTAACTTTTTTTAAAATTTTATTTATTTTATTTATTTATTTATTTTTGTCTATGTTGGGTCTTAGCTGCTGCACTCAGGCTTTCTCTAGTTGCGGCGAGGAGGGGCTACGCTTTGTTGCGGTGCACGGGCTTCTCATTGCGGTGGCTTCTCTTGTTGCAGAGCACAGGCTCTAGGCACACGGACTTCAGTAACTGTGGCACACGGGCTCAGTAGGTGTGGTGCACGGGCTTAGTTGCTCTGCGATATGTGGGATCTTCCCAGACCAGGGCTCGAACCTGTGTCCCCTGCATTGGCAGGCAGATTCCTAACCACTGCGCCACCAGGGAAGCCCCTGAAAAAGCAAGGTAACTTTTTGCAGGTATATTTAGTTACATGTAAACTAAGATCAACAAAAATGTCTTCAGTGGATCTATGCATTAGCTAGGCATGACCTAATCTTTACCATATAAAGCAGTTTGTGGAAAACACTTGCTTACATTGTTTTGCTTTCTGTAAAACTAAGCAGCTTAATGACAACTCTAGTCTTAATGATTGTTATTCACTTATTTCTAGTTACTGCAACTAAAGGAAAAGTATTATGCTATTGAGATTGATCCTGTTCTTACTGTAGAAGAGAAGTACCCTTATATAGTAGAGTGGTAAGTGTGTATTGGGTGATGGGAGGGTTAAAAATATAAAATAACATTACAGTTACAACTAATGGTTTTCCCCTGTACTGTATATAGATTCATAGATTATCCAGTGAGTTAGAGCAGTGATTAAATATGACAAAATGAACTCAAATTCTCTAATCACTGCAACAGTCTAGAATTTGTTTTGTTAATATGAAGATCAATGGGAATAAATTTAAATCCTGCACTCAAGCTTTAAATTAAAAAGAAGAAAAATTTTTTAAGTATATGGACAGATGTGGCTGAATGTATAAAGAAAAAGAATTAGGATTTAAGTTGACTGAACTTAGTTGGAGCCAGCAGGTGACATAGTTACTGAGAAATGAGCCTCTGATTTTGGTCGCATTAATCGAAATGCAGCATTCCAAGCAGACCTCAGTGGAAGCATTGTGTTGAGTCTTGGGAGAATGCTATTAAGAGAAATGTTGACAAACTTAGTCTGTGTCAAAGGAGTCCACTAAGATAATCACAGGAATTGGAGCCATCCCATTTGAGGAAGATTTCAAGGAATAGAGAGGATGCTTTGATTTGAGAAGCAACAACTTGCGGTTTTAGTCTCAAGAGACTAGGAATGATGTTACTGGTTTTCATTATCCCATTACCTAACCTGAATACGTTTCACACTTAATTAGTTTTTATGGTATGAAACACTGAAAAGAGGTTAGCCTTACTCTACATGCCTCTCGAAACAGAGCTAGACTTGGAAGGCTTAAGCCAACTAATTTCAACATGATGAAAGAAAGGACTGTCCAGCAATTAGAATTTTCTAGCAATGGTATAAACTTCCCTGGGAGAATGAGCTCACTAACATGAAGGGAGCTGACTCAGAGAGGAGGGTCACTTAGGAATATTATAGGTGGATTTTTAGATATCAGCTAGAGAGGTTCTAAAGGCCTTTTATACTGAGATGCTATAATTATAGGTGGTTTTATGTAATTACAAAGCACCTATATATAAAAATTTCCATAGCAAGAATTTTCTCTGGCTTACTAGGCAACATCTTCAGTACTTCGGCTCTTCATGAAAATTCAGACCACAAACAGGTGGGAAAAAATGGCTTATCTCTAATTCTCACTGCAATCAGAGAAATGATTGTGCCTCCCTAGCTTCAATTCAGTTTTATCTGTAGACTGAGGAAAGAGTTACACCTTGTATCCTTTCATTATCTTATTAACACATTTAAATTAAACCAGACTTTGAGAACTGGGAAATACAGTAAGAACATGCATATCACATTTTGAGACACATGGGGTATACATTCATTAGTGTTGAATTTAAATCTCTAAAATTTAAATTCAAAATTATGATGAATGAAATACTCATTTTCTCATACTGAAGAATGCTTTTTAATAAAGATAATAGTCTTAATTTGCTTTAATTGATATTCTCTTTTTCTTTGATAATTGATATTCTCTTTATACTTTCCAGGTATACTAAATCACATGGTTTGCTTGTTGAACAGGCTTTACCAAAAGCCAAACTTAAAGAAATTGTGGAAGAATCTGACATTATGCTCAAGTAAGTTTCTCAGGTGTTTTTTTGTTGTTGTTGTCTACAGACTTGAACTGTTGTTATATATGTATTCAAGTGTGGTTTTTTATTAAAATAATCTATAAAATATCACATATAAAAACATATCCAAAATATGCCACCTATCATAAAAGTGGTGAGATAAGGAATGTAGAATGACATATTAGATAATTTCAAGACTAACTTAAAAATTTATGAAACCAAGACCATTTTGAAATATTTTAGCAAAATACTTTTGAAAGACATGAAATACGAAAGGAATGTTTATAAATCAACTTGAAAAGGATTTTAAGCTCATAAGTCTGTTTCTGTTACATGATCTGCCTTCTGAATTCTCAAACTCCCCTTGAAAACTACTATCTCTAGGAAAGGCAAATATATTTTAGCAGATAATAAAAATATGTATAATATATGAATTATAATATATAAACAATTTTAAGCTTATTTTCAGTACTGTTTACCACCTCAAATTTTTCAATTCATTAGGTGAATATGATGATGCTACATTTTAAGGTGATCTGCTTCTAAGGAGCAAAGCATTAAATTGTCAGAAAGAGTGTGAGGACAGCTAGTAAGTATTTCATTCCTTTGTAGGCAGCTTAACCTATAGTCCATTAAGAGTAAAATGAGTTTTGATTTTAAGATCAAGACATTACCTATGGCTGCCAGATCTTAGGTAAGACAGATGCCAGATGTAAAGAGAATACACCACTCTGCTTTTCTTACAATAAGGAGTAGATGAGCAAGATGACAAGCAAGAGGTCTTCCAGCTCACCTTTTGTGGGTTTTTCAAGGTGTGCTTCAATTATTTGCTGTAAAATGATATACATTCTGAACTGTAGGTTTATATCCATATTCAGTGCAAGTCTAAAATCATCTAATTTGTACTGTTAGAATTTATTGAAAGGAGGATAAAAAGCTAACCAGTTTGAAAAACTTGCAGTAGTGTCATAGACAACAGTAACAGCCCTCTTGGGCAGTATTTTGAAATGAGAATATAAATGAGCCATAGAATCAAGTAGAAATATTTAGCTTTTATAACTTATAGGTGAAAAGGAGATATACCTTCTCTTTAACACTCACTTCTTACCTCCATCTTACAGGGACGGATATGAGAATTTCTTTGATAAGCTGCAACAATACAGTATTCCTGTGTTCATATTCTCAGCTGGTATCGGTGATATACTAGAGGAGGTTATCCGTCAAGCTGGTGTTTATTATCCAAATGTCAAAGTAGTGTCCAACTTCATGGATTTTGATGACAATGTAAGAATAGCAAATCATTCTTCATGATTAATTTTAGTATCAGAAAATATTTTAATCGTGTAAATGCATTTTAATTTATTATTTAATGTATATTCATTAAATTAGGCCAAGTTGATAGGCCTGCTCTGGAAATCATCATCTCTCCCAGGGTTATATCTATATCCATGTTTTTAAAATAATATACCAAATAATAATAATAATAATAATATACCCTTCTGGGCTTCCCTGGTGGCGCAGTGGTTGAGCGTCCGCCTGCCGATGCAGGGGACACGGGTTCGTGCCCCGGTCCGGGAGGGCCTGCGCGTCCGGAGCCTGCGCTCCGCAACGGGAGAGGCCACAACAGTGAGAGGCCCGCGTACTGCCAAAAAAAAAAAAAAAAAAAAAAAAAAAATATATACCCTTCTGTTTCTGAAGCTGCAGACTAATAATAAAATTAGTAAAACTTATTTTAAAGTAATTTAATGCAGCAATTCTGAACACTTAATATCCATAGATGGGGAAAAAAAGTGAATTAGAACTGACGTTATTTGAATGAGTTCTAAGAAAGACAATATATTATGATATACATAAAATGAGACCTTTTGGTTGGGAAACAAATGGAAAGTAAAAATTGGGTTTTCAAAGCATTGTGCTTTCAGTGGTTTTCAATGGTTTTACAATGGTTTTCAATGCATTTAAAGTGGTCTCTAGGAAATCATTAACTTCTCAGAGCCCTTCTTACCTCTCATGAATGTAAAAATACAACAAGTAGAACTTGCAGAACCTATTGTTTCAGAGGATTTATATTTTTAACAGGGGCTGCTCAGAGGATTTAAAGGAGAACTAATTCATGTGTTTAACAAACATGATGGATCCTTGAAGAATACGGAATATTTCAATCAACTAAAAAACAATAGCAACATAATTCTGCTGGGAGACTCCCAAGGGGACTTAAAAATGGCAGATGGAGTAGCCAATGTTGAACACATTCTGAAAATTGGATATCTAAATGATAGAGTAAGTATATAGATGTCATTTAATTTTCTTTAGAAAAAAAAAATTAGGATGAAACTTTATAGACAACTGTTACCAAAGGTGCCTGAGAAAATAGTTATTTTAGAGACTTTTTTTTTTAATTTATTTATTTATTTTTGGCTGTGCTGGGCCCTCGTTGCTGCGCACGGGCCCTCTAGTTTGGCAAGCAGGGGCCACTCCCCGTTGCACTGCACGGGCCTCTCATTGTGGTGGCTTTTGTTGTGGAGTGCAGGCTCCAGGCGCGCGGACTTCAGCAGCCGTGGCACGTAGGCTCAGTAGTTGTGGCTTGCAGGCTCAGTAGTTATGGTGCACGGACCTAGTTGCTCCGTGGCATATGGAATCCTCCCAGACCAGGGCCCAAAACCATGTCCCCTGCGTTGGCAGGCAGATTCTTAACCACTGCACCACCATGGAAGCCCCAGTTATTTTAGAGACATTTTGATTTCTCTTTATCCCTTTACTTTGGTGATGATTAAAGGAGTTGGTATGCACATATGCATGCTATAGGTATTGGCGGGGAGGGAGAGTGTACATTCTAAATGAAGCATCTCTGGCCTCTCCCCACTAGAAGCCCATATCATTCCCTAGTTGAGAATCAAAAATGTCTCTAGACATTGCCAAATGTTCCTTGGGCACTATCTCCCCAGTTGAGAACCACTGGGCTAGAGAGAAATCATTTCAGAAGAAAAGCCACCATATGGGAAACTTCCTATGTCAATGAGTTTTAAAATTTTGAAAGTGTTTCTTCATTTCAAAGGTTTTATGAAAGCAAAATAATTTACAACATTTTACCCAAAAGATTGAACATAGCAGTGAGATTTATACTGAGATTATTTACTTCTCCCCCCTGCATATTAATTTAATTTTTGTGATTTTTTTTTGGTCGTTGATTAGGTGGATGAGCTTTTAGAAAAGTACATGGACTCTTATGATATTGTTCTAGTAAAAGATGAATCATTGGATGTAGCCAACTCTATCTTACAGAAGATTCTATAAACAAGCATTCTTCAAGAAGACCTCTCACCTGTGGGTGCAATTGATGCAAGAGCTGCTCATCGTTCATCTTGTTAAAAGATTTTATTTATAATATATTCTTGATCTTGAAGTTTTTCCTCTATATTACTGAAGTATTTTCAGATTTATTGAATCCATCAACTGGAAGCTCCTTTTTCTCCATCTCTCTCAACACACTCCTCACTATATTTTTTAACAGATTAAAAAAAAACTTAGAGCAAAAATTTGAAGAATAACTCCCTACATTTCCATAGTGAATTTTGTAGCTTAATGTTATTATGACATTTTTGAGAAGTCTTTTTACATTGGGAAAGTTTGTAGACGTTTAAGAAGTTTTATGAAATGGTGAAATAATGTGCATGATTTTAAGTGTTGTCATTTTTATAATTGGGTGAATTATGCTGATGGTATTAACCATGTCCTAAAATTGTGTTATGTTTGGTTATTTTGTTTGGTGAAAATCGATATTTACCAAAAAATAGTGGCACTTGATGTTTGAAAAAAAATCTATTGGTATCTACATGCCACTAATCATTACAAAATGTTCTATATTGAAGCACTGATGATAAAAATGAAATGAAAAGCCTTTTTAATTCTGTCAAGACTATTATTATTCATTCAGCAAAACCTGCCATGTTTTTGTGTGTGATGTATGAATCCTAATGTCCTTGTCATAGTGGCTATTTAGATTATTTTCAGATCTACACACTATAAAAAGAAAAAGATTTTTGCAGAGAAAATTTAATCTGTTCTTCAGAAAATACTGGGGCCTAGGAAAATTGTTTTCCCCCATTGAAAATATTAGTAGTTAAAGAAGGTACTATATTGAAAGTCTAAGTGTTTCAGAAACAGCCATAGGCAGAAAACAAAATGTAGCTGGGTCTCATGATGACTAAAACAGAGTACTTCAGGGTTAGGAACTGACATTCCTCTATGCAGTCTGACTTCCCATTCTGAGTTTTGGCTGCCCCATAATGGTTAACACAAACTTAGACTTGCCGTTGTGATAAATTTTTTTAAATAAATTTATTTATTTATTTATTTATTTATTTATTTTTGGCTGTGTTTGATCTTCGTTGCTGCATGCGGGCTTCCTCTAGTTGTGGCGAGCAGGGGCTACCCTTTGTTGCGGTGCGCCGGCTTCTTATTGCGGTGGCTTCTCTAGTTGTGGAGCACGGGCTCTAGGCGCACGGGCTTCAGTAGTTGTGGCTCACGGGCTGTAGAGCGCAGGCTCAGTAGTTGTGGCGCACGGACTTTGTTGCTCTGCGGCATGTGGGATCTTCTCGGACCAGGGCTCGAACCCATGTCCCCTGCATTGGCAGGCGGATTCTTAACCACTGCGCCACCAGGGAAGCCTACCATTGTGATAAATTTGACCCTGACTCTAGCCCTTGAACTGCTGAGTCTATGAGCAACTAATTGGTTTTCTTAGCATGTGAGCTGTGGTACAGACAAAGCATGATCTAGCTGGTTCTGGACATCTAGTGTGGTCAGTAATCTCTAGTCCAGTCGAATATGGTAGGGAGGCAAGGTCTTGTGATACAAACCTTCTTCCTGCAGCCCATCCTTATCTTCCATCACTACTTCTCCTTTTTTTAATAAACAGAGAAACAAAGTACTCAGTGGCACAAAGTAGACTGTTCCCTGCTTGGGTATTTCCAGAATGGAACTCAAAACCAAGCTTCTTGCTTTAAAGCAGATAGCATGGCATGGGAGTATCAATTACCTGGAGGACTTTTTCACATAGAAAAAGTTGGGAATCCCTTATCTAATGAGAGCTCTTTACTCCTGTATTTTCTATTAGAGCTTGCCGTATTGGCTATTTTCCAAAGGATTTATAATATGCTTCCACAAATAAGCACACTGCATGGTCTAAGTGTAAAGAATACTGAAGTTATGACCTGCATTCTAGTCATTGCTCAGTCCTTTACTAAGACTATAGGTCAGTCACCTCCCTTTAAAATGAAAGCCATGAGAGCAGTCTCTACAACCTCTTCTAGCCATTACCAGTTCAGAAACGGCAAAACTTGCTGTTGGATTAAACGTGGGGTGAGAGAATAGGGTGACCCCAGGTGTCTGGTTTGAGCGAATGGGTACAAGAGAAGAATGAGAGAGGAGAACAGGCTTGGATGGAAGGTGCTGGGAAGGGAGTGGGAATATACATTCTATTTTGAACACACAGTTTGAGATTCCTGTGAGATATACAGGAGAAGATATCATAGGCAGATTAGAGCTCAGAGGAGAAATTTTGGGAACTATTAATCTGGATGTTGTCTGCATTTCAGTGAGATTTAAATATGGCCACTGTAAGCTGGAAGGAATGCCCCTGACCTATTGAAATTCCAACATTAAGGATGACCACACAGAATCAAACACTATTTTAATAATGTCTGCAACTAGCAATAAATAATTGAGAGCAGTATTCTTATTTTATAAAGACTCTGGACCCTAAGATATCCAAGGGAAGAAGCCTTCAAAGAAAGCAACTCTGTTCCTAGAAACCTAAGATATTAAAGTGCTTATGTATAATCTTACAGTCGGGCCAACTTCCCTAACAAAATGCATACGTTCCCTTAGCAACGGAAAGAATGGAAGTGCCAGGCAGCACTCAATAGGCCAAAGGTTTAGAAAGATAAATACTGCATGGTATCACTTATATGTGGAATCAAAAAATAATAAGTTGAAGTCATAGAAACAGTAAAAAAGTGGTTACCAGGGCCTAGAGGGTGGGGGAAAAACAAAAAAAGATACAAACTTTCAGCTATAAGATAAATAAGGTCTGTGGATCTGTTGTATAACCATGGTGACTATAGTTGATAATGCTATCATACAGCTGAAATTTGCTAAGAGTAGAACTTAAAACGTTCTCAAAAAAAAGGTGATGGGTGATGTATATGTTAATTTAAGTAGATGGGGGAATCCTTTCACAGTGTACATTTATGTCAAATCATCACATACACTTGAAATGTCTTACAATTTTGTTAATTATACCTCAGTAAAGCTGAACAACAAAAGCCTGCAGGACAGAGACCCAAGAAGAGCCAAGACTTCAGTCTGAGTCTGAAGGCCGGAAAAGACCAGTGTTCCAGCTCAGCAGTCAGGTAGGCAGTTTAAATACAAAAACAAATACAAGCTAAAGTTTCCCTCCATTCTTGAAGCTCTAAGGCCCACAGTCCTTAATTTCCCCAGAGAAACTTATTTTTTATTCAGCCAACCTGTCTCCACCACTATAGAAAACAGCCAGTGAAGAAATTCAAACAGGACCAACTAAAGATCTAGGGTAGAGAACAAGCACAGGATGTTTATCTTCACGAAGATATGTAAGCGTAATGAAGTGCTACAGGTCAAATGCATTCCGAAGAGCAGTTCAGTTTAGCAGATCATAAATGTATCTAGTGCACTTAAGGAATTCTGTTAAATGAAAAGGCTGAGTGACTGTGTGCACCATACAAGAGGGTTAGGGAACAGCCAGGAAGACCATGGGCACCTCCTTCCCCTCCCAAAAGCACACAGAGTCCCTGAAGTTGCCTCTGCAAAGAGTAAACCAGAACATTTGCTCTTTAGAAAGCCATATATGTATAGTTTTTTCCCTATACATGTGCCAGTTATTCTCCATTTGCTCCCAACCCAATCCCAACCGGTCATTCTCCACCTTCCTCTGCACCCCAAAACACTGATCTCTGAGAACACAAGCCCCTGAGCTCCTTGCCCTCTGGCTTCGGGTTGGCTTCAGCTAATGGGAGCCAGTGGCAGGACAGAGAGGATGGGTGTTTCCTCCCTCAGCACTCTGCTCCACTGCCAGCCACAGCTCTGGGAGTGGCTGCATCCCTCCACTGGCTCCTACCAGGCAGCCCTGCCCAGGCTCCCCTGGACCCTTCAGGCCCAGGGGTGGAATACCTTCCTACTGTCGTTGGCCAACAGCGGTCATGGGAACCTCGACATCCTTAATGGGCCCCCTGAGCCCTGCCCACGCTTCTGTAAAGAGTACTTTCATTAGCTTCTCTTCAGAAGTCCCACATGAGGGTATGTTTCCAGCCAGGACTCTGACTGATACATCCCCTATATACCGTACGGCAATCTTCCACTTCTTCCACTTCAGTCCTGCTGAGTTTTTATCAAGGGGATTCTGATGGCATGGTGTAGTCTCATGGGAAAAATGAGACTTCAAATAAAACACCACAAAACCTGATGATATAATTCAATATTTTATTTATGAAAAAGTCATCTTCCAACATTTATTCCATTGAGTGCACAGCATTTTCAGGAACTATCTATCTCAGGGCTACATCAGTACAAAATAGTTTAAATTAGTAAAACAAAGCTGTTTCAAAAGGAAAATCATTGGTTACTGCAGGGTGAGTGCCACCACCACTTGGGAACAGAGGACATGAGGCAGCAAGGTGGTTACTGCATAACATGGGGACAGGCCAGCAGGTACAGTGTCCTTCTCCTATGCAGAGAGAGGCTCCCAGGCCTTAGGGCACCTCCTTCTCTAGGACATGAATGAAAGGCAGAAATATGTCACTTTGTCTATGCTCACCTGTTGGGATGACATTTCCATCTTGGCCACAGTGAGATACCCTGGAGCTAGGCTTAGCCACCAGCCCTACGTGTATCTATATCTGATCAAAGGAGTCAGGGTGAGAAGAGAGGGTGCTATGGGATAGAGTGATGGGAATAAGCAAGAGTGAAGAAGATAATCTTATGTGACAAATGCAGAATCAAATTCTCTACTCATGGTCCAAGATGCCTTTTGTTTGGTCCACTGATTTTCTTTTTAACCTCCAAGTTACCTAGCCAATAGGAGGACCACAGTGAGGTGGGGTATGATTAACTAGAAGAGCGTGTGTGTGTGTGTGTGTGTGTGTGTGTGTGTGTGTGTGTAGGGGCACGGTAGCGGTTGGGCATTACCAGGGCCCATACGGGCCACTGGGAAAACTTTCCTGGGGCTGTCTGGGAATCCTGCTGGGGCATGCCCTCTGTCTCTTCTAGCCATCTGGAGAATAATTTTAAAACACCAGCAAGTTAAAAACATATTTAATCCTCCTTATGTAAATATCCTAGACACATTTTCTTCTGTTCCTTCCAAGATGATTATAACTTATGTATGACACTATTTTCCTTTAATAACAAAACTACCCAGAAGGCTCTCAAAACAACTGCTGACAATGCAGCATTTTCAATATTCTATACAACCCATGCTAAGGCACCCGCACTGATTTTTTTTAGTATCACCGGCATCAGCCTAAAATTCTCACCATGTGTATCAACCCACCCAGATGTATGTCCCAGGTACTATATGACCCACCTACTACTTGCTGACGATTCCCCTTCTGAGAGACCCTCGCACCCTCACTGCACATTCTGCCACAACAGGGGGCTTGGCATCACACAAGTGGCTCATATCAGGTTTAGAGTTCGTCGTGTTTTGCCTCCTGGTCTTTGAGTTTAAATTCCTCAGCCGTGACCTTCCCATCTCCATTCCGGTCCTGGTTGGTGAACATATTCTTCACAATCATCTCAGCATCGAATCCAGGGGCAAGTTTCCCTTTGCCAGATGCCACCTGGGCATGAATGTACTCTGAGAACTGGAGAGAAAGGGGCAGGACAGACCATGAGATACAGCAGCTGAGAACACCAAGCTGGAGCCTGAACAGAGCAGCCCAAGGGCGATGGGGCTGGAATTTGAGTCTCAGCCAGCAGAACAGACAAAATCTTCTGAGCTACACGACCCGGGTTTTTTCCTCCAGATGCAGGTAAAAAAAACCCTGCCAAAATGACTCCAGGAGCCCTTAGGTCCCAGGCAGCCAATACAGAGCAGCCACTGGAACTATCCCTTTTCCCCAAATCAACACTTAGTTTTCCACCAAAGGCCAATCCCCTAACCTACCCTCGCCTCTAAGAATTCATTCATTCATTCATACAATAAAAACTTATTGTCTACTGTGGGCTAAGCACCATCCTAGACCCTGGAGATATATCAATAAACAAGCAAAACATCCTGCCCTTGCAATTCTAGCATATGCTAGTGGACAAGATACACGATTAAAAAGGAACATTTAAAAAGTAAGTAAACTACATGTTAACTTAGAAAGTAAAATGCTCCAGAAAAATGAAAAAGTAGAGCCAAGTAAGGAAGATCCAGAGTGCAATTAGGGGAACGGGATGAAGTATCAATTTGGTGGTCAGGGTAAAACCCTAATGCCAAAGAGAGTCTTGTGCAAAGGCTTGAAGGAAGTGAGGGAACAAGCCCAACAGTTATCTAGGGGAAGTGTCTTCTGAGCTGAGAACAGCTGGTAAAAAGGCCCAGGGTGGACACATGCCCGGTGTGTTTACAGGACAGCAAAGGGAGACTCGTTGGAGAGGAGGTTACAGCAAGCAGGTGGTGGAGGGCCTTTGTGGGCCACTGCAGAGACTTTGGAAATAGGGGGATGTATGGTCAGGCCACTCAAGATGGCTGTTCTCTTGTCTCTGTGCATCCCCTGTTTGACTAGCCCTGCTTCACCTATACCCTACTCACAAGAACATGCTTGCCCCCTGCCCCAGCTAGTGGTTGTTCTACTCCTTAGGCCCGAATGGCTCCACCTGCTAGTTTAGTAAAGGGAAACCTCTGCCCTCGTGATGGTCGTTAACCTGGGGCTGTGAGGGACATGCCCCAGCTGCTGGTTTCCCTGGTAACTGATAAGCCAACCTGATGTCAATTCCCCTATAAATGGTGGCCTCCTTCTCCCCCAGGTAGTGAAGATTCCTGTTATGTCCTGCCTCCTGTCTGCCGTACACAGTTGGGGGGCGGGGGATAGCTCCAGGACCTTTTTGCTGCAGACTTGTATGATACCCCTGTCCCATAAGTTGTTGATGTCTCTGTCGCTGTCTCTAGGCTCTTTCTTCAGTCTCAAGGCTGGGCAACTACAAGGCTTTCAGGCCTGCGGGATGCAGCCCAACAGGAGGCTCCTGCAGGGTTCTGAGATGAAGCAGGCCATGCTCTGACTTATGTTTTAGAAGGATCACTCTGGCTGCTTTGAGGGGCAAGGGTGAGAGCAAGAAGACCTTCGTAGAGGTCCAAGCGGGAGGTGGTGGGCACTGAACTGAGATGCTATGGAGCAGAGGTGATGAGAAGTGGTCCGGCTCTGGATATATTTTCAAGATAGAGCTAGAATAATTTCCTGAGGGATTTATTCTAGCCTGTGAGAGGAGGAGAGGAGTCAGAGATGACTGAGCACTGTCATCTGAGCAACTGGAAGGAAAGCGATGCCATCGAATGAGATGGGGAAGGCTTTGGGTGAAGCAAGTTGCGGGGGGTGGATATTGGGGGTTCAGTAAGTGAAGATATCAAGTGGGCAGTTGGATACCTGAGTGTGAAGTGGAGAGAAGATGGGCCCGGAGCTGCCCATCTGGAAGTCACAGGACAAGGATGGTAAAGCCGTGGCACTGGAGGAGACCACCAAGGGAGTGACGTAAAGGGGGAGAAGAGCCCAAGTTCAGGACTTAGCCTGGGGCCCTCCACCCTGAAGAGCCCAGGAAGAAGACTCCTGAGAAGGAGCTACCAGTGAGGTAGAAGGAACACAGAGAAACTGCTGTGGAAGCCAGGGAAAGAAGACGTCTCAAAAAGGAGACAGCTGTGCTGAATGAAGTAAGAGTAAGTAAGGTTCAGCGCCTTAGCGAGACCAGGTTCAGTGGCGTGGAGGGATAAAAACCCAACAGGAGTGGGTGTGAAATGGATTAGAAGGAAAGGAATTGGAGGCAGGGAGGACAGACAACTCTTTTGAGGTTTTTGCTGTAAAGGGAGCAAAGACATAAAAGAAATGGAAAGATGTATTAAGAGAAGGGAAAACAGCAGCGTGTTCTCAGGCTAATGTGAACGATCCAGTAGCTGGGGCAATGTTGATGACAGGAGAGAGACAGGGGAGCAGGCTGGAGCCATGTCCTTGAATAAGCAGACATGGAACAGGCGGAGAGCTGGAATTCCCTGAGGCTGTGACAAGACAGAGGACTCTATTGCCCAGTTCCACAAAGGGGTGTCTCGTGCAGGAGAAACAACACAGGATCTAGATGCTCCAGACGGGGATGTGTACAAACCGCTGGATGGCTGTGCAACCTTGGGGAAGTCATTTACCTTCTCTGTGCACAGCTGCTTCTGAAAAATAGGGATGATCACAAGGCTGTTGTGAAGGCCAAGCAAGATAATATATGTGAAAAACACTTAGCACAGGGCAGGCCGCAGTGAGCACGCAGGAATGAAGAGCTGAATCCAGAGCTGTGAGACCTGGAGCCAAGCCCTGAAGCTCTCAGGGCCTCGGTTTCTTCAAAGAGGAATCGTGAGCTCAACTTAGAGACTGTGTGCGTGCAAGTGCTTGGTACGTGAGCATGCAGGTTACCAGCATCACAAGCAAGCACAGCTGTCCTCACTCTGAGAGGCTTCACATTCAGGATGGGTACCCTGGCCCAGTGAGGCTCCCTGAGCTCCTTGGGGCCCACTTCCCTTCAAAAAGGTCAGTTACCTCTTCCAGGAGGACGTCTCCATTGCCATCCTTGTCAATTTCTTCAAAGAGGTTGGCTGACACCTCGCCGTTCCATATGAACATGTACCCCTCCGGCAGGCCGGCCACGAGCTCCAGCAGCTCGATGTCAAACACCAACACAGCACTGCCGGGCACTTCTCCATCTGCCGCAGTGACGGGAGGAGGGGGCGTTAGCGACAAGGCGGAGGGCACGCCCCTCTCATCCTCCCCCGGCCACCCCGGTCTAGCTGCCTCATGGATGGAGGCATCTCTTGCGAAAGCAAGAAAGTTCAGCATCAATCAGCGAGTGGTTTTTCCAAACTGTGGGTAGTGAGTCTCAAAATCAGTTTAGAGAATGGTGACCAACATTTTTTTAAATTAAAGGACAGAATAAAATCAGAGTACATTGCACATAGAAAGAAATAGGTATTGTTTTATGAAACTTAGTTTTAATTTTATTTATAAAATTAAATGGATATGTATATTAGGTAAAATTGCATGCTTATGTGTAACACAGATTGGGAGATAAAATGTAATTCTTACTGTGTGTCTTGGTGAAAAAAGTTTAAAAGCCACTAGCAGAGACTTCAATGGTAGAACTTTTGAATAAATCTAACCGCTGAACTTTAAGAATAATACAGTATGCCTTAAAATCATGATCCAGGATATGATTTGTAAACACAAATTCTAGAACAGTATATATGGTATGGGCCCAAAAGAACTTATAAGTATGTGACTATAAATAAAGGTGCATTATTTTAAATTATATATCATAACTATAATCTATATCATAGGAGCATGGTCATACAGGATATACAACATATTTTTTAAAGTGTTTCTTCTCCGATTGGGGGGATTAGCAGAGAGTATCTTTTACAATCACTTAAAAATTTTGAAAAAGAAAATCCAAAGTGCCTATCACTTCTATAAGTTAGCACTTCCCATCTCCTCCATCTCCAGACAGCAGGGGCATAAAAACTGAAAAAGAAGGGGTTCCCACCCACCCCCATGAGGAGGGCTCATTTTGGCCAAAATCATGAAGTAAACTGTAACAGCTGTGAGGGCTACGTAACACCAGTATTTCCAGAACTTGAAACCAATCTCTTCCACAAGGAAATCTCCTTGGATAGCTTATAGGTTCAGCATTCCAGTGTCCTGAGAAACAGTTCCCCCAAGGAAGCACCTGGCTCACCTAAGAGAAATCACCTGGCAAGCCCTTTCCAGGGACATTTCCCACATGTGGGTTTGAAGAGCCAAGGTTTATTTCACAGAGACCCCTGCTTAATCCCATTAACGTGGCACTAACACTGAATTCACGGGGTCTTGAAACAAAAATGCTAAATACTTAAATAAAAGTCCCCGGGCTTCCCTGGTGGCACAGTGGTTAAGAATCCTCCTGCCAATGCAGGGGACACAGGTTTGAGCCCTTGTCCGGGAAGATCCCACGTGCCACGGAGCAACTAAGCCCGTGCGCCACAACTACTGAGCCTGCACTCTAGAGCCCGTGAGCCACAACTGCTGAAGCCCATGAGCCTAGAGCCCGTGCTCCGCAACAAGAGAAGCCATGGCAATGAGAAGCCCGCACACTGCAACGAGGAAGAGTAGCCCCCGCTCGCTGGAACTAGAGAAAGCGCACACACAGCAACGAAGACCCAACACAGCCAAAAATAAATTAGAAAAAAAAAAGTCCCACAGAGTCTTTGGGCTTTAAATGGAAGAAGCATATTGTGGTTCTAAATAAGCACAAAATACAGATGGTAAATGTGCCCCAAACACCTTTTAACGTTGCATACTCACCCACACCAGCCTCCCCATAGCCCAGGTGGGGTGGAATGATCACAGTCCGTTTCTCTCCAACGCACATCTCTCTGAGACCCATATCCATTCCCAACACGACTTGTCCAGATCCCAGAACAATATTATACGTTTTACCTAAGTTCCACCTAAAAATGAAACAGAAGAGTCCCCGGTTAGGCCATGAACCCACTGGTACTTAAGAGTGTCCTCCTGAGAAGAACATATCACTTCTGTGATCTTTCTGCCAAAGATACAGAACCTCTATGGAATCATAAGGAAACATCAGACAAGCCCACATTGAGGGACATTCTGCAAAACAACCAGCCTGTAACCTTCAAAAGTATCAAGGTGAGGGCTTCCCTGGTGGCGCAGTGGTTGAGAATCCGCCTGCCAACGCAGGGCACACGGGTTCGTGCCCCGGTCTGGGAAGATCCCACATGCCGCAGAGCGACTGGGCCCGTGAGCCATGGCCGCTGAGCCTGTGCGTCCGGAGCCTGTGCTCCGCAATGGGAGAGCCCACAACAGTGAGAGGCCCGCATACTGCAAAAAACAAAACAAAACAAAACAAAAAAACACAAAAATGTCAAGGTGAAAATCAAAGGAAGACTAAGGGAGTTCGAGAGTTCGAGAGTTTTGGACATACTGGAATGGATCCTTTTGCTTTAAAAGACCTTACTGGAACATTTGGCAAAACTTAATTGGGGTCTGAGGATTAAAAGTAATGTATCAACATTAACTTCCTGATTTTAATTGAATTATCGCAATGGGAGAGGCCACAACAGTGAGAGGCCCGCATACTGCAAAAAACAAAACAAAACAAAACAAAAAAACACAAAAATGTCAAGGTGAAAATCAAAGGAAGACTAAGGGAGTTCGAGAGTTCGAGAGTTTTGGACATACTGGAATGGATCCTTTTGCTTTAAAAGACCTTACTGGAACATTTGGCAAAACTTAATTGGGGTCTGAGGATTAAAAGTAATGTATCAACATTAACTTCCTGATTTTAATTGAATTATGTAGGAGAATGTCCATGTTTGTTAGAAATACACACTAAAGTTTTCAGAGGTGAAGAGACATCGTAGTGGCAACCTTCTCACCAATGGTTCGGGGTGGGGGGGAAGTTCTTTGTATTCGTCTTGCAATTTTTCTCTAAGTTTTAGTCAGTGTTGTAGCTAGTCAGAAATTTTCATGAGAATTTTGAAAATATATAATGTAGTTAAGACCCTGGGATTTGGATTCAGCAAGACCTGAGTTTGAATCCTGGTCAAATTTAATTTGACCCTAGGAAATATAATCTCTCAGTTTTCCTCATCTATAAAATGGAGATAATAACAGCTATTGCACAGGTTCCAAATAGTAAATAATATGCTTGGCATGGCAGAGAGCAAGCGTGAAGAGCTCAATAAATGGATGGCCTTGAGAGTGTGAAGTGCTTGTGCCTGTAATAGCCTATGACTCCAGAAAAATAACTGTGAACTTGGACCATGGTGTTAATTATCCTTGATGGCCAAGGTCCCAGGGGAATCTAAACAAATAAAAGTTGGCTCAATCACCTCATTCACTACTGAAAGTAAATCTATTTCCAAATTGATGGCATTCCTATCACATCCTAAAGGCAAATAGTGGGAATGTTCTTCAGTGGCAAGGAAGAAAAGCCTCCTGGATATCTTGGCGCCCCCTTGATGTCCATCACCAAGTGGTGACACCAGGGAAGGGAATGCCCCTGGTCACCTCCCCTTCTCAGGCTTCCCAGCCTCCCCTGGCTGCAGGGCCGCAGCCTCCTTCCCTCCTCAAGCTGGTTCCCAGGGCCAGGCTGGTTCTCTGGAGCTAGCAAATTAAAACCGCGTTTGCATTTGTCCTACCTGGGAGGAAGCAGAAACAAAGCCAATTCTGGCACAGGATGCCTTGGCCCCAGGCCCGCGGGAGGGCAGGCGGGTCCTCTGTCCTGCCCCCCACACAATCCCTCCTTTGTCAGCAGCACAGAGGCGCCCTCACACTGCCTCTCTCCAGGGACCGTGGGGAACTTCCCGTGGGACTACTGGGTTTCAAAGTCTTACAGAATATTTGAGAACTCATTTAGTTATCAAATAACAAATGTTTACTCTTCTCTGAGGCCAGTTTCAACATACATTTAAAAAAATCCTCCAAGGGCTTCCCTGGTGACACAGTGGTTAAGAATCCGCCTGCCAACGCAGGGGACACGGGTTCGAGCCCTGGTCCGGGAAGATCCCACATGCCGCGGAGCAACTAAGCCCGTGCGCCACAACTACTGAGCCCGCGCACCTAGAGCCCGTGCGTGGACCCCACATGCCGCGGAGCAACTAAGCCCGTGCGCCACAACTACTGAGCCCGCGCACCTAGAGCCCGTGCGTGCTCCACAAGAGAACCCCGCAATGAGAAGCCCGCGCACCGCAATGAAGAGTAGCCCCATTCACCGCAACTAGAGGAAGCCCGCGCGCAGCAACGAAGACCCCAACACAGCCAAAAATAAATAAATAAAATTAAAAAAAAAAAAATCCTCCAAGCAAGCAATTTGTTTTCATGTGTCATCTCTGAAAACCCTGCTAATTCTTTTTCCTCGAGTCATCATTTTATTTTTATTTTTTATTTTGCAGTTTTTCTCCCAGACATTCTCCTCATTCCTTCTGTGCATTCCCAGCTTCCCATTCATTGCAAGCTTCCTGCTTCCTGCCTGCAGGCTGCCCCCTCTGGCTCTCCACCCACATTCCCCTCTATCCTCTCCATCATGGATTCTCCTAGCGCTGATGAACGAGCAACCACAGCAGCACCTGCCTCGTTGTTTACAGAGCCCATGTGGGCTTGGGGTGGGACCAGATCCCCTCTTCCAGAAGGAGCTCCTCTCCCACACCCCGGTAAGCAGTCTCCTGCCACACTTCCCATTATCCCATTATTCTGAAGCTTCCACCCAGCGGAGACCAGCAGGGACGCCCAGACACTGCTCTTCTGTGTCGATTTACACGTGACACAAATGACTCAAGTGGTTCAGAATGGAGTCTCTGAGAAGAGGAAGGAGCATCACGTGGCTCTCGGATGCTCTGTAACAATATTGTGCATCCGCCAAACACACATTAGAAGCAGGAAGGCTGATTCCCCCCACCCAACGTGAGAAGCGTATCCTGAACCCACCAGAGAAGAAATTCCTTTGTTCATTTCCCACCCCCACTTCCCTTTCCAAGGCCATAGGAGCACCAGACAAGAATATGAACGTTTGCCAGAGCAATGACAGCTAGCCATCGGCCTTACAGTCTGTTCTAACCTAGTTTTCCCATGCATAAGCTCACTTGATCCCAAAACAACTACAAGCCATGCTTCTTCCTCACTGTCTAATCATCAGTGCAAAGAGGTTTGTTGTAAGCCAGATCCCTGTAAATCTGGGCCCCAGAACCTAGAACATATTTCCTTGATTCTATAATGCATATTTTTTCCACATTTTAATATCTCTTGATTTGGGATACATCTTACAATTGACATCATCTCATTATTTTTTGGCAGTGTTCTTACTTTCTTGAGACACACATAAAATGATGCTTCTAACAACCAGCACATTTTAGATCTGATGAAATACGTTAACTGCCTGAGGATACCGGATCTCATAGCACCAGAGAGAATGCTCTGAGGAGTATGTCCCTCAGGCTCTCCACGCTGGCTCTCCCCAGCCATACTCTGTCACCTGAAGCTAGAAGGCAGAGGTATGCGTGAGAGGAAGAGAAGACCCTCCCCATCTAGAATAAATGCAGTAGCACATATTTATATGAAGCCCTTCTTTCTCCTCAAGACTAAACTTGGGAATCTAAGTCAGGCTCAATACAAAAATGGGTGTACTTATATGGAGACATAAAGAAAGATTGAGGGCTTCCCTGCATGGCACCGTGGTTAAGAATCCGCCTGCCAATGCAGGGGACACGGGTTCGAGCCCTGGTCCGGGGAGATCCCACATGCCGTGGAGCAACTAAGCCCGTGTGCCACAGCTACTGAGCCTGTGCTCTAGACCCCACAAGCCACAACTACTGAGCCCGTGTATCACAACTACTGAAGCCCACATGCCTAGAGCCTGTCCGCCACAACAAGAGAAGCCACCACAATGAGAAGCTCATGCACCACAACAAAGAGTAGCCTCCGCTCGCCACAACTAGAGAAAGCCCACGTGCAGCAACGGAGATTCAATGTAGCCAAAAATAAACAAATAAAATAAACAGGGACTTCCCTGTTAGCATAGTGGTTAAGAATCTGTCTGCCAATGCAGGGGAAATGGGTTTGAGCCCTGGTCTGGGAAGATCCCACATGCCACAGAGCAAATAAGCCTGTGAGCCACAACTACTGAAGCCCGCGTGCCACAACTGCTGAGCCTGCACTCTAGAGCCCGTGAGCCACAACTACTGAGCCTGTGTGCCACAACTACTGAAGCCCGCGCGCCTAGAGCCTGTGCTCCGCAACGAGAAGCCACCGCAATAAGCTGGCACACTGCAACAAAGAGTAGCCCCCGCTCACCACAACTAGAGAAAGCCCATGCACAGCAACGAAGACCCAATGCAGCCTAAACTAAATAAAATTTTTAAAAAAGAAAGGCCAAAAATGTTTCTTTCCCAAAGAAGAGAATAGTGTATTAACTTATAGATACCTCTGAAGATTCAGATACATAAGAAGCTCCTTTTACCGTACGATACTAGTATACACTGTTGATTCCTAGTAATATATTTTCAGATTCATCTCAATCACTTAACATTTATAAAATACTCCCTTTGTGCTATGCCCTGGGCTAGGTGTAAGGAATAATATGAATAAACATGTTGGGTGTCTAAGGTTTTCAGACCAGCAACAGTGATAGAAACAAAAATAACTAAAAGGCAGGTAATACATAAAACATCATGAGACTATGAGACAACAGAAATGGGAGCAGTTGATTCTTCCTAGGAATTAAGCAAAGATTTTGAGAAAAGGGAATACATTTAAGCCAAGGCAGAAGCTGGCCAGAAGGAAGGGTGTAAGCAGTGCACATCCTGCACCACTGCACATGGCACCCCTGGGAGGCGGAAGACAGAAGATGAGGCTGGCGAGGCAGAACGGAGCTGAAAAGAGCCTGATGTGTCAGACTCTGGAGTTTAGATTTTATCTGTGGGTTAATTTTTAAAGATAGCAGGATAAGCAGGATAACTGTCTTTCTGCTTTTCAGAAAGAGTTTCATGGGTGCAGGATGAAACCATTCATAGGGAACTCTTGGAACAATGCACCGGAGTAGCGATGTACACTTGAGATACTCAGCACAAAGGGCATGAAGATAAAAGCTCTCAACCAGTATCTGATGAAAAGAAAAGGAGGATTGTTGGAACACTGACTGTTATCTGCCAGGCTCACACCCCACCAATCCCTGGCTGCCCTTACGTGGAATCCAGCAGGGTCCCATCCAGAAGCGAGGCGTTGTAGTGATACTTGAGGTAATCCCCCTTCTTACTGAGCACTGAACAGTCGGGGGGCTTGTAGTGGGAGGTGATGCTGATGGAGTCTGAAGGGTTGTGAAAGTCAATCACATGGATGTCAAACACCAGCACGGCCGAGCCGGGGATGTTCCCTAAAGGACAGACAAAGGCAATTAGAGGGAACCCTCCAAGCAGCAGCGCACGTGCCTCCCCAGTATCACCAGGTATTCCTCACAGACCTCCAGTGAGGAACACAGGGACCCAGCTGTGAAATCCTAGGGAATGCTGGAAGAGTGAAGCTGGAAGGGCCATTAGAAGTAGCCTAGGGCTTCCCTGGTGGCTCAGTGGTTGGGAGTCCGCCTGCCGATGCAGGGCACACGGGTTCGTGCCCCGGTCCGGGAGGATCCAACGTGCCGCGGAGCGGCTGGGCCCTTGAGCCATGGCCGCTGGGCCTGAGCGTCCGGAGCCGGGACGGGAGAGGCCGCAGCAGTGAGAGGCCCGCGTACCGAAAAAAAAAAAAAAAAAAAGTAGCCTAACCCAATTTTATAGTTGGGGAAACTGAGGCACAGTTTTGTCCAGGGTCCACAGTCAGGAGGACACTTTGGACTAAAATTCAAGACACGGTACTACTGCCCCATGGAATGGTTCAACCTGAAAGATTTATGGCTAAGTTCATCACAGATGAGAAAACTAAAGCTCAACCAAATTAAGGCTTGCCCCGCTCCTGCTAGAAGTAAAAGGTGAGATGAGAAAATCAACTGCAGAACGAAAATCACTTTAGTGCCCTACCACTGCTCAAGAGAAGCAAAACCAACAGAAACTTCACAGGGGAAATCACCTAGCCAAACTTGGCCCATACATGCCCCTTAAGATATACTACACGTAACAATTCACAAAGTGCTTTACAACACATCCTGTTTGTTCTACACAAAATTATTACTCTTTTCCATTTTTGAAAACATTATCTCACATCTGAATAATGTTTTACAGTTTACAAAGCATTTTTCACATACACTCTCTCATTAAATCCCTGCAGGAACCTTGCTGGGTAAATATTACCATAAATGCAGGAGTAGCAGGTCATCCATTCATTTAATGACAGCTTCTCAGGGGGGTATCATTTGTTAACCACACCCCCAGATCATTTCAGAGAAGTTTACATGTAAAAAATTTGTAAATAGTGTTACTTAGAATCAAGGAGGTATAATATTTTCATTAGCATTTTATAGACAAGAAAACCAACTCAGATATAACTTGTTCAAGAAAACAGCTATAGACAGAATTCAGTAGCGCTATGTGAACATCAACAGCCCCTCCCCACCCCCCATCCTCCAGATCACACCACCCCCACCCCACCATGTGCTCTTCTGTTTCTCAGCTGCTGTCTGTCTAACACACACTTAATGGGTAGGTGCTTGTTAGGTACCAGGCACTCTTCTAAGTGCTTTAGATGTATTAGTTTATTTAATTCTCATTATAATCCTATATTCCCAAACTATAGATGAGGAAACTGAGGCACAGATTTTGATGGCTGCCCAAAGTTACCAAGGTAGTAATTAGAGAAGCTTGGGCTTTTACAGCAGCACACAGGTGCCTCATACTCACTAGTGATGGGGAGTTGCTGAAGTGAGTGGTTAACAGGGTCCGGGATCTTTCCCGGAGGAACCAGGTATTGCAAACTGCCATAGGAGGGTGCCTGGAACCAGGGCCAAGGGCAGCTCTTTGTGGGAAACAGCACACACTAACGGGGGGTTTGTGGCTATGGAGCCAGACAAGTGGTTTCTCAATCTTGGTTGCTCATTAAAACCAACTGGGAACGAACCTTGGAAACATTATGCTCAGTGAAAGAAACCAGACACAGAAAGACAAATATTGTATGCTTTCACTTATATGAGGCACCTGGAATAGGCAAATTCATGGAGACAGGAAGTAGAATGGTGGTTACCAAGGGCTGGAGGGAGAGAGGGTAATGGGGAGTTTGTGTTGGGGATGATGGTATAGGCAGCGGTGATAGTTACACAACATTGTGAATATATTCAACAGCACTGAACTGTAAACTTAAAAAGTGTTAAAATGGTAAATATGTGCATTTTACCAAAATAAAAAATAATATAACTCACCACATTCACAGAATAAAGAAAAAATCATGATCATCTGAAAAAAACATCACCTGGGCCCCACTCTGAGATTCAGATGTAGCTCACCTAATGCAGTGATCTCGGCCTTGGGCGCCATCAGGATGTCCTGGAGAACTTGGTGAAAACACAAAGGGCCAGGCCCCTTCCCATGCAGCACCTCTGGTTCTGTGATCTTTAAGCTCTCCAGATGATTCTTGCTTGTAATATGCCACAACATTGCAGAACGGCTGGACTATAGTGGCACCAGGCATTGGTTTTCCAGGAGTTTCTAAGGGGCAGCCAAGGTTTAGGAGCGCTGTGCTAAATGGTCTGTAAGTGAGCAGCTGAGGATATTTAGGAACCCCCATCTCTCATCTCCATGAGGAGGACCAAGGTGCAGGCCATGGTTGTGATGAAGGGGATTGGTGGAAAAGAAAGCTGCATCTTGAGCAGCTCCAATAACCTCTCTGAAGAAAACGTGTGGATGGAGCCCAGAAAGGGACAAGAAACTGATGGCATTGGGCTGGTACAAACTTAACCTCCCCTTGCCAACTATATGGTTGGACCATTCAAGAGGGCTGTTTTCTTGCTCTCTGTACAGCCCCTGCTCGACCAGTCCCTGCTTCACTCACATGACTATCCAATTCTCTTAATCATAGCGCTTAATCAGTAACTGCCTATATGCTTGCCCCCTGCCCCAGGTGCTGGTTTCCCTGGTAACTGATGAGCCAAGCTGACATCAGTTCCCCCTTTAAATGGTGGCCCCTTCTCCCCTGCTAGTAGCGAAGATTCCTGCCATGTTCTGCCTGCTCTCTGCCGTTCACGATGGGGTGTTACTCCAGGATCTTTTGCTGCAGACTTGTAAGATCCCTTATCCAATAACTGGTTGATGTCTCTGTTGCTGTCTCTGGGCTCTTTCTTCAGCTTCGAGGCTGGGCAACTACAAGGCTTGCAGCCCAGCACCAACTAAGTGAATGTTGCTTGCCACCTGGATCTACAAGAATTCAGTCATTAGCCACTGCAGTCACTGCCCTACAGCACACCTTGGAAAAAATTCAGGGGGAAGATCAGGGATAAGGTACCTGTGCTCTGGGAAAACTGGCAGAACAGGCCTCCAGGTAGTTAGAGGTTTTCAGGAGAAAACTTTATGAACCCAGACTCTTGCATCTTCCTACACTTAGAAAAGCACTAAAGTCAGTAACTGAGATACCTATTCCCCGTGACTAGCAGTTACCTTCTACCAAGATGTGTGCTTTAGGGCTTCCCTGGTGGCACAGTGGTTAAGAATCCGCCTGCCAATGCAGGAGACACGGGTTCGAGCCCTGGCCCTGGAAGATCCCACATGCCGTGGAGCGGCTAAGCCCGTGAGCCACAACTACTGAGCCTGTGATCTAGAGCCCGCAAGCCACAACTACTGAGCCCACATGCCGCAACTACTGAAGCCTGTGTGCCTAGAGCCCATGCTCCACAACAAGAGAAGCCACCACAATGAGAAGCCCGCGCACCGCAACGAAGAGTAGCCCCCGCTCACCGCAACTACAGAAAGCCCGCGCACAGCAACGAAGCCCAACACAGCCAAAAATGATAACAAATAAATTAATTAATTTAAAAAAAAGATGTGTGCTTTATTGCACATACCCTTCCTCCAAATTCACATATATACTGGCCATCCCCCTTACCTCTTTGGAGCAGTTCCTCAGAGCCATCTGAGAGGCTATCTCCCAGGCTATAGTCCTCGGTAACCCCAAATAAAACTATAAAACTGAACTCACAGCTCTTACATTGTTGTTTTTTTGTTTTTTGTTTTTTTAAATTGACACCCTCAAAGGCACATTCATGTGCAGGACTATCTTAGGGCACCAGGACTACCCACGCCCCTGTGCTCTGATATCAGTTTGCCCAGCACTTTCCTGATAACTAAACCAGCTTCTCAGGCCCCCAGGATCCCATGTCCAAGTATTCTGATCGGTGGAGAGGTCAATCATGCCTTGTCAAGTAAGTATTCAATGTCCGGTTCTATGTCAGCTCCTAGGAAGTTAGCATGCGTCAGTCTACCAGGTGTCTGATTAAGGCACAAATGCACATCTACTGAGGCATCAATAAGAATGTAAGCTCTATGTGGGCTGGGAGTTTGTCTTTTTCTCTACTGAATCCCCAACACCTTAGGGCAGTGCCTGGTCAGGAAGGCACTCAATAAATTTTTTTTAAAATAAATTTTATTTTTATTTATTTATTATTTTTGGCTGTGTTGGGTCTTCGTTGCTGCATGCGGTCTTTTCTCTAGTTGCAGCGAGCGGGGGCTACTCTTCGTCACAGTGCGTGGGCTTCTCATTGCGGTGGCTTCTCTTGTTGCAGAGCACGGGCTCTAGGCGCACGGGCTTCAGTAGTTGTGGCTCGCGGGCTCTAGAGCCAGGCTCAGTAGTTGTGGCTCACGGGCTCTAGAGGGCAGGCTCAGTAGTTGTGGTGCACGGGCTTATTTTCTCCATGGCATGTGGGACCTTCCCAGGTCAGGGCTCGAACCCGTGTCCCCTGCATTGGCAGGCGGATTCTTAACCACTGCGTCACCAGGGAAGCCTGGCACTCACTAAACCTTTGATGGACAGATAGATGGGGTTGCTGGGCCTACAAAAAACCCAGACTAGACCTCGAGCCATAAGATCCCACCTGCCCCAGGCAGGCAGCACCCCTTCTACCCTCATTCCCTCTATCTGGCTCTGCCTTCTCCAAAGAATATACAGTGTGAAAATAAGTGTGACCAGTGTAGGGGAGTAAAATTGCCACCCCAAAAATGTCTCTTCGACATGTGGATTATTTCAAGTTGAAAATAAACAAGACCCAAAGGACTCAAAAAAAAAGAAAAAAAGAAAACCTTTCTTTTTACCTCCTTAACTGCCTAAAGAATGTAGATAGAAGACCTGTTGGGGCATGGGGGAAGCTATCACCATACATAACTACTGTATGAACTAGATGTGTAGACAGGAAGGAACCTAGCAAAGTCTGTTAGTTAAAATTTCTCTTGGTATCCCAACGTCTGTGTGGCCCAGTAAACATTTGTTTACCAAACATTTGCTTTTCCATCTCCAGGTCCAAAACCACTACCCCCAACATCCTCTTCTGTCTTTAGCTAATGGTGGTGTTTAAGGTGAGGGCTTCAGACATTTTGGTGAGTTACTCAGTTTCCCTAGGTCTCTCCCATACATACATGTCATTAAACTTTGTTTGATTTTCTCCTGTTAATCTGTCTCATATCAATTTATTTCTTAGACCAGCCAGAAGAACCTAGAAGGGTAGAGGAAACTATCTCCTCCCCAACACCAGCAAACAGGTGAAAATAATCCAACATTTCATTAGGCCCCGGACACCAGCCTCCTCTCTGAATAAACCCTTAACCAATGCAGAAAAGTATTCATCAATTTTTCCCACTAGATAAGCCACCTCAAGAAGAGACACAGATGACACAAAATAAAGCGGCCGGCCAGCTGGGCCAGAAGGAAACACAGCAGCTCTTGGAAGTGTGGGTTTCCTCTGAGAGCTCTGGGACTTCTGGTTGGAGTTCTCAGTTCTTCATATATGGGTATCAACAAGTCACAGCGTAATGGAAACTCTTTCTTCCCCTCTGCCTATGACACAGGCAGCAAGAACACTGGGTGCAATTCAACTCCATCACTGATTAGCTATTGTGACCTCTAGCAAATGACTCGACCTCTCTGGGCCTTGTTATCTTAACAGAGAACTATTTTGAGGTTTGAATGAGCTCGTACATGAGAAGTCCTTCACAGTGTGGGTAAAATATTAGCTTTCTTCACTTTCGAAAAAGAGTGCTTAAATGGTCACGTAGGGCTTCCCTGGTGGCGCAGCGGTTGAGAGTCCACCTGCCGATGCAGGGGACACGGGTTCGTGCCCCGGTCCGGGAAGATCACACGTGCCGCGGAGCGGCTGGGCCCGTGAGCCATGGCCGCTGAGCCTGCGTGTCCAGAGCCTGTGCTCCGCAACGGGAGAGGGAGAGGCCACAACAGTGAGAGGCCCGCGTACCGAAAAAAAAAAAAAAAGGTCATGTGGAAGTTGGGGAACAGAAAACCACTGAGGAAGTGATGCTGCCACAACCCTGCAGCAGAATCCATTCTCCAGGGTCGCAAACATCCAAACGCTCTAAATTCAGGGCTGTCCCCATGGAACAAAGCAGACAGCAGAAAGGGCCAGAGCCTTTACAGAAGGCCTACCCCCTCCCCTCCACCAACCCTGCAAGAGAAAATGGCTGCAACAAAATGAAATGCTGATGAGTCGGCAAGTCCAGCATTTCTTCCTTCCACAAATATTTACTGAATGCTTACCATGTGCCTGGCCCTGTGGTATGTGGTGAGAAAGCCACAGGCTTCCTCTGTGTCCTGACACCCTTCTAAGGTCAGTCCCTCAGTGATTAGCATTAGGTCCTGTGCAAACCCCACAAGGAGGCCAAGGGCACTGGCTAATCAATAGGACAGAAACAGACCCTGTGCAAGAGCAGCTGGGTGTTACTTGCCAGGGTGCCCCTCCCCCGCATGGGAACAAATGATTCAGGATGAAGTAGCCTCATGCCCAGAAAATTTATGAGACTTCAAATGTTTCCCAGAGCCTTATATAATTCTTTGCAAAACTGTCTCATACTTGTGAGAAAGCCAAAAGGAGAAATAATTTAAGCAAATGTTTTCCATCAGTATATTCTTTTTAGGGAAAGGAAGAATTAGTTCTGAGGACAAAATGAAACATGAATACGCTGAAAGTATTTGTCTATTCCTGCATGTATTTGGCTAGAAGTAGAAATTTACATAATACAAAACAACAGAGCATCAAGACACTAGACAAACAGAACATGAAGCAAGGCTTGTTGAATGATCTTAAGACCCTAAGCTGTGATTTGCTGTGGCTTTATAAATCAGAAGTTTAAGTCAGGAAAAATAATGTTTCTCCATGGTACAGCCTAGTTTCCAACCAACCTGATGATTCTTAGATCCTCCAAACAAATCCTACTAGGAAAATTCTGAAATCCACTGTAGCAGTAGAAGTCAGAAGCAAGTTAACGAAATGAATATGTACAGCCAGCCAGGCCAGCCAGAATCTCATCAGCAAAAAGAACACAAAAGCAAAATAAATACTCTATCAACTCTTCCTAAGTAAGTTAGCAAAAAATGGTATTTGAGAAAAAAAAGATAAAGGAAATATGGTTTGGAATACTATGCAACCATTAAAATTCTATGCAACCTGTTGGCATAAAACATTGTTCACAACAAATTACGTAAAGAGAGAAATTACAAACTAATATGTATAGATGATCCCACTTTTGTCAGTATTTATTGACAAAAAATACTGTAGTATTTTTTGTCAATAGTGTAGATGGATATGTGTTTATTTCCTTTTATCAACATAGATTCACATGTACTCAAAATTACAGAAGGATAGTCACTTCATGGTTATATGAGTTTCCTATTGCTGCTATAACAAATTACCACAAGCTTGGTGGCTTAAAATAACATAAATTTATTCTCATAACTCTGGAGTCAAAGTCTAAATTCAAGGTATTGGCAGGGATGTGTTCCTTTTGGAGGTTTCAGGAGAATGTTTCCTTGCTTTTTCCAGCTTCTCAAGGCCACCCTCCTTCCTTGACTTGTGGCCCTTTCCTCCATTCTCTAAGTCAGCAGTGTAGCATTTTCTCCTCTCTCTCTGGTCTCCTGCTTCCCTCTTGCAAAGATCCTTGTAAGTACATCAAGGCCACCTGGATGATCCAGGATAATCTCCTCATCTCAAGACCATTACCTTAATCACATCTGCAAAGTCTCTTTTACCGTGTAAAGTAACATATTCACAAATTCTGGGAATTAGGACATGGACATCTTTTGGGGCCAATATTCCACCTACCACATTAACAATGGTTATTCCTGGGTGGTGAGATTATGGGAGATTTTTGTTGTTGTTATCTCTATTTTCTTTTTCTAAAGTCAACATATATTATTTGTGTAATTTTTAAAAAGAAGTTTGCCGTTTGGGTGACAAATATTCTAAAACTGGATTAAGGTGATAGTTGCACAACTCACAACATTTACTAAAAGTCATTGAATTGTATACTTAAATTGGGTGAATTTTATGGTATATAAATAATACCTCGATAAAGTTGTTAAAAACCAAAACCAAAACCTAATGCACAGTATAGTGAATATAGACAACAATATTGTCTTATAATCATCAAACTTGCTAATTATCAATTATTCCAACCATCAAAAAGAAATGATAATTATGTACCATGATAGAGGTGCTAATTATCACCACAAAGGCAATCACATTACAATATATAAATGTATCAAAATAACATGTACACCTTAAATGTACACAATGTTATATGTCAAATATATTTCAATAAAAACAAAAAACTGAGAAAGGGGGGTTGCAATTTACTTTCAAATGGCTCAACAAAGAAAAAATGTACTGTAGTTATATATATAAAGCAAATATAGCAAGATGTTGACGACTGGTGAATCTAAGTGGAGTTCACTGTACAGTTCTTTCAACTCTGGTGTAGGTTTTAAACTTTCCAGAAGGAAAAGGAAAACGGGCAGGGGGAACAAGGAGTAATGACAGAGCATCTCTAGAAACTAGAGTTATTTGAGTATTCGAGTCTGAAGCTAGACTTTAGCTTCTATGCTTTGCCAGAGGCCCTGGTTCCAAGCAGCGTGGAAGCATCAGTTAGTGCCTCTCAGTTTAACCTTAGAAGGCAGCCAGCACTCACCTCTTCCTTCCTCGCCATACCCCAGGTGAGGGGGGACCACGATCCTCCGCTTCTCTCCAATGCAAACGCCGAGTAAACCTTCATCCATCCCAGCAATCACGTAGCCCTGCCCAATGTACGTGTCAAAGGTGCGGTTCCGCGAGTAGCTGAGAAAGAGGAAAAGAGCTTGGTCAGGAGGGATACCGCAGCAGCAGTGTAGGTGGTACCATGAGGCAACAGAGTGCAGGGGCCTCCAAACCCCGGAATAGGGTGAACCCTAGAATTTGAGTACAAGCCAGGAAACACACTCCCCTGAAATGATGAACAAGGATCCACACACTGCGTGGGAGCTGCCGCCTGCACATACGCTCCCAGAAACGAGCCCTCCAGCCCTCTGGTTTGGTCAGGTTATGAATGGGATGCAGGTTACAAAAAGTAATCACGGGGCTTCCCTGGTGGCGCAGTGGTTGAGTCCGCCTGCCGATGCAGGGGACGCGGGTTCGTGCCCCGGTCCGGGAAGATCCCACATGCCGCGGAGCGGCTGGGCCCGTGAGCCATGGCCGCTGAGCTTGCGCGTCCGGAGCCTGTGCTCCGCAACGGGAGAGGCCGCAACAGTGAGAGGCCCGCGTACCGGAAAAAAAAAAAAAAAGGCCAAGGGGCGTAAAGAAATGATAGTAACAAATGATTCTCCTCACCCAGGAAGCAGATTTTCTACATAATTATCTGTATTTCATTATATATATATGAAAGACCTATGAAATGCATAACTCTGGTTCCCTGTGAAGAGGGGAACTGGGTGATTGAGGGACACAGATAGGGGAAAAATTCTTCATTGTATATTCTTTTATACTTTTAGGATTTTGAACCATATCAATGTATCACAGTAGGAAAAAATGATGTTTAAAAAGAAAAAGAATATTCTCTATCATACAAATTAAAAAGTTACAATAGCTAAAGGTATGATCGTGGCCCAGGAATAGCTAGATGACTGGAAAAGGATAAAAATTCTAGACCAAGACCCAAAAGTGTATACAAGAATTTGGTACATGATCAATGTCAGATTTTAAATGAGTGAGGAAAATACAGTTATTCAATAAAGGGTGTTGGAAAAACTGGCTAACCATCTGGAAAAAACCATTTAGATCCTTACTGTCATACTGAACACCACAATAAATTCCAGATGGATTTAAGATTTAAACATGAAAGCATTTATAAACACGGAGAGAGCCTGCAGAAGCTTTTTAATATTTACTTCGAGTGGTGAAAATGGAAGGGGTTGATGTGAAATTATTACATTTTATTAAATATCTTTGCATTGTTTCACTTATACAACAAGAACATAATACTTATTAAAATAAAAATTCGAATAGAGAATATTTTAAAGGATAAAAAAATAGGGCTTCCCTGGTGGCGCAGTGGTTGAGAATCCGCCTGCCGATGCAGGGGACACGGGTTCATGCCCCGGTCCGGGAAGATCCCACATGCCACGGAGCGGCTGGGCCCGTGAGCCATGGCCGCTGAGCCTGCGCGTCCGGAGCCTGTGCTCCGCAACGG